>NC_091993.1:124361835-124675547 GCF_044704955.1 Pristiophorus japonicus
CACTGTACTGAGTCACCAATTCCTCTTTAATCTTGCATGTGTGTTTTCAAATCAGATTTGATGGTGGAATCCTAGACGCCATTGAAGGGCGGAAGCTGTTGTATTATTTCAAGCATGCAAGGCAGGAACACACATCTAGCAACTGCGTTAAACAGAAGCATCGACAAACTGCTTACCACTCCTTTGTTTCAGGCAATTTGCCCAGACAAGGGTGTTCAGAAAATCGTGAATATTGATTGCAGAAATTATTCGCTATCAGAGTTCATTACGCTGAGCGATGAATCGATTACCTTTCACATTGTATCTGCCAGGACCTATCACTTTTACATTCGATGTGACGGAGATCGAAAGTGACCGGGGGACTTTTTTTTAACACTGATCCATTCCCTCGTTTTATTTTCTCCCTGTTCCCTCCTTGAGGTGTTGTCAGCCGTGCCTCAGTGGGCAGCACTCTCGCCTCTGAGTCAGAAGGTCGCGGGTTCAAGTCCCACTCCAGAGACAGAGCACATAATCCAGACTGACACTCCCAGTTACTGAGGGAGTGCTGCACTGTCGGAGGTGCTGTCTTTCGGATGAGACGTTAAACCGAGGCCCCGTCTGCCCTCTCAGGTGAACATAAAATATCCTGTTGTGTATCTGTAAAGCATGCACTCCCATGTTCCGCCACCAGGGAGCTCATCCCCTGAAGTTCCAAGGGATCCCAGCATCCCTTAGGAGCACTGTATATAAGCCAGCCCCTAAGGCCTGTTCCTCACTCAGGAGTGTCTTATTAAAGACTGAGGTTGATACGTCCTTACTATACAGTATAAATGCACACGAGGCCCATGCTTGAGAGAAGGTCAGTCTGTGACCTGTCCTTTATTCCTTAGCACTCAAGTGATGAAGGTGGGTGGAGCTTCCCCTTTTATACCTGAAGGCCCAGGTTAGGAGTGTCTCCCACCTAGTGGTCAGTGTTCTCACGGTGCACAACTTAGGTCAGATTATACATGGGTTACATAATGCTGGTTGAATAATGACATCACCTCCCCCCCAAAGTCTGATTGGGATCACAGGTTGAGTCTCTCTGGTGGTTTACGCTCCCTTGTAGAGCGCCTGAGTTGGGGCTCCGGTTGTTGGGCGCTGGCCTGAGTGTCTGCTGTTTGCAGTGCCTCAGGCCTGTCCGGACTGCCCACAGTGACTGGGCTCTCCTCCCTTTGGTTCCTGTGTTCGGTCACCTATGGTGGAGTGAACTCTACATTGTGCTCTTCCTCTGCTTCTTCTATGGGGTTGCTGAACCTCCTTTTTGTTTGATCCACGCGTTTGCGGCAGATTTGTCCATTGGTAAGTTTAACTACCAGAATCCTATTTCCCTCTTTGGCAACCACAGTGCCTGCGAGCCATTTGGGCCCTGCAGCGTAGTTGAGGACAAAAACAGGATCATTTACATCAATACATCGCGCCCTCGCATTCCAGTCATGGTAGTCATATTGTGGCTGGCCTGCTCTCGACAATTTCTTTCATGGTGGGGTGTATAAGGGATAGCCGGGTTTTGAGCGTCCTTTTCATTAGCAGCTCTGCGGGTGGAACCCCTGTGAGCGAGTATGGTCGGGATCTATAGGCCTACAGGAGGCGTGATAAGCGGGTTTGTAGGGAACCCCCTTGGATTCTGAGCATCCCCTGTTTGATTATCTGCACTGCTCGTTCTGCCTGGCCATTTGAGGCCGGCTTGAACGGTGCCGTTCTAACATGGTTAATTCCATTGCCTGCCATGAAGTCCTGGAATTCAGTGCTTGTGAAACACGGGCCATTGTCGCTGACCAAGACGTCCGGTAGACCGTGGGCGGCGAACATTGCCCGTAGACTTTCTACCGTGGCAGAGGATATGCTTGAATTTAAAATGTCACACTCGATCCATTTGGAGTAGGCGTCTACTACAACCAAAAACATTTTTCCCATGAAAGGACCTGCGTAGTCCACATGGATGCGTGACCAAGGCTTGGCGGGCCATGGGCTAAGGGGGGCTTTCCTGGGCGCATGGCCCAGCTGGGCACATGTGTTGCACCTGCGAACACAAAGTTCCAGATCTGCGTCTATCCCTGGCCACCAAACGTGTGACCTAGCAATTGCCTTCAGCGTGACAATGCCCGGGTGCTCATTGTGAAGTTCTCTGATGAACACCTCTCTGCCCCTCTGGGGCATGACTACGCGGTTTCCCCACAGTAGGCAATCGTCCTGAATCGAGAGTTCAGCCCTGCACCTGTGAAATGGTTTAAGTTCCTCAGGGCATGCCCTGTACGTGGCTGCCCAGTCCCCATTCAGGACACATTTCTTGACTAGAGACAATAGCGGGTCTCTATTTGTCCAGACTTTAATCTGATGGGCTGTCACAGGTGAGCCTTCGCTTCCGAAAGCTTCAACAGCCATGACCATCTCAGCAGCATGCTCGGTAGCCCCCTCAGTGGTGGCTAGTGGGAGCCTGCTGAGTGCATCAGCGCAGTTTTCGGTGCCCGGTCTGTGCCGAATTGTATAGTCATAGGCGGCTAACGTGAGTGCCCACCTCTGTATGCGGGCCGATGCGTTTGCATTTATGGCCTTGTTGTCGGCCAAAAGGGACGTTAGGAGTTTGTGATCTGTCTCCAGCTCAAATTTCCTGCCAAACAGGTATTGGTGCATTTTCTTTACCGCATATACACATATACCATCCCGTAGCCCCTTTCTGCCTGGGACAGACTCCTGGAGGCATAAGCTACCGGCTGTAACTGACCCTTGACATTGACATGCTGCAACACACACCCGACCCCATAGGACGACGCATCGCACATTAACACAAGTTTCTTACATGGGTCGTATAGTGTTAACAGATTGTTGGAACATAGCAAATTGCGTGCTCTATTAAAAGCCCTTTCCTGGCTGTCCCCCCAGACCCATTCGCGACCTTTGCGTCGAAGCACATGTAGCGGCTCTAGCAGCGTGCTCAATTTGGGAAGAAAGTTACCAAAATAGTTCAGGAGCCCCAGGAATGAACGCAGCTCCGTCGTGTTACGGGGTCTGGGTGCTCTCTGGATCGCTTCTGTCTTGGACGCAGTAGGGCTGATCCCGTCTGCTGCTACCCTCATCCCCAGGAATTCTACCTCTGGAGCTAGGAAGACGCACTTCGCCTTTTTCAGTTGCAGCCCTACCCGGTCCAGTCTGCGTAGCACCTCCTCCAGGTTGTGGAGGTGTTCTTCAGTATCGCGACCCATGATGAGGATGTCGTTCTGAAAAACCACCCACCCTGGATTCGACTTGAGGAGGCTTTCCATATTTCGTTGGAAGATCGCGGCGGCCGAGCGAATTCCGAACGGACATCTGTTGTACTCAAACAACCCCTTGTGTGTCGTGGTCAGCTTCTTCGACTCACTCGCCAGCTCCTGGGTCATGTAAGCTGAGGTCAGATCCAATTTTGAAAAAAGTTTGCCACCGGATAGCGTCGCAAAGAGGTCCTCCGCTCTCGGTAGCGGGTACTGGTCTTGGAGTGACACCCGATTGATGGTGGCCTTGTAATCACCACATATCCTGACCGACCCATCCGCCTTGAGCACCAGCACAATCGGGCACCCAGTCACTGAATTCGACTGGTGAGATGATGCCTTCCCTCAGCAGGCGGTCCAATTCACCTTCTATCTTTTCCCGCATCATGTACGGCACTGCTCTGGCCTTGTGATGTACTGGCCTGGCGTCTGGGTTTATGTGAATCACTACCTTGGCCCCCATGAAAGTGCCGATGCCGGGTTGAAATAATGAGTCAAATTTGTCCAGGATCTGTGAGCATGATACTCGCTCCACAGAGGAAATTGCATTGACATCGCCCCATTTCCAGTTCATGAAAGTAAGCTAACTCCTCCCCAGTAGTGCGGGACCATCCCCTGGGACAATCCAGAGTGGCAACCTGTCCTCCGAATCTTTGTGGGTCACGACTACCGTGGCGCTGCCTAGCACCGGAATGATCTGCTTTGTGTAAGTTCATAACTGTGTGTCAATCGGCGATAATTTTGGCCTCCTGGCCTTGGATGCCCACAACTTTTCGAACTATTTGATACCCATCAGGGACTGGCTGGCCCCCGTGTCTAGCCCCATTGATACTGGGATGCTATTGAGGAGCACTTTCATCATTATCGGTGGCGTCCTGGTATATGAACTGTATACGTGCTCCACATGAACTCGCTGAACTTCAGCTTCCAGCGATTTCCCCCAGCGTTCACTTCTGCAATTTCTGCAGGTATTTTGCTCATCTCTGCAAACTCCGGCTGAGTGTGTGCCTCCATGCCTCCAACATGAGCTGTTGTTTGAAACAAAAGGTCCCTTGCCAGTCGATCGTCCCTGACTGCCCCGTGACTGTCCTTGAGTGCGCCATTAACAGGTGTTGATGGCCCCATTACTGGCCGCATTGTCCCTTGCAATGGCATGAATCGCCGTTCAGCTTGCCATTGTCTCTGTCGAACTCCCCCTCTGGGTTCGACTACATGTTGGGGTATGCCCGATTGCCCTTGTCTGCCTGGAGAACTGTGTGCTGCTTTAACAATGTTGAATCTCTGTCCCAACCATTCCTTAACACAGTACCTCTCATCTGTTCTGCTAGTGGCCATGCTCGCGTGGTTTAAATCCCAGTTTCTCGTCGCCATTGATACGTCCTTACTGTACCGTATAAATGCACACGAGGCCCATGCTTGAGAGAAGGTCAGTCTGTGACCTATCCTTTATTCCTTCGCACTCAAGTGATGAAGGTGGGTGGAGCTTCCCCTTTTATACCTGAAGGTCCAGGTTAGGAGTGTCTCCCACCTAGTGGTCATTGTTCTCACAATGTACAACTTAGGTCAGATTCTACATGGGTTACAATGCTGGTTGAATACGTGACAGAGGTCACTGTTACTTTAACCTCCCTGTGTGCAGCCTCATCTGTGTTAGGAACACAATATATCCCACAGCCACTATTTCGAAGAAGAGCAGGGGAGATATCCCTGGTGTCCTGGCCAATATTTCATCATTGTAGGCAGTCCCTCGAAATTGCTTCCACTCTAAAAGTGAGTTCTCAGGTGACTGAACAGTCCAATCCGGGAATGACAGTCTCTGTCACAGGTGGGACAGACAGTGGTTGAGGGAAAGGGTGGGTGGGGTGTGTCGTTTGCCACACCCTCCTTCCGCTGCCTGCCTTGTTTCTGCATGCTCTCGGCGACGAGACTCGAGGTGCTCAGCGTCCTCCCGGATGCTCTTCCTCCTCTTCGGGCGGTCTTTGGCCAGGGACTCCCATGTGTCGGTGGGGATGTTGCATTTTATCAAGGAGACTTTGAGGGTGTCCTTGAAATGTTTCCTCAATCAACGCCACAAAAAACAGATTATCTGGTCATTATCACATTGCTGTTTGTGGGAGCTTGCTGTGCACAAATTGACTGCTGTGAATTACAACAGTGACTACATTTCAAAAATTATTTCATTGGCTGTAAATCGCTTTGGGGTATCCTGAGGTCGAAGAGGGAGAGAAAGAAAGAAGCCAATGAAGTACTTTTGGAGTGTAGTCATTGTTGTAATGTGGGAAATGCAGCAGCCAATTTGTGCACAGCAAGCTCCCACAAACAGCAATGTGATAATCACCAGATAATCTGTATTAGTGATGTTGATTGAGGGATAAATATTGGCCCCAGGACACCGGGGATAACTCCCCTTCTCTTCTTCGAAATAGTGCCACGGGGTCTTTTACATCCCCCAGAGAGAGCAGACGGGCCTCGGTTTAAAGTTTCATCTGAAAGACGGCACCTCCGACAGTGCGGCGCTCCCTCAGCACTGCACTGGAGATAAATGCAAGTAATTTCTTGTTTTCCTGAGGCTGTCGATCTCGCTGGTACTTAAGCATAAAAATTGTGCGAATGCCAGAACCCGATAGGTGGTCCTGATGAATGAGGCTCTTGGCTGCTCAGAAGCTTTTGTTGATATTTGCCCGCTGGTTCCAATAACCCTCCGTTACCTTGACCAAGTGACCATTCCTCGGCAGTTAAACCGTCTGCCCACCCAAACCGACTTAAAAGATCCTACGGCGCTATTCGAAGGAGAGCAAAGGGATGTTCTCCCCCTGTGTCCTGCCCAACATTTATCTCTCGTTCAGCATCACCAGGGCACATTATCTGTGCTGTTATCCCACTGTCTGTGAGATCTTACCGTTGCACATTGGCTGCTGCGTTTCCCTACACTACAGCAAGCACAACAAGCACTTCATTGGTTGTAAAGTGCTTTCGGAATGATCTGTTGTGAAAGGTGCTATACAAATGCAAGTTCCTTCTTGTCTTTATGTCCGTTATCAGCAGGGACACTGCAGATGGGAACGGTAGCAGAGCGGTTATGTTACTTGATAATCTGGATACGCGAGTTCGAATCCCACCACGGCAGCTGGGGAATTTAAATTCAGTAAAGTTGAGTAAATAAACCCGGAATAAAAAGAGCGAGTGTCAGTAATGGTGACCATGAAACCACCGGATTGTCGTAAAAGACCCATCTGGTTCACTTATGTCCTTTAGGGGAGGAAATCTGCCCGGTCGGGCCTATATGTATCTCCACACCCACAGCAAAGTGGTTGACTCCTAACCGTCCCTCTGAATTGACACTCTGATGTCTCAGCATCACCTTCTCAAGAGCGATTCGGGATGGGCAATGTAATATATGTACCTGTGAGGATGCTCACAGGCTTGTGGAGCAATTGCATTGTGAGTGGCTTAGCCAGTCACGTGATGTTCACAAGACTCAATAAAACCCCAGTCAATTGAGTTCAGGTTCATAACATAAGAATTAGGAGCAGGAGTCGGCCATTCGGCCCCTCGAGCCTGCTGCACCATTCAATGAGATCGAGGCTGATCTTCGACCTCAACTCCACTTTCCCGCACTATTCCCATATCCCTCGATTCCCTTAATATCCAAAAATATTCTCAACGACTGAGCTTCCACAGCCCTCTGGGGCAGAGAATTCCAAAGATTCACCATCCTCTGAGTGAAGAAGTTTTTCCTCATCTCAGTCCTAAATGGCCGACCCCTTATTCTGAGACTGTGACCCCTGGTTCCAGACTCCCCAGCCAGGGGGAAACATCCTCCCTGTCAAGCCCTGTAAGAATTTTGTGTGTTTCAATGAGATCATCTCTCAATCTTCTAAACTCAAGAGAATATCGGCCGAGTCTACTCAATCTCTCCTCATAGGATAATGAGGTATGCAGTTGTGAGCCTAATGGATCAACTGGTCGGGTTCAGAATAATTGCTAAACCTTTGCTCATAAACCAGCTAGTTCTTTGCAGCAAATTGTGCAGCAGTGAATTCTGAAGCAAAGAACCCATGAAGTAAAAACACTTATCGGCAATTAAATGCTGGCCTTGCCAGAGATGCCTGCGTCCCACGAACAAACAATAAAAAACCCAACTCATTAATTGATCCGGGCAAAGTGGTTACTTTGGTGAAGAGTTCAAGTATCAGGAAGTTAAGGTCGATGAGACATCGCCTGCTTAACCTGGCAATTGATCCCCCAGCTGGGGGTTGAGGCTGAATCACAAAAGACATCAGCTATTTACACAGTCACTTCACACCAAACCAAAGTGAAGGTGGCTCAACCGTGGCTATCAAGGGAAACCAGGGATAGTATTAAAGCCAAGGAAGTGGCATACAAATTGGCCAGAAATAGCAGCGAACCCGGAGACTGGGAGAAATTTAGAACTCAGCAGAGGAGGACAAAGGGTTTGATTAGGGCAGGGAAAATGGAGTGCGAGAAGAAGCTTGCAGGGAACATTAAGACGGATTGCAAAAGTTTTTATAGATATGTAAAGAGAAAAAGGTTAGTAAAGACAAACGTAGGTCCCCTGCAGTCAGAATCAGGGGAAGTCATAAGGGGAACAAAGAAATGGCGGACCAATTGAACAAGTACTTTGGTTCGGTATTCACTAAGGAGGACACTAACAACCTTCCGGATATAAGAGGGGTCAGAGGGTCTAGTAAGGAGGAGGAACTGAGGGAAATCCTTATTAGTTGGGAAATTGTGTTGGGGAAATTGATGGGATTGAAGGCCGATAAATCCCCAGGGCCTGATGGACTGCATTCCAGAGTACTTAAGGAGGTGGCCTTGGAAATAGCAGATGCATTGACAGTCATTTTCCAACATTCCATTGACTCTGGATCAGTTCCTATCGAGTGGAGGGTAACCAATGTAACCCCACTTTTAAAAAAGGAGGGAGAGAGAAAACAGGGAATTATAGACCGGTAAGCCTGACCTCAGTAGTGGGTAAGATGATGGAATCAATTATTAAGGATGTCATAGCAGCGCATTTGGAAAGAGGTGACATGATAGGTCCAAGTCAGCATGGATTTGTGAAAGGGAAATCATGCTTGACAAATCTTCTGGAATTTTTTGAGGATGTTTCCAGTAGAGTGGACAAAGGAGAACCAGTTGATGTGGTATATTTGGACTTTCAGAAGGCGTTCGACAAGGTCCCACACAAGAGATTGATGTGCAAAGTTAGAGCACATGGGATTGGGGGTAGTGTGCTGACGTGGATTGAGAACTGGTTGTCAGACAGGAAGCAAAGAGTAGGAGTAAATGGGGACTTTTCAGAATGGCAGGCAGTGACTAGTGGGGTACCGCAAGGTTCTGTGCTGGGGCCCCAGCTGTTTACACTGTACATTAATGATTTAGACGAGGGGATTAAATGTAGTATCTCCAAATTTGCAGATGACACTCAGTTAGGTGGCAGTGTGAGCTGCGAGGAGGATGCTATGAGGCTGCAGAGCGACTTGGATAGGTTAGGTGAGTGGGCAAATGCATGGCAGATGAAGTATAATGTGGATAAATGTGAGGTTATCCACTTTGGTGGTAAAAACAGAGAGACAGACTATTATCTGAATGGTGACAGATTAGGAAAAGGGGAGGTGCAATGAGACCTGGGTGTCATGGTACATCAGTCATTGAAGGTTGGCATGCAGGTACAGCAGGCGGTTAAGAAAGCAAATGGCATGTTGGCCTTCATAGCGAGGAGATTTGAGTACAGGGGCAGGGAGGTGTTGCTACAGTTGTACAGGGCCTTGGTGAGGCCACACCTGGAGTATTGTGTACAGTTTTGGTCTCCTAACCTGAGGAAGGACATTCTTGCTTTTGAGGGAGTGCAGCGAAGGTTCACCAGACTGATTCCCGGGATGGCGGGACTGACATATCAAGAAAGACTGGATCAACTGGGCTTGTATTCACTGGAGTTCAGAAGAATGAGAGGGGACCTCATAGAAACTTTTAAAATTCTGATAGGTTTAGACAGGTTAGATGCAGGAAGAATGTTCCCAATGTTGGGGAAGTCCAGAACCAGGGGTCACAGTCTAAGGATAAGGGGTAAGCCATTTAGGACCGAGATGAGGAGAAACTTCTTCACCCAGAGAGTGGTGAACCTGTGGAATTCTCTACCACAGAAAATTGTTGAGGCCAATTCACTAAATATATTCAAAAAGGAGTTAGATGTAGTCCTTACTACTAGGGGGA
This sequence comes from Pristiophorus japonicus, assembly GCF_044704955.1. Taxonomy (NCBI): domain Eukaryota; kingdom Metazoa; phylum Chordata; class Chondrichthyes; family Pristiophoridae; genus Pristiophorus; species Pristiophorus japonicus. The sequence goes on from NC_091993.1 coordinate 124,371,342, forward strand.
TCAAGAGGTATGGCGAGAAAGCAGGAAGGGGGTACTGAAGTTGCATGTTCAGCCATGAACTCATTGAATGGCGGTGCAGGCTAGAAGGGCCGAATGGCCTACTCCTGCACCTATTTTCTATGTTTCTATGTTTCTATGATTCATAATCTGTAGCAATGTGGCTGGTGTACTGGCAATTGACAGAGGCAGAGACACGGGGGTTCCATGTAATAGTCGTCAGCGCTGTTAGCACATCGCTGAGGATATTTTAATTATCCAATATTTCAAAATTGTCACCGGACTTTCCTCTTCTCAAACCATCGAAACCTTCTCGTCGACATCGGGCTGCATTGGCGCGTTGGTGTCAAGACTGCCGTGTCAATATGTCATCTTAAATTACAGGCCCATTAAAGCAGACTGTAAGAGTGATGTGCAATTTATTTCTCAAATAAAATCCCCTGGGGGTTTGATCCGGAATGATTTTTTTTTTTGTTGCTAGTTTTGGTTCGTGGCAAATTGAGGAGCAAGAGATTTTATTCTGACATCTGACGTCTGACGAAGTTTCATCGACCCGAAACGTTAACTCTGTTTCTCTCTCCACAGACGCTGTCTGACCCACTGAGTATTTCCACCATTTTCTGATTTTATTCCAGATTTCAGCATCCGCAGTTATTTTATTCTGATCTCCCCACCTCCGCCTTTTCAAAATCTATTTCTGTGTGTGTGGTTGATGCAATAGGTTAGCAAATAGACAGAAGTAAAGATTTGTATTTCTATAGCTCCTTTCATTATCTCAGGCCGCTTTACAGCCATGAAGTACTTTTTGAAGTGTAGTCACTGTTGTAATTTAGGAAATGTGGCAGCCAATTTGCGCACAGCAAGCTCCCACAAACAGCAATGTGATACTGACCAGACAATCTGTTCTTTAGTCATGTTGGTTGAGGGATAAATATTGGCCAAGACACCGGTGAGAACAAGGACAAGGGCAGCAGGCGCATAGGAACACCACCACCTCCACGTTCCCCTCCCAGTCACACACCATCCCGACTTGGAAATATATCGGCCGTTCCTTCATCGTTGCTGGGTCACAATCCTGGAACTCCCTCCCTAACAGCACTGTGGGAGCACCTTCACCACACGGACTGCAGCGGCTCACCACCACCTTCTCAAGGGGCAGTTAGGGATGGGCTATAAATGCCAGCCTTGCCAGCGATTTAAAAAAAAGAACTCCCCTGCTCTTCTTTGATATAGCACCAAGAGAAATATTACATCCACCTGAGAGAGCCTCGGTGTAAAGTCTCATCCGAAAGACGGCACCTCCGACAGTGCAACACTCCCTCATTACTATCCCTCTGACAGTGCGGGGCTCCCTCAGTACTGCCCCTCCAACAGTGCGGTACTCCCTCAGTACTGCCCCTCCGACAGTGCGGCGCTCCCTCAGTACTGCCCCTCCGACAGTGCGGCACTCCCTCATTACTATCCCTCTGACAGTGCGGCGCTCCCTCAGTACTGCCCCTCCAACAGTGCAGCGCTCCCTCAGTACTGCCCCTCCGACAGTGCAGCACTCCCTCAGTACTGACCCTCTGACAGTGCGGCGCTCCCTCAGTACTGCCCCTCCGACAGTGCGGCGCTCCCTCAGTACTGCCCCTCCAAGTGCGGCGCTCCCTCAGTACTGCTCCTCCGACAGTGTGGCGCTCCCTCAGTACTGCCCCTCCGACAGTGCAGCGCTCCCTCAGTACTGCCCCTCCGACAGTGCGGTGCTCCCTCAGTACTGCCCCTCTGACAGTGCGGTGCTCCCTCAGTACTGCCCCTCCGACAATGCAACACTCCCTCATTACTGCCCCTCCGACAGTGCGCCGCTCCCTCAGTACTGCCCCTCCGACAGTGCAACACTCCCTCATTACTGCCCCTCCGACTGTGCAGCGCTCCCTCATTACTGCCCCTCCGACAGTGCAGCACTCCCTCAGTACTGCACTGGGAATGGCAGCCTAGATGTTGTGCTCAAACCCACAACCTTCTGACACAGAGGCACCAGTGCTATCCACTGAGCCACAGCTGACTCATTGCTCATGATTTGAAAGGTGATATATGACAGAGTGGGAACAGCAGGAAGACTGAGTTCATCTCCAGCTCACAGAGGGAGGGCCCGAATCCACAGCAGATAAATGTACTTGGTATTCATCAGTGCTGACCTGGTAATCTGATTCAGAAAGCCACGGAGTGGTTTGCTTGGAACAGTGCTGGTACCCTTCTAATATGCTTGTGTAGAGTATAAGAACATAAGGTCATAAGATCATAAGAAATATTTCTTATGTTCTTAATAGAAGCAGGGGGCGGCCATTTGGCCCCTCAAGCCTGCTCCCTCATTCAATAAGATCATGGTTGATCTGATCAACTCCACTTCCCTGCCTGCTCCCCATAACCCTTGACTCCCCTATAGTTCAAGAATCTGTCTATCTCCACCTTGAATATATTCACTGACCCAGCCTCCACAGCTCTCTGGGGCAGAGAATTCCAAAGATTCACGACCCTCTGAGAGAAGAAATTCCTCCTCATCGCCCTTATTCTGAAACTATACCCCATAGTTCTAGATCCCCCCACGAGGGGAAACATCCTCCCAGCATCTACCCTGTCAAGCCCCCTCAGAATCTCATATGTTTCAACAAGATCACCTCTCAGTCTTCTAAACTCCAGTAAGTATGGGCCCAACCTACTCAACCTTTCTTCGTAAGGCAACCCCTTCATTTAAGGAATCAATCTTGTCAAACTTCGCTGAACTGCCTCCAATGCAAGTATACCCTTCCTTAAATATGGAAACCAAAACTGTACGCAGTACTTCAGGTGTGGCCTCACCAATACCCTGTACAGTTGTAGCAGGACTTCCCTACTTTAATGAGAGGTAATCTTATCAAAACATATAAGATAATAAGGGGGCTCGACAAGGTGGATTCAGAGAGGATATTTCCACTCATAGAGAAAACTAAAACTAGGGGACCTAGTCTCAGAATAAGGGGTCGCCCATTTAAAACTGAGATGAGGAGGAATTTCTTCTCTCAGAGGGTTGTGACCCTTTGGAATTCTCTGCCGCACGGTGCTGTGAATGCTGAGTCCCTGAATATATCAAAGGCTGAGATCGATAGATTTTTGGAGCCTAGGGGGACTCACGGGATATGGAGATTGGGCGAGATATGGAAAGTGGAGTTGAGGTCGATGATGAGCCATGATCTTATTGAATGGCGGAGCAGCTCGGGGGGCCACATGGCCGACTCCTGTTCCTATTTCTTATTTTCTTAAATGCACTGATGTTACTGTGAAAAGTAGCGGGCAGCTTGTCGTTCTGTGTCAGCAATCACGAATAGTCTGTGTGGTACTGAAGGGAATATCCCACATGGAGCCACAGCCTCTTTCCATTCCTGCACACAATAACGGAGACTAGTCTTTCATTGCAGCAAATAATTCCTATCCTGGGGCCTAGCCGCTTAAAAAAACATCTGTTATTAGTGTTATCGGCACAATTGTGCATTTGTAATTTTTTTTTTCTTAAACTCCACATTATTTGTGTGGATGGATTGTTGCCACTTGCATTCAGAGCTGTGACACTGTACACAGCTGTAAGTGAGGTATTTAGCCCCGAGCCATGTACCTGAGGCAGGGCCTGGTGATGGAAAAGCTAAACATAGCCTAAAATTGGCAAGTGGCATCTGTCACGGGCCATAGGCGACAGCCATGTCTCCATTCTTTCCTCTCTCTGATCCTCTTCACTCAGTCTTTTTCCTCACGCTCTCTCTTCTCTTCCCAACCCCATTCTACCTGAAATAAAAGCAGAGAAAAAATGGCTGGAAATACTCAACAGGTCAGGCAAGTATCTGTGGAGAGAAACCGAGTTAATGTTTTCAGGTCTGTGACCCTTTGTCACAAGTTAGAGATGTTAAGACAAGTGTAGGGGGAGGGAAAGGGGGGGAGGGGAGGATAGAACAAAAGGGAAGGTGTGTGAGAGGGTGGAAGGCAGGAGAGATTAGAGAGACAAAAGGGCTGGTGGTGCAAGGCGAGAGGAGTCGAGAGAGGGTGTAAATGGAGAAGGCAGAATTATCAATAGCTGATTGGAAAGAGAGAAAAAAAACTGGAAAAAAAATATGGGCAGAGGTTACGCTCTGAAATTGTTGAACTTGATGTTGAGTCCAGAAGGCTGTAAAGTGCCTAACCGAAAGATGAGGTGCTGTTCCTCGAGCTTGCGTTGAGCTTCATTGGAACAGTGTAGGAGGCCGAGGACGGACAGGTCAGAGTGGGAGTGGAGCGGGGAATTAAAGTGACAGGCGACAGGAAGCTCGGGGTCACACTTACGGACTGAATGGAGGTGTTCCGCAAAGAGGTCACCCAATCTGCGTTTGGTCTCCCCAATGTAGAGGAGACCACATCGTGAACAGCGAATACACTATACTGAATTAAAAGAATTTCTTCCGACCTGAAAGAGTCTCAAGTGCTGGCTTCAGCTGGAGCAGGTGATGGCAATGGGGGCAGAGTTGTGACATTACTATCCTTTGTCTTGCATTCCATCGAGCACACACGCCAGGACTGTGGTCTTCAGGAGATCATGGTCTTCAGGAGAGTATGGTCCTCAGGAGATCATGGTCTTCAGGAGATCATGGTCCTTGGGAGAGCATGGTCTTCAGGAGATCATGGTCCTTGGGAGAGCATGGTCTTCAGGAGAGTATGGTCTTCAGGAGATCATGGTCCTTGGGAGAGCATGGTCTTCAGGAGAGTATGGTCTTCAGGAGATCATGGTCTTCAGGAGAGCATGGTCTTTAGGAGAGCATGGTCCTCAAGAGATTGCGGTCCACAGGAGATTGTGTTCCTCGGGAGAGCATGGTCCTCAGGTGATCTCCATGTGAGAATGCTACGACATTTTCTGTTGAGCAAGTCTCCTGCACACACGCAGGGATTAAGTCAGCCTTTCCTTCCCGCGCCTGCAGGGCTGGTTAATAATAGATGCTTATTTATTTTCATGGAAGCGTATGGTTGCTGGGGGTGTGGGTACATGAGCAAGGTAGGTGTGTAAATAGGGATAGGTGTGTGTGTGTGTGTGTGTGTGTGTGTGGAGGGGGGTTGTGTGTGTACGTGTATAAGGGATGGGTGTCTCTATTGTGGGGTATGTTGCGTATATGTCTGTGTGGGTTCAGTGCACATATCTGTGTATGGGGTAGAGGTGTCTGTGTTGGGTAAGGATGTGTGTATGCGTGCATGTGGGAGCGTGTGTGAGTGCATATGTGTATGTCTGCGTGTGTGTGTGAGTGCATATGTGCATGTGTGCGTGTGCGTCTGTGTGAGTATGTGTGTGAATGTATGTGTATGTGTGAGTATGTGCGTGTGTGTGAGTGTGAATGTGTGTGTGCGTGTGTGTGCGTGTGTGTGCGTGCATGTTTGTGCGTGTGTGTGCGTGTGGTGTGTGTGTGTGCATCTGTGTGAGTGTGCATGTGTGTGTGTGTGAGTGTGTGCGTCTGTGTGAGTATGTGTGTGAGTGTATGTGTATGTGTGAGTATGTGCGTGTGTGTGAGTGTGAATGTGTGTGTGCATGTGTGTGCCTGCATGTTTGTGCGCGTGTGTGCGTGTGGTGTGTGTGTGCATCTGTGTGAGTGTGAGTGTGTGTGTGTGTGTGTTGTCACTAATTTGTACGCCTCAAACTTATGAAATGTAAACCAGCTTTAAAGTAGAAATATGAACAGTGTAAATGAGGTGTTTGCCTCTTGAAGGTATCACTGGATGGAATAAGCTGCGATGCTGTGAGTGAGACTGGGATGTTCAGTAGCCCTGGCAGGCTGTGAAGTGATCTCTCTGCTCACCTCGCTGTCATCCCATGGCTAAAAGGGATGGAGTTAAAAATAAAAACTGAAATGGCTCATTTCAATGCAAACAGAACTTACACTCCTTTAGCAACTTATCACATCTGTCAGAAATCACCTCAAGCACTTTGCACGGTGAACTATTTAATGGCGCTGTGACTGCAAGCTCCTGCAAAAAAAACTGAGATGGTTGCAGCGTTAGCAACAGATTAGTTTGATTCACCTGGGGAGGAGGGGGTCAGAATGTGAGTATTGGGATCTCGGGGCTGAAATTGCTGTTTTTTTGAAGGTCCGTTGGCGGTAATGGTGGGGGGGCATGGAGGTGGGGGGGGGGACAGCCTTTCTGACCGGGGGCAGGGGGATGGCCCGACCCATCCGCAACCACCCTCCGTGCCGGGGGGGGGGGGGGGGAAGGGCGGCAGAAACGGGTTGGCGTGTGTAGGCCGGCCCCTCACCGATCAGTGGCGACTCCAGACTGATTCCTGGGATGGCAGGACTGTCGTATGAGGAGAGAGTGGGTCGACTCGGCCTGTAGAGTTTAGAAGAATGAGGGGATCTCATTGAAACGTATAATATTATGATGGGGTTGGACAGACTGGATGCGGGGAGGATGTTTCCCCTGGCTGGGGAGTCTAGAACAAGGGGTCACAGTCTCAGGATCCAGGTTAGGACCGAGATGAGAAGAGATGTCTTCACTCAGAGGGTGGTGAACCTGTGGGATTCTCGACCACAGAAGGCTGTGGAGGCCAAGTCACTGAATATATTTAAGAGGGAGATAGATAGATTTCTAGACACCAAAGGCATCAAGGGGTATGGGGAGAAAGCGGGAATATGGTGTTGAGATAGAGGATCAGCCATGATCACATTGAATGGCGGTGCAGGCTCGAAGGGCCGAATGGCCTACTCCTGCTCCTATTTTCTCTGTTTCTATGTTTCGCGCAGTCGGCCCAACAATGGCAGCCGTTGGTTTGGCCGGGCCGCTTGGGTGGCGGACCAGCGGCCTGGCCGAAGCCCCCCCCCCGCCCCCCCCCGGCAGCTCAGTGGGCGCCAAGATGGCCTCGCTGGGCCTCGCGGCACCCCACCCTTTTAAGCGAAGGTGAGGGGACATCGCTGTACGTCAGCGCAGCGCGGCGCTGATGACACCGCCCGCTTTCCACCACCGCTCCTGACTCGATTCCGCCCCTCTGCTGCCCCCAACCCCGTCCCGTTCATATTTTGGCCGTCAAAAGTGCCCAATTTCCCTCTATTCCCCGGTCCACCTATACTGGCGGTAATTCGTCATTCAATTCGAATTACCCACCCCAAGTGGGGCAAAGGGCAATTTCGGCCCACGCGTGCAGAGGTGGTTGAGACAGTCAAACACGGGCTAAGTAAGGAGCGGCCTACATGGGACAAATATCCCCCCCCCCCCACCCCCATGTTCTCTGACCTCCCCTCCTCTATCCACCACACACTCCAGTTAACACAGAACTCCGCAGAGCATGGGGTAGAACTGCGGCTTGAGGGACAGCGCGATTGGGCTGCTCGTTAGACGCCCCGTCCGATATTCAATTCCGAGTCGAAGTCAGTGGACCTCAATATCGGGCACTGACGGAACTCTTGAGGGTTTGTCCCAGAAACACTGGGTGAATCGGGCACCGATTTTGCTCCACCGTCCGACGAATTTCTACCCTCTCGTCCTCCCTGCATACCCATTAACCCCAAGCTCCATTGCCTCCTTGTCGATTTTCATCGCTCCACCATTGGCGGCCGTGCCCCAAGCAATGGGATTCCCTCCCTAAACCTCTCTGCCTCTCTCTCCTCCTTTAAGATGATCTTTAAGATTTACCTCTTGGACCAAGCTTTTGGTCACCTATCCTGATATCTCCTTATGTGGCTCGGTGACAAATTTTGTTTGACATTCGTTCCTGTGAAGCGTCTTGGGACGTTTTACTACATTAATCATCATCGTAGGTGGTCCCTCGAATGAGGATGATTTGCTTCCACAAGAATTCATAGATGTTTCAATGAAGGACCTGATGTTCCAGTGCTGAACTCCAGGGGTGGGAGATGCCTGTGCATGGATTTTTTTAACGTGGGGTGACCGTTGCACACCAGCCACTACACGGGCTCGACAGAGCGAGGTCTTGGTCCAGTGGCAAGGATTAACCAGGATGACGGGAGACCAGATCTGCTGCACGGACCGAGTGCGCACACACATATTGCAGTGTGGGCTGGCCCCGTGCTGCCCCTGGGCCCCATACCCTCATTCGCCGCACCTCCGCCACAATCTCCCGCCGCTCCTCCGCACCAAACATTCGCCGAACCTCCGCCACGATCACCCACCACATCTCAGCCACGATCCCTCAGCACTCCTCCGCCCCGATCACTCGTCGCAAGTCCGCCACGACCTTCCCGCTCCTCTGCTGTACCAGGGCCCCGCCGATGCTCCTGCCCGCGCTCCGAACGGCGACCTGGGTCCTGATGGTACAACCCAGTGGCCCACCTCGCAGCCGTCGCACACTTGGGGCGGCTCGCGCTGGAAGCTGCAGTGGCTCCAGCTCTTTTTATAGCCCCGACCTGCGGTGGTGTTCTACGTTAAAGCGGCTATATTAATGCACCTTGTTTTGGTGTCTCCCGGTGTTAACCATTTTGGGATCCCCGTCCCCCACATTCCATTTCCCCCACTCCTCCCCACCACGCCAAGGCTGCAGCAAGGCTCCGTTACTGCTGGCAGCATTGTTTTTTTTAATTAAAAGAGCCCAAATCCGCGACAGCGTCCATGCAAAAAAAACTCACTTTTACCGAAATGACTGCCCCAAAACCCAACGCGGGGCAATTTCAGCCCCATAGAGCACAAAGGCAAGGAGGCTATGATGAGCCTTTATAAAACACTGGTTAGACCACAACTGGAGCACTGTGTCCAATTCTGGGCACCGCTCTTTAGGAAGGATGTGATGGCCTTGGAGAGGCTGCAGGAAAGATTTACTGAAATGGCGCCACGGATGAGGGAGTTCATTTACGTGGAGAGACTGGAGAAGCTGGGGTTGTGCTCCTTCGAGCAGAGACGTTTCAGGGAGATTTAATAGGAGTGTGCAAAACCATGAGGGGTTTTGTTAGAGTGAATAAGGAGCAAGTGTTTCCACTGGCAGAAGAGTCAGTAACCAGAGGGACACAGATTGACGATAATCGGCGATGGAACCAGAGGGGGAGATGAGGAGAATGTTTTTACGCAGCGAGTTGTTGCGATCGGGAACACGCTGCCTGAAAGGGCGGTGGGAGCAGGTTCAATTGTAACTTTCAAACCGGGAATTGGATAAATTCTTGAAAAGGAAATAAATTACAGGGCTGTGGGGAAAGAGCAGGGGGAGTGGGGCTAATTGGGGCGCTCTTTTAAAGAGCCGTCACAGGCACGATGGGCCGAATACTCTCCTCCTATTAGAAACATAGAAACAGAGAAAATAGGTGCAGGAGTAGGCCATTCGGCCCTTCTAGCCTGCACCGCCATTCAATGAGTTCATGGCTGAACATGCAACTTCAGTACCCCATTCCTGCTTTCTCACCATACCCCTTGATCCCCCTCGTAGTAAGGACTTCATCTAACTCCTTTTTGAATATATTTAGTGAATTGGCCTCAACTACTTCCTGTGGTAGAGAATTCCACAGGTTCACCACTCTCTGGGTGAAGAAGTTTCTCCTCATCTCGGTCCTAAATGGCTTACCCCTTATCCTTAGACTGTGACCCCTGGTTCTGGACTTCCCCAACATTGGGAACATTCTTCCTGCATCTAAGCTGTCTAAACCCATCAGAATTTTAAATGTTTCTATGAGGTCCCCTCTCATTCTTCTGAACTCCAGTGAATACAAGCCCAGTTGATCCAGTCTTTCTTGATATGTCAGTCCCGACATCCCGGGAATCAGTCTGGTGAACCTTCGCTGCACTCCCTCAATAGCAAGAATGTCCTTCCTCAGGTTAGGAGACCAAAACTGTACACAATACTCCAGGTGTGGCCTCACCAAGCCCCTGTACAACTGTAGCAACACCTCCCCGCCCCTGTACTCAAATCCCCTCGCTATGAAGGCCAACATGCCATTTGCTTTCTTAACCGCCTGTTGTACCTGCATGCCAACCTTCAATGACTGATGTACCATGACACCCAGGTCTCGTTGCACCTCCCCTTTTCCTAATCTGTCACCATTCAGATCATAGTCTGTCTCTCTGTTTTTACCACCAAAGTGGATAACCTCACATTTATCCACATTATACTTCATCTGCCATGCAGTTGCCCACTCACCTAACCTATCCAAGTCACTCTGCAGCCTCATAGCATCCTCCTCGCAGCTCACACTGCCACCCAACTTAGTGTCATCCGCAAATTTGGAGATACTACATTTAATCCCCTCGTCTAAATCATTAATGTACAGTGTAAACAGCTGGGGCCCCAGCACAGAACCTTGCGGTACCCCACTAGTCACTGCCTGCCATTCTGAAAAGTCCCCATTTACTCCTACTCTTTGCTTCCTGTCTGACAACCAGTTCTCAATCCATGTCAGCACACTACCCCCAATCCCATGTGCTTTAACTTTGCACATCAATCTCTTGTGTGGGACCTTGTCGAACGCCTTCTGAAAGTCCAAATATACCACATCAACTGGTTCTCCTTTGTCCACTCTACTGGAAACATCCTCAAAAAATTCCAGAAGATTTGTCAAGCATGATTTCCCTTTCACAAATCCATGCTGACTTGGACCTATCATGTCACCTCTTTCCAAATGCACTGCTATGACATCCTTAATAATTGATTCCACCATTTTACCCACTACCGATGTCAGGCTGACCGGTCTATAATTCCCTGCTTTCTCTCTCCCTCCTTTTTTAAAAAGTGGGGTTACATTGGCTACCCTCCACTCGATAGGAACTGATCCAGAGTCAATGGAATGTTGGAAAATGACTGTCAATGCATCCGCTATTTCCAAGGCCACCTCCTTAAGTACTCTGGGATGCAGTCCATCAGGCCCTGGGGATTTATCGGCCTTCAATCCCATCAATTTCCCCAACACAATTTCCTGACTAATAAGGATTTCCCTCAGTTCCTCCTCCTTACTAGACCCTCTGACCCCTTTTATATCCGGAAGGTTGTTAGTGTTCTCCTCAGTGAATAACGAACCAAAGTACTTGTTCAATTGGTCCGCCATTTCTTTGTTCCCCGTTATGACTTCCCCTGATTCTGACTGCAGGGGACCTACGTTTGTCTTTACTAACCTTTTTCTCTTTACATATCTATAGAAACTTTTGCAATCCATCTTAATGTTCCCTGCAAGCTTCTTCTCGTACTCCATTTTCCCTGCCCTAATCAAACCCTTTGTCCTCCTGGGCTGAGTTCTAAATTTCTCCCAGTCCCCGGGTTCGCTGCTATTTCTGGCCAATTTGTATGCCACTTCCTTGGCTTTAATACTATCCCTGATTTCCCTTGATAGCCACGGTTGAGCCACCTTCCCTTTTTTATTTTTACGCCAGACAGGAATGTACAATTGTTGTAGTTCATCCATGCGGTCTCTAAATGTCTGCCATTGCCCATCCACAGTCAACCCCTTAAGTATCATTCGGCAATCTATCCTAGCCAATTCACGACTCATACCTTCAAAGTTAGCCTTCTTTAAGTTCTGGACGATGGTCTCTGAATTAACTGTTTCATTCTCCATCCAAATGTAGAATTCCACCATATTATTGTCACTCTTCCCCAAGGGGCCTCGCACACCGAGATTACTAATTAATTCTCTCTCATTACACAACACCCAGTCTAAGATGGCCTCCCCCCTAGTTGGTTCCTCGACATATTGGTCTAAAAAACCATCCCTTATGCACTCCAGGAAATCCTCCTCCATCGTATTGCTTCCAGTTTGGTTAGCCCAATCTATGTGCATATTAAAGTCACCCATTATAACTGCTGCACCCTTATTGCATGCACACCTAATTTCCTGTTTGATGCCCTCCCCAACATTACTACTACTGTTTGGAGGTCTGTACACAACTCCCACTAACGTTTTTTGCCCTTTGGTGTTCTGCAGCTCTACCCATATAGATTCCACATCATCCAATCTAATGTCCTTCCTAACTATTGCATTAATCTCCTCCTTAACCAGCAATGCTACCCCACCTCCTTTTCCTTTTATTCTATCCTTCCTGAATGTTGAATACCCCTGGATGTTGAGTTTCCAGCCCTGATCATCCTGGAGCCACGTCTCTGTAATCCCAATCACATCATATTTGTTAACATCTATTTGCACAGTTTAATTCATCCACCTTATTACGGATACTCCTTGCATTAAGACACAAAGCCTTCAGGCTTGTTTTTTTAACACCCTTTGTCCTTTTAGAATTTTGCTGTACAGTGGCCCTTTTTGTTCTTTGCCTTGGGTTTCTCTGCCCTCCACTTTTCCTCATCTCCTTTCTTTCTTTCGCTTTTGTCTCCTTTTTGTTTCCCTCTGTCTCCCTGCATTGGTTCCCATCCCCCTGCCATATTAGTTTAACTCCTCCCCAACAGGTCTAGTTCTTACACTGAGAGATCGGAATGTTAACCTTTCCTGATACGAGACACCCAAAACAAGCGCTCGACTCGGAACTCCTACATGGCAAGCGAGCCCAAGGTGGGCAGAGGAAACGTTACAAGGACACCCTCAAAGCCTCCCTGATAAAGTGCAACATCCCCACCGACACCTGGGAGTTCCTGGCCAAAGACCGCCCTAAGTGGAGGAAGTGCATCCGGGAGGGCGCTGAGCATCTCGAGTCTTGTCGCCGAGAGCATGCAGAAAGCAAGCGCAGGCAGCGGAAGGAGCGTGCGGCAAACCAGACTCCCCACCCACCCTTTCCTTTAAACCACTGTCTGTCCCAACTGTGACAGAGACTATAATTCCCGTATTGGACTGTACAGTCACCTGAGAACTCACTTTTAGAGTGGAAGCAAGCCTTCCTCGATTCCGAGGGACTGCCTGTGATGATGGTCGGAACACAGCTCTTTACCCTTAGGGCGTTGGCTTTAATCCAGCTCATGGTGATGGGATGAAAGTATTCCTCTCTCTGAGGGTGCTCAGGTTCCTGCCTCTAGCCCCCACGCTGTGCCTGGGAGTGCTTGTTGGTGACCGTGGGGGCCCAAATCAGCAAAGCAGCATCCATCAACTCGACAAGCACTAAGAAAGTAAGAAGCTATTTTAAAACCAATGTTATGCAAATTGAATCATGGGAAAATCTGCTGTGACTACTCTACTAGGACAGGCCGTTAGAGGCCTTCTGTATCCTTGATCAGCCACAAAAGAAAAGAAAGACTTGCATTGCTATAGCGCCTTTCACATCCTCAGAAAGTCCCAAAGCACTTTTGAAGTGTAATCACTGTTGCAATGTAGGAAACGCGGCTGCCAATTTTGCGCACAGCAAGCTCCCACAACTAGCAGTGAGATAATCACCACATAATCTGTATTTTTACTGATGTTGGTTCAGGGATAAATATTGGCCCAGGACACCGGGAAGAATGCCCCTGCTCTTCTTTGAAATAGTGCCATGGGATCTTTTATGTCCACCTGAGAGAGCGGAAGGGGCCTCGGTTTAATGTCTCATCCAAAAGACCGCACCTCCAATAGTCCAACGCTCCCTCAGTACTGCCCCTCCAATAGTCCAACGCTCCCTCAGTACTGCCCCTCCAATAGTGCGGCGCTCCCTCAGTTCTGCCCCTCCGACAGTGCGGTGCTCCCTCAGTACTGCCCTTCCAACAGTGCAGCACTCCCTCAGTACTGCCCCTCCAATAGTGCGGCGCTCACGCAGTACTGCCCCTCCGACAGTGCAGCACTCCTTCAGTACTGCCCCTCCAACAATGCAGCGCTCCCTCAGTACTGCCCTTCCAACAGTGCAGCACTCCCTCAGTACTGCCCTTCCGACAGTGCAGCACTCCCTCAGTACTGCCCCTCCGACAGTGCAACACTCCCTCAGTATTGCACTCCAACAGTGCAACACTCTCAGTACTGCCCCTCCGACAGTGCATTACTCCCTCAGTACTGCCCCTCCGACAGTGCAGCACTCCCTCAGTACTGCCCCTCCGACAGTGCAGCACTCCTTCAGTACTGCCCCTCCAACAATGCAGCGCTCCCTCAGTACTGCCCCTCCGACAGTGCAACACTCCCTCAGTATTGCCCTCCAACAGTGCAACACTCTCAGTACTGCCCCTCCGACAGTGCAGTACTCCCTCAGTACTACCCCTCCAACAGTGCAACACTCTCAGCACTGCCTCTCCGACAGTGCAGCGCTCCCTCAGCACTGCCCCTCTGACAGTGCAGCACTCCCTCAGCACTGCCTCTCCGACAGTGCAGCGCTCCCTCAGCACTGCCCCTCTGACAGTGCAGTGCTCCCTCAGCACTGCCTCTCCGACAGTGCAGCGCTCCCTCAGCACTGCACTGGGAGTGTCGGCCTAGATGTTGTGCTCAAGTCTCTAGAGTAGGGCAGAGCCTTCAGACCTCAGAGCAGTGCACTCTGGAAAGCCCCTGTCTTTCTACCTCTTTCTCCATCTCTAAACTCACCTCCTTCACCCATGCCTTTGAACAACTCTCCTACTACGCCTTGGTATCTATTTTTGGCCTCCCACATTTCTTCAAAGGCCCTGGGGACATTTTGCAATGTTGTTGTCATTGTTGATGTCTTGGTTGGCGAATAGCAGACGTGGTTAGTTCAACCTAAAAAGATTTGCATTTTGTACAGAGCCTTTCATGACCACGGATGTCTCAAAGTGCTTCACAGTCAATTAAGTACTTTCAAAGTTAGTCACTGGCTCGTAGAGTCAGCACAGACACAATGGGCCAAATAGCATTAAAATGAGGTTATGAGGAGAACCCAGTGATGATCAAAACAGTGTGTGAGGCCCCCAAGACATCCGGTGGTCGTGAAAGGCGCTATATAAATCCAAGTCTTTCTTTCTTTTCACTATTTTAATGTAGGAAACACTGCAGCCAATTTGTACTCAGCAAGCTCCCATAAACAGCAATGAGATAATGACCCGATCATCTGTTTTTTTAGTGATATTGGTTGAGGGATAAATATTGGCCAGGACACTAGGCATAACGCGCCTGCTCTTCTTCAAAATAGCGCTTTTACATCCACCTGAGGGGGCAGACGGGGCCTCACTCATTATTCTGATCAACACTGGGTCCTCCTCACAACCTCACTTTGAGGCTATTCGGCCCATTGTGTCGGTGCTGGCCCGATGCTAACTCGATCCAAAAGCAATCTCACTGGCCCATTCTCTCCCCTTAACCCTGTATCTTCCCCTGTTTCAAATATCTATTCAGTTTTTCCTGATCAGCCGCAATGGTCTCTACCTCAACCAGTCCAAATGATAAAGCATTCCTTGCTCCATCTACCCCGTCAGGCAATTTCTCCGAACCTCTCTCCTAAGCCTCTCAATGTTAAATTAATGACCCCCTGTCATTAACTCCCCAACCAGAGGAAATAGCTGTTCTCTATTGGCCCTAGGCAGCTGAAGGCACGGCCACCAATGGCATGGACAAAGGAGCAGGGGCTCATTGTCACAAGGTGCCAGAGTTGGGGGAGCCCAGAGTCAATTAAACTGAAAAAAGGCCAGTAGGGCACACAATCGGGGTCAAATTCTTATCACCAAAGTGGCCGACATCATCTTGAAACATGGTGGCAGAGGGGTGGAATTTCCACAGGACTTCTCTTTTGCTGCTGTAGCCTTGGTTGTAGGTTTGACTGTCGGCAGAAGCTCAGTGGGGCAGCGCTCGCGCCTCTGAGTCAGAAGGTTGTGGGTTCAAGTCCCACTCCAGGGACTGGATCACAGAAATCTAGGCTGACACTCCCAGTGCAGTGCTGAGGGAGTGCCGCACTGCCGGAGGTGCTGTTTATCAGATGAGACGTTAAACCGAGACCCAGTCTGCTCTCTCAGTGGACATAAAAGATCCCATGGTATTATTTAGAAGAAGAGTAATAGTTGGAACAAGGGATATTTTGTCATTTGGATTGGTTGAAGCAGAAACCATTGCAATTTTGAAAGGAAGACTGGATAGACATTTGAAACGTGAGTTATCCCCGATGTCCTGGGGCCAATATTTATCCCTCAATCAACATAACAAAAACAGATTATCTGGTCATTATCACAGCGCTGTTTGTGGGAGCTTGCTGTGCGCAAATTGGCTGCCGCGTTTCCCCCACATTACAACAGTGACTACACTCCAAAAAAGTACTTCATCGGCTGTAAAGCTTTTTGGGATGCCCAGGGGTCGCGAAAGGGCGCTATAGAAATGCAAGTCTTTCTTTCATGCCTTTGCAAGTTTGCCAAGACCACATTTACGCATACAGACAGCACAGGTACAGTTGGATGTGGGAGAGGCCTGAGGAAATTCAGCCCCAATGGAGTAGTTTGAAACGGTTCTCAAAGAATGATTTTGTTTGAAGAGCTTCTGTTGCTCTCGGGTAAACCACACACCCGCCCCTAAGTTGTCGCTGTTTCTTCTGTGCGGTATCAGTTATCGATGTGTGGTGCTTGCCAATCACCCTGGCAATGTGGCGATGGGTATCTCCACAAGATCGGTGTCACCGCAGTTAATATTTCCCTCACGGGATGCCGCTTCTTGTTAAGTCGTCGTGTCAGGAGCTGCATTGATTCTTTCAAATTGTTATTTACTCTCTTCTCATCTCCGCTTCTCCCCGGGGCGGGAGGGGGGGGGGGGTGAGCCTTTCAGTCTATTTTTAGCCCGCGTACATACTACGCGAGCAGGAGTAGAGGAGGTCACGGCTGTCGCTAGCCAACACAGCGGGAATCAGACTCCAGAGAGTCAGAATGAATGCAGCACGTAGGAAATAGTTCTGTACCTCATCAACTTCCAACTGGCCCAATAATCAGGCCGTGATAGCTTTCCTCGCGTGAGCCGAGCCAATTAGATCCTAACTCAATTCACTTATCGCTGGAACTAAAGAGCCTGTAATTTCTCTGTGCTTTACTCTGCGAAGTGGAGGGATAATTCATCACCTTCTCAGTGGATGGCGAAGAGGGAGGGTCACACTCACGAAGGAAGTGTACAATAGGGTCAGGGCTCCAACACCACATGAGAGATTCACTAACGCTCTCTCAACAGTGGCTCCCCACTGCGGGAGCAGGATGTGTTGAACATGCACGGATATTTCTTGTTTATTATTCGGCCTGCTCTTTCCAACCTCTTTCATGCTTCCTTGTATTGTGCTATTGTGCTCCGGCTAAAGCTATACCCAGAGAGTGGTGAGAATGTGGAACTTGCTGCCACAGGGAGTGGTTGAGGTGAATAGTATCGATGCATTTAAGGGGAGGCTAGACTCTATAAATGCATGCCCATTCTTTCTTTACCCAGGATATACAGCACCGTAACAGGCCATTCGACCCAACCAATCCATGCTGGCATATAAGGGAGAAGGGAATAGAGGGTTGTGCTGATAGAGTTAGATAAGGAAAGACGGGAGGAGGCTCGAGTGGAGCATAAACGGCGGCATGGACTGGTTAGGCCGAATGGGTCTGTTTCTCCGCCGTATATCCCGTGTGAAGAAAGAATGGGCTTGCATTTATAGAGTCATGAAGGTTGTGGGTTCAAGTCCCACTTCAGGGACTGGAGCACAAAATCTAGGCTGACACTCCAGTGCAGTGCTGAGGGAGCGCCGCACTGTCGGAGGTGCCGTCTTTCAGTTGAGGCATTAAACCGAGGCCCCGCCTGCCCTCTCAGGTGGACATCTTGATTTTCGGGACTCCTGCGCTCCGTTTTTCGCCCGGGAGCGTCGGCAATGGCGGGGGTGAGGTGTTCTGGGCGGGCAGTCAACCTCCGGCGCCCCGCGGCGGTCCTCGGCTCCGGTTTAGCGGTGGCGCGGAGCAGCACCGCCCGGAGGAGCTGCGCCCGGTGCGAAACGACCCCCTGGTCGCGACACCGGCGCGAGTTTGAACGTCAGCCTGACCCGTCCAAATCGCATCGCGCCCTGCTGTGGCCGCCTGGGAAATCGAGCGGCCCAACGATACCGACACCAGAGAGGTAGGTAATGGACTCCTAGGGTAAGTGTGATTGTTTTTTCTATTTTAATTTTTTTGGCGATTTGTCTTGTGGCGACGTGGGCAACGTTTTGGGAATGTTTTTTTTTAGGGTTTTCCCCCCGCCCCCCCAGGCATCTCTCGGAGCGTTCCCGGCCCGGCTCTTTAGCTCGGGAGTTTCCCGTGCTAATGCCCCACCAGAGGTGTACAATGCCTCCCTTAGTGCTGTGCCCCTGACTCAGGGCCCAGCTGCCCAAACTTAACTACTGAGGCGCAAACTGTTCCCGGGCGCTAACTTTCCCGCCCCGCCTCCATTACCCCCCCCCCCCCCCAAATCATCAAAGCTGAAAATCCACCCTTTATAAAGATCCCACACCACTATCTTGACGAAGAACTGGGGAGTTCTCCCCGGTGTCCTAGGAATATTTAGACCCTCAACCAACATCACTCAAACAGACTATCTGGTCATTATCACGTCGCTGTTTGTGGGAGCTTGCTGTGCGCAAATTGGCTGCTGCGTTTCCTATATGACAACAATGACTACATTCCAAAAGTACTTCATTGGCTGTAAAGTGCTTTGGGACATGCTGCGGATCTGATAGGCGCTATATAAATGCAAGTCTTTCTCTGTTGTTTTGGAGAGCTGCTAGTTATGTGCAATGAGGCTCCAAAAAAGATCAGCACCTTCAAAACAGAAGGCAAGATAATTCGGAGAAATATATCTGTCAAGGCAGATTTTCCTGTTCTTGGGTCAATTCAATCACCGAGGGACAGCGAATATAGGGTGAGCTATAGGATTGGGTGTGCTGCCTTTAGGGCCGTGCATTCCTATACTGTTGATTTTTCTGTATTCCCTGCCCACAGAGGAATCAATAGTCCCAGGAACAGGAAAATCGGCCTCTATTAAAGCACTTTCTGGCCCAACATATACTGGAGACTGTAAGGCTTTAATCTAAGGCTGCAAATGATAGTCACACATTGCTTAACTTTAATTCTCCTCATTGGGCTCTATCCAAATCCCTCGACTATATTCCAGCCTTTAACTCACTCCCAGGTATCCGTTATTCTATATTTAAATCATCTGAATTCTTCAAGTTAATTCCGGCTTGTACCTCACACTTGGGTATCTGTTATTCGATATAAAAAAAACCGAACCCCTCGATTAGATTCCAGCCTGTAACTCACTCCCGAATATCTGTTATTCTATATATAAGCCATCAAAGTCCTCAACTTGATTCCCAATCCTTTAAACTAAGTCTGCAGGATATTAATCTAACCCACATATTTAATGTGGGTCGATTACATGCCACAGATGACAAAACCCTGATCCTAACAGCACAGAAACCAACATGTTGCATAGAATATTTGCCCACCTTTTTGATCATTGTGTCTACTCTCATCCTCCAACCTCCCATCACGTTGTTGATCAATTATTCCACCAAGTCTTTTATCGAAAGAATTGACACATTTTCAGCTGCTTTTGTCTCCACTTGTTTACTTTGGAGGAAATTATCAGCGAGCTTATTGATTTGGTATCTGTGGCCCTTTGACCTGCGATCGCAGTGAAATAGAATTATAGAACCTTACAGCACTGAGAGAGGCCATTCGGCCCACCTGCCTGAGACTGCTCCTTGAAAGAGCTCTCCAACTAATCCCATTCCCCCTGCTCTTTCCCCGTAGCCCTAAATAAAAAAACAATTGCACCTGTATATTCAGTTATCTTTTGAAATTTAAATAGTTTGCATTTGCATTTTTTTTAAATTTCTTCTCTGAATATGGGTAACGCTGACAAGTCGTCGCTAGGTCACAATCCTGGAACTCCCTCCCTAACAGCACTGTGGGAGCACCTTCACCACACGGACTGCAGCGGTTCAAGGCGGCGGTTCACCACCAATGTTCCCTCCAAGCTCCGCAGCCGATTGGCCCCACAGCTGTTTGCCGATCCCTCGCAGCCTGGGACCCACTTATCAATCTTAAATTTCGCACATGTGCGAAACTGTGAATAAGAACATAAGAACATAAGTACCTGTGCATGAAACACAAAAGGATAGTATGCAGGTACAGCGAGTGATCAGGAAGGCCAATGGAATCTTGGCCTTTATTGCAAAGGGGATGGAGTATAAAAGCAGGGAACCCTTGCTACAGTTATATAGGGTATTGATGAGGCCACACCTGGAATACTGTGTGCAATTTTGGTTTCCATATTTAGGAAAGGATATACTTGCTTTGGAGGCAGTTCAGAGAAGATTCACTCGGTTAATTCCGGAGATGAGGGGGTTGACTTATGAGGAAAGGTTGAGTAGGTTGGGCCTCTAATAAGAATGAGAGGTGATCTTATTGAAACGTATAAGATTATGAGGGGGCTTGCAGAGAGGATGCTCCCTCTGATGGGGGAGACTAGAACTAGAGGACATGATCTTAGAATAAGGGGCCGCCCATTTAAAACAGAGATGATGAGAAATGTCTTCTCTTAGATGGTTGTAAATCTGTGGAATTTGTTGCGTCAGAGAGTTGTGGAAGCTGGGACATTGAATAAAATTAAGACATAAATAGACAGTTTCTTAAACGATAAGGGGTTATGGGGAGCGGGCAGGGAATTGGAGCTGAGTCCATGATCGGATCAGCCATGATCTTACTGAATGGCGGAGCAGGCTCAAGGGGCATTATGGCCTACTCCTGTTCCTATTTCTTATGTTAATTAGGAGCAAGATCTGGCCAGTCAGCCCCTCGAGCCTGCTCCGCCATTCAATACGATCACGGCTGATCTTCTACCTCAACTCCACTTTCCTGCACTTTCCCCATATCCCTTGATTCCCTTAATACCCAAAAATCTATCGATCTCAGCCTTGAATATACTCAAAAACTGAGCCTCCACAGCCCTCTGGGGTAGAGAATTACAAAGATTCATCACCCTCTGAGTGAAGACATTCCTCCTCATCTCAGTCTTAAATGGGCGACCCTTTATCCTGAGACTGTGACCCCTGGTTCTAGACTTTCCAGCCCGGGGGAAACATCTTCCCTGCATCTACCCCGTCAAACTCTTAAAGGAGCCAAGCACCCCCCAAAAGAATTAGGGGCACATTGCTCATCATCACCTTCTCGATGGTCAATGCGGGATGGGCAATAAACTCCAGCCCTGTCAGCATTTCAACAATGATACAAAAAAGTCCCTAATTAAGCAAAGAATGGTTAACTGTACGTTCAAACATCTGGGTATGAGGGACAGATGTTGGAAATATTAGTGGCGATCACCTGACCTGTGTATGAAATTCCTCTGCGTGGCTCTGTCATCTGTGAGTTAGAAGTTTGTGGGTTTATAATCCAAGCTGACACTCCCAGTGAGGGAGCGCCGCACTGTTGGAGGGGCAGTACTGAGCGAGCGCCGCATTGTCGGAGGGGCAGGGCTGAGGGACCGCTGCACTGTTGGAGGGGCAGTACTGAGGGAGCGCTGCACTGTCGGAGGGGCATTATGTAGGGAGCACCTCACTGTCGGAGGGCCAGTACTGAGGAAGTGCCGCACTGTCAGAGGGGCAGGACTGAGGGAGTGCTGCACTGTCGGAGGGGCAATACTGAGAGAGCGCTGCACTGTCGGAGGGGCAGTACTGAGGGAGCGCCGCACTGTCAGAGGGGCAGTACTGCAGGAGCACCGCACTGTCGGAGGGGCAGTACTGAGGAAGCGCCGCACTGTCGGAGGGCTAGTACTGAGAGAGTGCTGCACTGTCGGAGGAGCAGTACTGAGACAGTGCTGCACTGTTGGAGGGGCAGTACTGAGAGAGTGCTGCACTGTCGGAGGGGCAGTACTGAGAGAGCGCTGCACTGTCAGAGGGGCAGTACTTGGGAGCACCGCACTGTCAGAGGGATAGTACTGAGGGAGCGCCGTACTGTTGGAGGGCCAGTACTGAGGGAGCACCGCACTGTCAGAGGGGTAGTACTGAGGGAGCGCCGTACTGTCGGAGGGGCAGTACTGAGGGAGCGCCGCACTGTCAGAGGGGCAGTACTGCGGGAGCACTGCACTGTCGGAGGGCAGTACTGAGGGAGCATTGCACTGTCGGAGGGGCAGTACTGAGGGAGTGCTGCACTGTCGGAGGGGCAGTACTGAGGGAGCGCTGTACTGTCGGAGGGGCAGTACTGAGGGAGTGCCGCACTGTCGGAGGTGGCGTCTTTTGGATGAGACGTTAAGCCGAGGCCACGTCTGCTCTCTCGGGTGGAGGTAAAAGATCCCACGGGCACCGATGCTCCCTGAGGTGCACCGGTGTGCAGTTACGCACCAGCCCGGCGGTCCCGCGCAGGCCGCTCTCCGGCTATTGCCGCAGGATGATACCACGCAAGTTCAAAGGGCACCGTGCACGAAAAAGGAGCTAGAGGGAACATTACATGGCACTATTTTCGGAGAAGAGCAGGGTGTGAGTTCTCCCCGTCATCCTGGGGTCGATATTTATCCCTGAACCAAACGGCAGTAAAAACAGATTACCTGATGCTTATCGCAGTTGTTGTTTGTCGGAGCTTGCTGTGCAAAATTGGTTTCCAACATTACAACAGTGACTGCACTTCAAAAGTACTTCAGCTGTAAAGCGCTGTGTGGTGTCCTGAGGTTGTGAAAAGGCGCTATAGAAATGCAAGGGTCCGAAATTGGTGAAGGCCTAGGCCCGCCCAAAGTACCGCCGATGGCCGCCGAAAGACCGGGCGGTACACCGTCAATCTGGGCGGCAGCGGGCGGGAGCTCTCAATCTCGGCGGCAGAGGTGCTTGCCGCCCAAGTGCCACCAAAGATAGAGTTGGGGCCCATGGAGGGTGGAAGACCTTCAAATAAAAAGCATTACAAAAAAAACAACAACATAACACCTTCAGGGGACCCCATCCAGGTAAGTCGCTGTGAATATAAAATGTTAGCGATGTTCACTAACCTTTTATCGCAGGTCTTCAGACCGACCGTTGGGGTTCGACCGGCCTCCACGCAGTGGTCCTTCCCCCTGCCGGCCCCAACTCCCGCCGACTCCCGCCCTCACCAATCTGGCGGCTCGACGGGCGGGAAGCCACTTGCACTACTTGGCCACCAGAGGACGTCAGCGGGCGGTTCCCGGCGGTGCTCCCCTCTCGCCCGCTCCAGCCCAAACTGGGAAAGAGAGGAAACCAGAGACAAAACTCGACAGCATCGGCCGGTAAGGCCACCAATATCGGACCCTAAGTCTTTCGTTTTCCACCTCCTGTTTGCGCACAGACGGGTTAACACCTCCATTAGAGGAGTGCTTGTGGATACGTTCAGCATTCGCTCACTAACACCGTTTTTTTCTTGGCTGGAGTTGCACGTGATGTTGCGGCAGGTCGGGACCATAAAAGGAGCGGTGCGTGGCAGCTATGGGCAGTGTGGCAGTGTACCACGGCAAGGTACAGCGCGAGCTGGTGCAGGAGGGCGATGGCAGCGAAGAGGGACATCATCAAGGTCCAGGTCGGTGATCGGAGCGTGGGCAGGTACAGCAGGAGCGGCGAGAGATTGTAGAGGGACGTGATCGGGGGCCCAGGAGAGGCGTGAGTTCGAGACCAGAAGAGCCGAGGGCCCAGGGGCAGCACGGTGCCAGCCCACACCGCGATATGTGTGCGCACTGGGTCCGTGCAGCAGAGCTGGTCTCCAGTCGTCCTGGTTAATCCTTGCCACTGGACCAAGACCTCGCTCGGTCAAGCCCGTGTGGTGGCTGGTGTGCAACGGCCACCCCACGTTAAAAAAATCCACCCACAGGCATCTTCCACCCTTCAACATGTAGTTCGGGATCTGGACTATTAGGTCCTTGAAACACCTGTGAACTTGTTATGTATTTATGCTTGGGGTCACCAGACACCAGGGGGCGCCACTGTCGGAGGTCATCGGGCTGTCCGCGCGCATGCGCAATCACTGGTATATAAGCGCGGGTACCATGTCATGCGGGTTACTTTGGGCACGAATAAAGTTGGATCAGGTTTACACCTGATGCAGTTCACAGTAACAAGTCTTTTGAGTCATTACATTCATTACAGAGCTCAGCCCTTTTTGGCATGGAAGCAAGTCATCCGCGTTTCGAGGGACTGCCTATGATGATGATAATGTTACTGTTTTAAGAGGGAGGTCCACAGACTGTAGACGGGGAGTGTGGGTGAAGCTGGCCTGCTGGGCCTCCAATCATAATGATGGATTGCACCGGGATTAACATCATATTATTTCACCATGAGAGCGGCTCCACTTAACCTGGTGAACTAAATAAATTGGCGGACAGACTTCCCAATGAGAAACGTCGCCACAGCCACATTATTCCAAACACTTGGTTGATTTTTTGCAACCCAGTGCTCGGAAATAGCCGAACCCACCTGGGGCCAATTCCATTGTGAGGCCGTGTGGCCTTCATCATTAAACACTGAGCCGGTTAATGGCAGTATAAACAAAACGCTGCAGTTTTAAATGGGTTGCGGAAACAGAGACCTCGGGGCTCAAGTGCACGAATCTTTTGAAAGTGCAAGGACACGTTGACAAGGCTGTTAATAAAGCAGATGGGATCCCTGACTTTATAAATACAGGACTAAATAGAGTGCAAAAGCAAGGAAGTTATGCTAAAACCTTTATAAATCACTGGTTCGGCCCTCAGCTGGAGCACTGTGTCCAATTCTGGGCTCCGCACTAGAGGAAGGATGTCCAGGCCTTGGAGAGGGTGCACAGAAGATTTATCAGAATGGTTCCAGGGATGAGGGAGTTCAGTTACGTGGAGAGACTGGAGAAGCTGAGGTTGTTCTCCTTCGAGGTTAAGGGAAGGTTTAATAGAGGTGTTCAAAATCATGAGGGGTTTTGATAGAGTGAATAAGGAGAAGCTGTTTCCAGGGGCAGGAGGGTCGGTAACCAGAGGGACACAGATTGATGATAATCGGTGATGGAACCAGAGGGGGAGATGAGGAGAATGTTTTTACGCAGCGCGTTGTTGTGATCAGGAACGCTCTGCCTGAAAGGGCGGTGGGAGCAGATTCAATAGTAACTTTCAAACGGCAATTGGATAAATACAAGGAGCATGGGAGTGGGACTAATTGGATCTTTCAAAGAGCCGGCACTGGTGTTATGGGACGAATGGCCTCCTTCTCTGCTGTATTATTCTAAGAGCAGCCGCTCCAGCTTGCAGCGCGAGTCGTCCCGAGGTGGGCTACTGGGTAATGTCATCAAGGCCCAGATCGCCGGTTAGAGCGTGGACAGGAACATCGGCGAGGCCCAGGCACAGCGGAGGAGCGGGAAGGTCATGGCGGATGAGCGGCGAGAGACCGTGGCAGAGGTGCGGCAAATGTTTGGCGTGGAGGTGCGGTGAGAGATCGTGGCGGAGGAGCGGTGAGGGATCAGCGGCAAGAGATCATGACGGAGGAGCGGTGAGAGATCGTGGCGGAGGAGTGGTGAATGTTTGATGTGGAGGTGCGGTGAGAGATCGTGGCGGAGGAGTGGTGAGAGATCGTGGCGGAGGAGTGGTGAATGTTTGATGTGGAGGTGCGGTGAGAGATCGTGGCGGAGGAGTGGTGAGAGATCGTGGCGGAGCAGCGGTGAGAGATCGTGGCGGAGCAGAGGTGAGGGATCGTGGCGGACGTGCGGTGAATGTTTGAGGCGGAGGAGCAGGCGAGAGATCGTGGCGGAGGTGCAACAAATCAGGGCGTGGGGCCCAGAAGAGCCGAGGGCCCAGGGGCAGCACGAGCCAGCTCACACTGCTATGTGTGCACACTAGGTCGATGCAGCAGAGCAGGTCTCCAGTCATCCTGGTTAACCCTTGCCACTGGATAAAGGCCTAGCTCTGTCAAGCCCGTGTGGTGGCTGATGTGCAACAGACACGACACGTTAAAAAAATCTATGCACAGGCATCTTCCTGGAGTTCAGGACTGGAATATTAGGTCCTTCATTGAAACATCTATGAATTCATTCCTTTTGGTGTGGAAGATTTAAGATTTAAGGCATTTGATGTATGTGAGTCAGAAATGATTCACAAGGATAAAGTTTTCCATCCAAACAGGAAGGCAGATTATTCTCTGAATGGTGACAGATTAGGAAAAGGGGAGGTGCAACGAGACCTGGGTGTCAAGGTACATCAGTCATTGAAAGTTGGCATACAGGTACAGCAGGCGGTGAAGAAGGCAAATGGCATATTGGCCTTCATAGTGAGAGGATTTGAGTGTAGGAGCAGGGAGATCTTACTACAGTTGTACAGGGCCTTGGTGAGGCCACACCTTGAATACTGTGTACAGTTTTGGTCTCCTAATCTGAAGAAGGACATTCTTGCTATTGAGGAAGTGCACCAAAGGTTCACCAGACTGATTCCCAGGATGACAGGACTGACATATGAAGAAAGACTGGATCGACTAGGCATATATTCACTGGAATTTAGAAGAGTGAGAGGGGATCTCATAGAAACGTTTAAAATTCTGATGGGATTGGACAGGTTAGATGCAGAAAGAATGTGCCCGATGTTGGGGAAGTCCAGAACTAAGGGGTCGCAGTCTAAGGATAAGCGGTAAGCCATTTAGGACCGAGATGAGGAGAAACTTCTTCACTCAGAGAACCTGTGGAATTCTCTACCACAGAAAGTTGTTGAGGCCAGTTCGTTAGATATATTCAAAAGGGAGTTAGATGTGGCCCTTACGGCTAAAGGGATCGAGGGGTATGGAGAAAAAGCAGGAATGGGGTACTGAAGTTGCATGATCAGACATGATGATATTGAATGGTGGTGCAGGCTCGAAGGGCCGAATGGCCTTCTCCTGCACCTATTTTCTATGTTTTTATTAACCTTTTTGTGTTGCTGCATAATTTCAATTTTAAAGGGAATCTGAGAGATCATGTTCTTATATCGCAGTCCTGAGAATGAGCCTCACCCACTGAGGACAAGAATCAAGAATCAAGAATCAGGGTTAGCATTATGAAAGAAAAATTTGCATTTATATAGCGCCTTTCAAGATCTCAGGACATCCCAAAGTGCTTTACAGCCAATGAAGTACTTTTGGAGTGTAGTCACTGTTGTAATGTAGGAAATGCGGCAGCCACTTTGTGCACAGCAAGCTCCCACAAACAGCAACGTGATAATGACCGGATAATCTGTTTTAGTGATGTTGGTAGAGGGATCATCATCACAGGCAGTCTCTCGAAATCGAGGAAGACTTGCTTCCACTATAAAAGTGAGTTCTCAGGTGGCTGTACCGCCCAATACGGGAATTACAGTCTCTGTCGCAGGTGGGACAGACAGTGGTTGAAGGAAAGGGTGGGTGGGACAGGTTTGCCGCACGCTCCTTCCGCTGCCTGCGCTTGTTTTCTGCATGCTCTCGGCGATGAGACTCGCTGATAAAGAGGGATAAATGTTGGCCAGCATACTGGGGCGAACTCCCCTGCTCTTCTTTGAGTATTACCACGGGATCTTTTACGTTCGCCTTTACCGTCTCATCAGGAAGACCACGCCTCCGGCAGTGTAGCACACCCTCGGTGCTGCCCTGGGAGCGGGAGCCTGGATTGTGTGTTTGAGTCTCACGGCCTTCTGGCCCAGAGGTGTGAGTGCTGCCCACTGAGCCGTGGCTGACACTTTATGCCAGCAGCATAAAATAAATATTTCAAATGCACGACCTGTTTTCAGATAGTGTATAGAGGCATGGTTTACCAGTGCGTTTCTCTGCTGATTAGTCTAATTTCCAAACTAATAGTGTAGCTATTCATTTGGGTCTTTTTCTGTCCAGATATATACGGGGAAAAATTGGGTAACGATCGCAGAAGTCTCGCCTCTCGCGAGAAATTGGGGTTACTGCCCCCAAAAGGAAGTCGAGCGCTAAATGAAACACTTCACTTCTTTTCTGGGACGGTAGCAGGGTGGGCGCGTCGGGAGCGGGGCGTACACTTCTGCGTAAGGGGGGCTCTTTCCGTCATTAAAGGGAAGGGCCCAAGTTGCAAAGGCTGCAGACAAAAAAAGGTGCCTCCCTGGACCAGCGGGGAGCGGCGAGGTTGCCGTGCCAACAGCCCGGCACTCGAGCATAGTGCCGGGGCCTACCCATCGCGGCAACGGAACACAGCAGAAAATCTGAGGATTATTTTTTTCTACCGCAGCTCACCTCGCCTTTAAGTTTCGCCCCCCGCGAGCGCCAGGCTGCCCGGTACGCGCCCCCTGCAGCCGTCGCTGTCGTCGCCTGCCTGCTGGGCGGGGCCACGCCGTCCGCATGCCCAACACGAGACTCCCAAAGCAAGCGCTCTACTCGGAACTCCTTCACGGCAAGCAAGCCCCAGGTGGGCAGAGGAAACGTTTCAGGGACACCCTCAGAGCCTCGCTGATAAAGTGCAACATCCCCACCGACACCTGGGAGTCCCCTGGCCAAAGACCGCCCTAAGTGGAGGAAGTGCATCCGGGAGGGCGCTGAGCACCTCGAGTTTCGTCGCCGAGAGCATGCAGAAAACAAGCGCAGGCAGCAGAAGGAGCGTGCGGCAAACCAGACTCCCCACCCACCCTTTCCTTCAACCACTGTCTGCCCCACCTGTGACAGAGACTGTAATTCCCATATTGGACTGTACAGTCACCTGAGAGCTCGCTTTTAGAGTGGAAGCAAGTCTTCCTCTATTTCGAGGAACAGCTGATGATGATGGGGTCCGGGGTGCTGGGCACCGTGATGACGACATCATCGCCAGCCCAGTGGGACGCTACGGGTTACCACCACCGCTAATCTCCTGCCGAATTTAGCAGGAGTCGTTAGTGGCACCACTTCCAGTTTGCATCCCGCTAGCGCCCCCTGGAATCTTACTTTGCGCAAGTAGGAGGCGCAAAACCCATATTTCTCGGCTATTTTCTTGGAAGACACTATGCACGTCATTGAGTTGGAGGAGCTTGTCCCCGTGAGCATGCTGAAGGAACACATTAAAAGCATAAAACTAAAGTGCCTGTGAGATAATGAGCATCCACTGCTGATGCAGTACTCCACGCACAAACATCTTCCACCCTTCAGGGTGTAGTTCGGGATCTGCATTGAAACACCTGTGAACTCATCGTTTTTCGGCGTGGAAGCAAGTCATCCTCGTTTCGAGGGACTGCCTATGATGATTACATAGGGGATGGAGTATAAAAGCAGGGAAGTCTTGCTACAGCTATATAAGTTATTGGTGAGGCCGGACCTGGAATACTGCAGCAGTTTTGGTTTCCATATTTACGAAAGGATATACTTGCTTTGGGGGCAGTTCAGAGAGGGTTCACTAGGTTGATTCCGGGGACGAGGGGGTTGACTTATGAGGAAAGGTTGAGTAGGTTGGGCCTCTACTCATTGGAATTCAGAAGAATGAGAGGTGATCTTATCGAAACATATAAGATTATGAGGGGGCTTGACAAGGTGGATGCAGAGAGGATATTTCCACTGATGGGGGAGACTAGAACTAGAGGGCATGATCTTAGAATAAGGGGCCGCCCATTTAAAACTGAGATGAGGAGAAATTTCTTCTCTCAGAGGGTTGTAAATCTGTGGAATTTGCTACCTCAGAGAGCTGTGGAAGCTGGGAAATTGAATAAATTTATAACAGAAATAGACTGTTTCTTAAACAATAAGGGGATAAGGAGTTACTGGGAGCGGGCAGGGAAGTGGACCTGAGTCCATGATCGGATCAGCCATGATCTTATTAAATGGCGGAGCAGGCTCGAGGGGCCGTATGGACTACTCCTGTTCCTATTTCTTATGTTCTTATGATGACTGCTGTTGATTCAGATCCCCTGTTGTATCGAGCTCATTACCTTAGACCGTTAACCCCCAATAAAGAGCCCCGTGGAAGACAATGGAAGGAAGGTGATTAGCAGAAGGATTTTAAAGTTAACAAGAATTTTTTATAACAGATGGTTGAACGGGTCCTAATGGCAAAACTTGTTCTTTGAGCTCATGTTACTCATAAAATTGCCTGTAAGATTATTATTATACAATAATGATTGTGAGCACAGGCCAATGGGTTTGAAGTACTTATATAATTAAAAGTGATGTGTCACTATCCTTTGTTGACTGGATGTGCACTGCTGAATAATTATGGATAGTCATCAGCATTGTAACTCGTTTTACATAATCTGTGCCATTGAAAGTAGTGCAGAGAACTCTCTCTTACTGACAAATTCAAGACTGGTACTGACATTTGCTGACCTACATAGAAACATAGAAACATAGAAAATAGGTGCAGGAGCAAGCCATTCAGCCCTTCTAGCCTGCACCGCCATTCAATGAGTTCATGGCTGAACATGAAACTTCAGTACCCCCTTCCTGCTTTCTCGCCATACCTCTTGATCCCCCGGGTAGTAAGGACTTCATCTAACTCCCTTTTGAATATATTTAGTGAATTGGCCTCAACTACTTTCTGTGGTAGAAAATTCCACAGGTTCACCACTCTCTGGGTGAAGAAGTTTCTCCTCATCTCGGTCCTAAATGGCTTACCCCTTATCCTTAGACTGTGACCCCTGGTTCTGGACTTCCCCAACATTGGGAACATTCTTCCTGCATCTAACCTGTCTAAACCCGTCAGAATTTTAAACGTTTCTATGAGGTCCCCTCTCATTCTTCTGAACTCCAGTGAATACAAGCCCAGTTGATCCAGTCTTTCTTGATAGTTGATCCCGGGAATCAGTCTGGTGAATCTTCGCTGCACTCCCTCAATAGCAAGAATGTCCTTCCTCAAGTTAGGAGACCAAAACTGTACACAATACTCCAGGTGTGGCCTCACCAATGCCCTGTACAACTGTAGCAACACCTCCCCTGCCCCTGTACTCAAATCTCCTCGCTATGAAGGCCAACATGCCATTTGCTTTCTTAACCGCCTGCTGTACCTGCATGCCAACCTTCAATGACTGATGTACCATGACACCCAGGTCTCGTTGCACCTTCCCTTTTCCTAATCTGTCACCATTCAGATAATAGTCTGTCTCTCTGTTTTTACCACCAAAGTGGATAACCTCACATTTATCCACATTATATTTCATCTGCCATTCATTTGCCCACTCACCTAACCTATCCAAGTCACTCTGCAGCCTCATAGCATTCTCCTCGCAGCTCACACTGCCACCCAACTTAGTGTCATCCGCAAATTTGGAGATACTACATTTAATCCCCTCGTCTAAATCATAAATGTACAATGTAAACAGCTGGGGCCCCAGCACAGAACCTTGCGGTACCCTACTAGTCACTGCCTGCCATTCTGAAAAGCACCCATTTACTCCTACTCTTTGCTTCCTGTCTGACAACCAGTTCTCAATCCATGTCAGCACACTACCCCCAATCCCATGTGCTTTAACTTTGCACATTAATCTCTTGTTTGGGACCTTGTCGAAAGCCTTCTGAAAGTCCAAATATACCACATCAACTGGTTCTCCTTTGTCCACTTTACTGGAAACATCCTCAAAAAATTCCAGAAGATTTGTCAAGCATGATTTCCCTTTCACAAATCCATGCTAACTTGGACCTATCATGTCACCATTTTCCAAATGCGCTGCTATGACATCCTTAATAATTGATTCCATCATTTTACCCACTACTGAGGTCAGGCTGACCGGTCTATAATTCCCTGTTTTCTCTCTCCCTCCTTTTTTAAAAAGTGGGGTTACATTGGCTACCCTCCACTCGATAGGAACTGATCCAGAGTCAATGGAATGTTGGAAAATGACTGTCAATGCATCCGCTATTTCCACTGGATCCCTGTCCGGCAATGCCTCATTTTAAAATTTCTCATCCTTGTTTTCAAATCCCTCCATGGCCTCGCCCCTCCCTATCTCTGTAACCTCCACCTACCCTCTCTCTGCACTCCTCCAATTCCGCCCTCTTGCGCATCCCCTGATTTTCATCACTCCATCATTGGCGGCCGTGCCTTCAGCATAATTCACCGAAATTGGTTGCTGTTCAGGGGATTTGGCCCTTAAGTGTCAGCTGTGGCTCAATGTGCAGCACTCTCACCTCTGAGTCAGTAGGGTGTGGGTTCAACTCCAGGGACTGCGAGAGACCATCAGCCTCAGGTCGGGGCCATGAAAGGAGCAGAGGTGCGATGGCCCGGGAGCAGAGTAGAGGCCACTTCAGAGAATAGCGTAAGCTGGTGCAGGAGGGTGACAACCTGCCAAAAAGTAATGGTCCTCCTTTATTATTCGTATTGCGATATAATCATGTTTCCTTTGTGGTTTGAAGATCCTACACTGAACATATGATGGAAGACTCGCTTTACCAACACAAGTGCTCGCTGATCTACATTGGCTCCCGGTTAAACAACGCCTCGATCTCAAATTCTCATCCTTTTCAAATCCCTCCATGGGCTTCGCCCTCCCTAGCTCTGAAATCTCCTCCAGTCCCAGAGCCCCCTCCCCCACTCCCCCCGAGATGTCTGCACTCCTCTAATTCTGCCCTCTTAAGCATCCCTGATTATAATCGCTCCACCATTGGGGGTCGTGCCTTCTGTTGCCTGGGCCCCAAGCTCTGGAACTTCCTCCCTAAACTTCTCCGCCTCTCCACCTCTCTCTCCTCCTTCAAGCCGCTCCTTAAAACCTACCTCTTTGACCAAGCTTTTGCTCACCTACCCTAATTTCTCCTAATGCTGCTCGGTATCAAATTTTTTATCTCATAATACGCATGTGAAACACCTTGGGATGGTTCACTATGTTAAAGGCGCTATATAAATGCAAGTTGTTGTTGTTGCAACAGATCTCCCATTGCCTTCTGGGTTTGTAGCAACACCTGATTGTGACAGAGGGCAAGTTATAAAACAAAGTATTTTAAATTAGTAAAAGAATAATTAACAAGCGGAGATAAATGAAGACATCTATTTGTTATGGATACATATCAAATACCATCGGAATTACAGAACAACAAACATAAATCAGTAACATGAGATAGTGAGCTTGAAAGGGAATCCTCACAGCTGGGTACAGAGTTGGGAATGTGGATGTTATATGCGAGTACACAGCCTAACTTAAACCTTTATACTACACAATTAATATCAAACAGTGCAGGACCTTGTCCAAAGTTAGCCCAGCAAAGTCAGCCATGACTCAGTGTGTAGCCTCAAAGCCTCCCTGGTAAAGTGCGACATCACCACTGACACCTGGGAGACCCTGGCCGCAGACTGCCCGAGGTGGAAAAAGTGCATCCGGGAGGGCGTTGAGCACCTCAAGTCTCAACACCGAGAACATGAAGAGGTCAAGCGCAGGCAGCGGAAGGAGCGTGCAGCAAACCAGTCCCACCCACCCCTTCCATCGACGAATGTCTGTCCCACCTGTAACAGAGTCTGTGGCTCTCGTATTGGACTGTTTAGCCACCAAAGAACTCACTTCAGGAGTGGAAGCAATTCTTCCTCGATTCCGAGGGACTGCCTATGATGATGAGCACACTCGCCTCTGAGTCAGAAGATTGTGGGTTAGAAACATAGAAACATAGAAACATAGAAAATAGGTGCAGGAGTAGGCCATTCGGCCTTTCTCGCCTTACCCCTTGATCCCCCTAGTAGTAAGGACTACATCTAACTCCTTTTTGAATATATTTAGTGAATTGGCCTCAACAACTTCCTGTGGTAGAGAATTCCACAGGTTCACCACTCTCTGGGTGAAGAAGTTTCTCCTCATCTCGGTCCTAAATGGCTTACCCCTTATCCTTAGACTGTGACCCCTGGTTCTGGACTTCCCCAACATCGAGAACATTCTTCCTGCATCTAACCTGTCCGAACCCGTCAGAATTTTAAACGTTTCTATGAGGTCCCCTCTCATTCTTCTGAACTCCAGTGAAGTCCCACTCCAGAAACTCGAGCAAAAAATCTAGGCTGACATTCCAGTGCAGTACTGAGGGAGCACCGCACTGTCAGAGGTGCCGTCTTTTGGATGAGGTGTTAAACTGAGGCCCCGTCTGCTCTCTCAGGTGGATATAAAAGATCCCATGGCGAAGACAAGCTGGGGAGTTCTCTCCGGTGTCCTGGCCAATATTTATTCCTCAATCAACAGCAGTCGGGGAGGAGTGACGAGGCCTATAAAAGGCCCAGCGACAGCGAGGAGGAACCAGCTGCTGCCTAAGGTTCAAAAGTTTAAAAAAAGTTTAAAAAAATGTGACATCACAGCCAAGAGGGTAAGTGATTGGCTGGTTGATTGGTGAGTAGTTTTTCTTTTTCTTTATTTTTTTTCTTTTTCTTATCAGTAAGAAACCTTTGGCATTGTTGCCAAATTAAGTTAATTTAAGGGTTAAGTCATGGCAGGAGAGCCCAGACCCGCGTCATGCTCCTCCTGTGCTACATGGGAAATTCCAGTGTCCCTGACTACTATGTGTGCAGGAAATGTATCCAGCTGCAGCTCCTGTCAGACCGCATTGCGACACTGAAGATGCGCATGGATTCACTCTGAAGCATCCGCGATGCTGAGGGTGTCGTGAATAGCACGTTTAGTGAGTTGGTCACACCGCAGATAAGGGTTACTCAGGCAGATAGGGGATGGGTGACCATCAGGCAGAGCAGGAGTAGGAAGGTAGTGCAGGAGTCCCCTGCTGTCATCTCCCTCCAAAACAGATATACCGCTTTGGGTACTGTTGGGGGAGATGACTCATCAGGGGAAGGCAGCAGAAGTCAAGTCCATGGCACCATGGCTGGCTCTGCTGCACAGGAGCGCAGGAAAAAGAGTGGGAGAGCGATAGTGATAGGGGATTCTATTGTAAGGGGAATAGATAGGTGTTTCTGCGGTCTCAACCGAGTCTCCAAGATGGTATGTTGCCTCCCTGGTGCAAGGTCAAGGTTGTCTCAAAGCAGCTGCAGGGCATTCTGGAGGGGGAGGGTGAACAGCCAGTTGTCGTAGTGCATATAGGTACCAACGATATAGGTAAAAAAAACGGGATGAGGTCCTACAGGCTAAATTTAGGGAGCTAGGAGTTAAATTAAAAAGTAGGATCTCAAAGGTAGTAATCTCAGGATTGCTACCAGTGCCACGTGCTAGTCAGAGTAGAAATAGCAGGATAGGTCAGATGAATACGTGGCTTGACGAATAGTGCAAGAGGGAGGGATTCAAATTCCTCGGACATTGGAACCGGTTCTAGGGGAGGTTGGTTAGGCGCGAGTCCGGGGTCGGAGGCCTATAAAAGGCCCAGCGGCAGCGAGAGGCGGTGGCAGTTGGTGAGGCGCGAGTCCGGAGTCGGAGGCCTATAAAAGGCCCAGCGGCAGTGAGAGACGTACTTGTGCAGCTACAGGGAGAAGGCAAAAAAGAAGTAGGAAGAAACAGAAAGGTGATGTCACAGCCAAGGGGTAAGTGATTGGCTGGTGATTGGTGAGTAGTTTTTCTTTCTTCTCTTCTATAACAGTGAGTAAACTTTAGCATTGTTGTTGCCTATCTAAGGGTTAAGTCATGACAGGACAGCTCGGTCGCGTGTTATGCTCCTCCTGTACCATGTGGGAACTCAGGGACGACTCCAGTGTTCCTGACGACTACGTGTGCGGGAAGTGTATCCGCCTCCAGCTCCTGACGGACCGCGTTGCGGAGTTGGAGCTGAGGGTGGATTCACTCTGGAGCATCCACGATGCTGAGAATGATGTGAGTATCACGTGTAGCGAGTTGGTCTTACCGCAGGTGAAGGGTCCACAGCCAGCTAGGGAATGGAAGACCAGCAGGAAGAGCAGTGCAAGGAAGGTAGTGCAGGGGTCCCCTGTGGTCATCCCCCTGCAAAACAGATACACTGCTTTGATTGCTGTTGAGGGGGATGACTCATCAGGGGAGGGCAGCAGTAGCCAAGTTCATGGCACCGTGGCTGGCTCTGTTGAACAGGAGGGGAGGAAAAAGAGTGGGAGAGCGATAGTGATAGGGGATTCAATTGGAAGGGGAATAGATAGGCGTGTCTGCGGCTGCAACCAAGACTCCAGGATGGTATGTTGCCTCCCTGGTGCAAGGGTCAAGGTTGTCTCTGAGCGGGTGCAGGACATTCTAAAAAAGGAGGGAGAACAGCCAGTTGTCGTGGTGCACATTGATACCAACGACATAGGTAAAAAAAGGGATGAGGTCCTACGAAACAAATTTAAGGAGCTAGGAGTTAAATTAAAAAGTAGGACCTCAAAAGTAGTAATCTCAGGATTGCTACCAGTGCCACGTGCTAGTCGGTGTAGGAATTGCAGGATAGCGCAGATGAATACGTGGCTTGAGCAGTGGTGCAGCAGGGAGGGATTCAAATTCCTGGAGCATTGGAACTGGTTCTGGGGGAGGTGGGACCAATACAAAGCAGACGGTCTGCACCTGGGCAGGACCAGAACCAATGTCCTAGGGGGAGTGTTTGCTAGTGCTGTTGGGGAGGAGTTAAACTAATATGGCAGGGGGATGGGAATCAATGCAGGGAGACAGAGGGAAACAAAAAGGAGACAAAAGCAAAAGACAGAAAGAAGATGAGGAAAAGTGGAGGGCAGAGAAACACAAGACAAAAAACAAAAAGGGCTACTGTACAGCAAAATTCTAAAAGGAAAAAGGGTGTTAAAAAAACAAGCTTGAAGGCTTTGTGTCTTAATGCAAGGAGTATCCGTAATAAGGTGGATGAATTAACTGTGCAAATAGATGTTAACAAATATGATGTGATTAGGATTACGGAGACATGGCTCCAGGATGATCAGAGCTGGGAACTCAACATCCAGGGGTATTCAACATTCAGGAAGGATAGAATAAAAGTAAAAGGAAGTGGGGTAGCATTGCTGGTTAAAGAAGAGATTAATGCAATAGTTAGAATGGACATTAGCTTGGATGATGTGGAATCTATATGGGTAGAACTGCAGAACACCAAAGGGCAAAAACCGTTAGTGGGAGTTGTGTACAGACCTCCAAACAGTAGTAGTAATGTTGGGGAGGGCATCAAACAGGAAATTAGGTGTGCATGCAATAAGGGTGCAGCAGTTATAATGGGTGACTTTAATATGCACATCGATTGGGCTAACCAAACTGGAAGCAATACGGTGGAGGAGGATTTCCTGGAGTGCATAAGGGATGGTTTTCTAGACCAATATGTTGAGGAACCAACTAGGGGGGAGGCCATCTTAGACTGG
The DNA here is from genome assembly GCF_044704955.1 of Pristiophorus japonicus. Classification (NCBI taxonomy): domain Eukaryota; kingdom Metazoa; phylum Chordata; class Chondrichthyes; family Pristiophoridae; genus Pristiophorus; species Pristiophorus japonicus. The sequence goes on from NC_091993.1 coordinate 124,408,177, forward strand.
GTGTTGTGTAATGAGAGAGGATTAATTAGCAATACCATTGTGCGAGGCCCCTTGGGGAAGAGTGACCATAATATGGTGGAATTCTGCATTAGGATGGAGAATGAAACAGTTAATTCAGAGACCATGGTACAGAACTTAAAGAAGGGTAATTTTGAAGGTATGAGGCGTTAATTAACTAGGATTGATTGGCGAATGATACTTAAGGGGTTGACTGTGGATGGGCAATGGCAGACATTTAGAGACCGCATGGATGAACTACAACAATTGTACATTCCTGTCTGTCATAAAAATAAAAAAGGGAAGATGGATCAACCGTGGCTATCAAGGGAAATCAGGGATAGTATTAAAGCTAAGGAAGTGGCATACAAATTGGCCAGAAATAGCAGCGAACCCGGGGACTGGGAGAAATTTAGAACTCAGCAGAGGAGGACAAAGGGTTTGATTAGGGCAGGGAAAATGGAGTACGAGAAAAAACTTGCAGGGAACATTAAGACGGATTGCAAAAGTTTCTATAGATATATAAAGAGAAAAAGGTTAGTAAAGACAAACGTAGGTCCCCTGCAGTCAGAATCAGGGGAAGTCATAACGGGGAACAAAGAAATGGCAGACCAATTGAACAAGTACTTTGGTTCGGTATTCACTAAGGAGAACACTAACAACCTTCCGGAGATAAGAGGGATCAGAGGGTCTAGTAAGGAGGAGGAACTGAGGGAAATCCTTATTAGTCAGGAAATTGTGTTGGGGAAATTAATGGGATTGAAGGCCGATAAATCCCCAGGGCCTGATGGACTGCATCCCAGAGTACTTAAGGAGGTGGCCTTGTAAATAGCGGATGCATTGACAGTCATTTTCCAACATTCCATTGACTCTGGATCAGTTCCTATCGAGTGGAGGGTAGCCAATGTAACCCCACTTTTTAAAAAAGGAGGGAGAGAGAAAACAGGGAGTTATAGACCGGTAAGCCTGACATCAGTAGTGGGTAAGATGATGGAATCAATTATTAAGGATGTCATAGCTGCGCATTTGGAAAGAGGTGACATGATAGGTCCAAGTCAGCATGGATTTGTGAAAGGGAAATCATGCTTGACAAATCTTCTAGAATTTTTTGAGGATGTTTCCAGTAGAGTGGACAAGAGAGAACCAGCTGATGTGGTATATTTGGACTTTCAGAAGTCTTTCGACAAGGTCCCACACAGAAGATTAATGTGCAAAGTTAAAGCACATGGGATTGGGGGTAGTGTGCTGACATGGATTGAGAACTGGTTGTCAGACAGGAAGCAAAGAGTAGGAGTGAATGCCAGGCGGTGACTAGTGGGGTACCGCAAGGTTCTGTGCTGGGGCCCCAGCTGTTTACACTGTACATTAATGATTTAGACGAGGGGATTAAATGTAGTATCTCCAAATTTGCGGATGACACTAAGTTGGGTGGCAGTGTGAGCTGCGAGGAGGATGCTATGAGGCTGCAGAGTGACTTGGACAGGTTAGGTGAGTGGGCAAATGCATGGCAGATGAAGTATAATGTGGATAAATGTGAGGTTATCCACTTTGGTGGTAAAAACAGAGAGACAGACTATTATCTGAATGGTGACAGATTAGGAAAAGGGGAGGTGCAACGAGACCTGGGTGTCATGGTACATCAGTCATTGAAGGTTGGCATGCAGGTACAGCAGGCGGTTAAGAAAGCAAATGGCATGTTGGCCTTCATAGCGAGGGGATTTGAGTACAGGGGCAGGGGAGGTGTTGCTACAGTTGTACAGGGCATTGGTGAGGCCACACCTGGAGTATTGTGTACAGTTTTGGTCTCCTAACTTGAGGAAGGACATTCTTGCTATTGAGGGAGTGCAGCGAAGGTTCACCAGACTGATTCCCGGGATGGAGGGACTGACCTATCAAGAAAGACTGGATCAACTGGGCTTGTACTCACTGGAGTTCAAAAGAATGAGAGGGGACCTCATAGAAACGTTTAAAATTCTGATGGATTTAGACAGGTTAGATGCAGGAAGAATGTTCCCAATGTTGGGGAAGTCCAGAACCAGGGGTCACAGTCTAAGGATAAGGGGTAAGCCATTTAGGACCGAGATGAGGAGGAACTTCTTCACCCGGAGGTGGTGAACCTGTGGAATTCTCTACCACAGAAAGTTGTTGAGGCCAATTCACTAAATTTATTCAAAAAAGAGTTAGATGTAGTCCTTACTACTAGGGGGATCAAGGGGTATGGTGAGAAAGCAGGAATGGGGTACTGAAGTTACATGTTCTGCCATGAACTCATTGAATGGCGGTGCAGGCTAGAAGGGCCGAATGGCCTACTCCTGCACCTATTTTCTATGTTTCTATGTTTCTAGCTGGGACCAGTACAAACCGGACGATCTGCACCTGGGCAGGACTGGAACTAATGTTCTTGGGGGAGTGTTTGCTAGTGCTGTTGGGGAGGGGTTAAACTAATATGGCAGGTGGAAGGGATCCTATGCAGGGAGACAGAGGGCAGTAAAATGGGAGCAGAAGCAAAAGGTAGAAAGGACATAAGTAAAAGTGGAGGGCAGAGAAATCAAAAAGGGCCACATTACAACATAATTCTAAAAGGACAAAGAGTGTTAAAAAAAACAAGCCTGAAGGCTCTGTGTCTCAATGCGAGGAGAATCATAATAAGGTGGATGAATTAACTGCGCAGACAGCTGTTAATGGATATGATGTAATTGGGATTACGGAGACATGGCTCCAGGGTGACCAAGGCTGGGAACTCAACATCCAGGTGTATTCAACATTCAGGAAGGATAGACAGGAAAAGGAGGTGGGGTAGCGTTGCTGGTTAAAGAGGTGATTAATGCAATAGTAAGGAAGGACATTAACTTGGATGATGTGGAATCTATACGGGTAGAGCTGTGGAACACCAAAGGGCAGAAAACGCGAGTGAGAGTTGTGTACAGACCACCAAACAGTAGTAGTGAGGTTGGGGATGGCATCAAACAGGAAATTAGGGATGCATGCAATAAAGGTATAACAGTTATCATGGGTGACTTTAATCTACATATAGATTGGGCTAACCAAACTGGTAGCAATATGATGGAAGAGGCTTTCCTGGAGTGTATAAGGGATGGTTTTCTATATCAATATGTCGAGGAACCAACTAGAGAGCTGGCCATCCTCGACTGGATCTTGTGTAATGAGAGAGGATTAATGATCAATTTTGTTGTGCGAGGCCCCTTGGGGAAGAGTGACCATAATATGGTAGAATTCTTCATTAAGATGGAGAGTGACTCAGTTAATTCAGAGATTAGGGTCCTGAACTTAAAGAAAGATAACTTTGATGGTATGAGACGTGAATTGGCTTGGATAGACTGGCGAATGATACCGTGGATAGACAATGGCAGACATTTAAAGATCACATGGATGAACTTCAACAATTGTACATCCCTGTCTGGCATAAAAATAAAACGGGGAAGGTGGCTCAACCGTGGCAAACAAGGAAAATTAGGAATAGTGTTAAATCCAAGGAAGAGGCATATAAATTGGCCAGAAAAAGCAACAAACCTGAGGACTAGGAGAAATTTAGAATTCAGCAGAGGAGGACAAAGGTTTCATTAAGAGTGGGAAAATAGAATATGAGAGTAAGCTTTCAGGGAACATAAAAACTGACTGCAAAAGCTTCTATAGATATGTGAAGAAAAAAAGATTAATGAAGACAAACGTAGGTCCCTTGCAGTCAGAATCAGGTGAATTTATAATGGGGAACAAATAAATGGCAGACCAATTGAACAAATACGTTTGTTCTGTCTTCACTAAAGAGGACACAAATAACCTTCCGGAAATACTAGGGGACCGAAGGTCTAGCGAGAAAGAGAAACTGAAGGAAATCCTTAATAGTCAGGAAATTGTGTTAGGGAAATTGATGGGATAAATCCCCAGGGCCTAATCGTCTGCATCCCAGAGTACTTAAGGAAGTGGCCTTAGAAATAGTGGATGCATTGGTGATCATTTTCCAACAGTCTATCGACTCTGGATCAGTTCCTATGGACTGGAGGGTAGCTAATGTAAACCCACTTTTTCAAAAAGGAGAGAGAGAAAACAGAGAAATATAGACCGGTTAGCCTGCCATCGTTAGTGGGGAAAATGTTGGAATCAATTATTAAAGATGAAATAGCAGCGCATTTGGAAAGCAGTGACAGGATCGGTCCAAGTCAGCATGGATTTATGAAAGGGAAATCATGCTTGACAAATCTTCTAGAATTTTTTGAAGATGTAACTAGTAGAGTGGACAAGGGAGAACCAGTGGATGTGGTGTATTTGGACTTTCAGCTGGCTTTTGACAAGGTCCCACACAAGAGATTAGTGTGCAAAATTAAAGCACATGGTCTTGGGGGTAATGCATTGATGTGGATAGAGAACTGGTTAGCAGACAGGAAGCAAAGAGTAGGAATAAACGGGTCCTTTTCAGAATGGCAAGCAGTGACTAGTGTGCTACCGCAAGGTTCAGTGCTGGGACCCCAGCTATTTACAATATACATTAATGATTTGGCCGAAGGAATTGAACGTAATATCTCCAAGTTTGCAGATGACACTAAGCTGGGTGGCAGTGTGAGCTGTGAGGAGGATGCTAAGAGATGCAGGGTGACTTGGACAGGTTAGATGAGTGGGCAAATGCATGGCAGATGCAATATAATGTGGATAAATGTGAGGTTGTCCACTTTGGTGGCAAAAACAGGAGGGCAGAATATTATCTGAATGGAGACAGATTAGGAAAAGGGGAGGTGCAACGAGACCTGGGTGTCATGGTACATCAGTCATTGAAAGTTGGCATGCAGGCACAGCAGGTGGTGAAGAAGGCAAATGGTATGTTGGTCTTCATAGCGAGAGGAATTGAGTATAGGAGCAGGGAGGTCTTACTACATTTGTACAGGGCCTTGATGAGACCACACCTTGAATATTGTGTACAGTTTTAGTCTCCTAATCTGAAGAAGGACATTCTTGCTATTGAGAGAGTGCAGCGAAGGTTCACCAGACTAATTCCAGGGATGGCAGGACTGACATATGAAGAAAGACTGGATCGACTAGGCTTATATTCACTGGAACTTAGAAGAATGAGAGGGGAATCTCATAGAAACATATAAAATTCTGCCGGGATTGGACAGGTTAGATGCAGGAAGAATGTTCCCAATGTTGGGGAAGTCCAGAACCAGGGGTCACAGTTTAAGGGTAAGGGGTAAGCCATTTAGGACCGAGATGAGGAGAAACTTCTTCACTCAGAGAATTGTGAACCTATGGAATGCTCTACCATAGAAAGTTGTTGAGGCCAGTTCGTTAGATATATTCAAAAGGAAGTTAGATGTGGCCCTTACGGCTAAAGGGATCAAGGGGTATGGAGAGAAAGCAGGAATGGGGTACTGAAGTTGCATGATCCGACATGATCATATTAAATGGTGGTGCAGGCTCGAAGGGCCGAATGGCCTACTCCTGCACCTATTTTCTATGTTTCTATGTAACATAACAAAAAAAACAGATGGTCTGGTCCATATTTCTGTTTGTGGGAGCTTGCTGTGCATTAGTCGACTGCTGTGTTTCCTACATTACAACAGTGACTGCACTTCAAAAAGTACTTCATTGGCTGTAATGTGCTTTGATTTGTCCGGTAGTCGTTATTATGGTGCCGCTTGCTGCCTTAAATGAGCTCATCGCAGAACATCCCGAGTGCAATGTGTGCACCTGTCAGTATGCTCCCAGGTTTGTTGAGCTATTGCACTGTGAGTGGCTTCACGGCAAACGAGCCAAAGGTGGTCAAAGGAAACGTTTCAAGGACACCCTTAAAGCCTCCCTGAAAAAGTGCAACATCCCCACTGACATCTGGGAGTCCCTGGCCAAAGACCGCCCTAAGTGGAGGAAGTGCATCTGGGAGGGCACCGAGCACCTCGCGTCTCATCGACGAGAGCATGCAGAAAACAAGCGCAGGCAGCGGAAAGAGCGTGCGGCAAACCAGTCCCACCCTTCCTTTCCCTCAACCACCGTCTGTCCCACCTGTGACAGGGACTGTGGTTCTCGAATTGGACTGTTCAGTCACCTAAGAACTCACTTTTAGCAAGCGAGTCTTCCTCGATTCCGAGGGACTGCTTATGATGATGAGTGGCTGAGCCAATCGCGTGATGTTCACAAGGTTCAATAAAACCCCAGTCAGTTGGGTTCGGGGGATCCATGATGAGGTATGCAGTTGTGAGCCTGGTGGATGAACCGGTAATGTGTGGCGTGATTGTTAAACCTTTGTAAATAAACCAACTAGTTCTCAATAGCAGTGTGTTGCTGTGAATTCTTAAGCAAAGAGCCCATGAAGCAAATACATTTCACTGTACAACACACTCTTTCAGGCGGAGCGATCAGCAGGAGGTTGAAGGTCGGGTCTGATGTATCTGTGCAACGTTATCAGGAAATCACTATTTACGAAAGTGAAGGGCAATGTTTTCGCTTGTGCTTCTCGGTTTTGCCGGTTGGCACAGAGGAGAAGCAAAATAAATCAAAGCCTAAAAATACACTAATCTGTCAGAATTTAAAGAATGCAAGCTGAACTTTAGCTGAATTCTATGTTTAATTCAGGGGCTGACACCCTCAAATATTTAGCCGGCTAATTTGTCAGGTGCAATTATTAATCAAAAAGAAACCGTCATTAGGTGAATAAATGACTACCGTTTGGGGTGGAATCATTCCAGCAGATTTGAGGTTCCAAATACTCTGAGTTTTGAAAACTCATGCTGCATGTGTCATCAAATCTGGTGCAGACAATATCGGATTTTTTTGGAACAGTGATCAGTGAGGAATGCAAACCAGTCACAGAGCGTGGGTTTGGAGGCAGTGCACTGACAATATTCTGTGGAGGTTGCTGTGTCAGCCATGGCTCAGTGGGGTAGCACTCTTGCCTCTGAGTCAGAAGGTTGTGGGTTCAAGTCCCACTCCAGGGACTTGAGCACATAAATCTAGGCTGGCACTCCCAGTGCAGCGCTGAGGGAGCGCTGCACTGTCGGAGGTGCCGTCTTTCGGATGAGATGTTAAACCGAGGTCCCGTCTGCTCTCTCAGGGGGATGTAAAAGATCCTGGTGTCCTGGTGTCCTGGTGTCCTGGTGCCAATATTTATCCCTCAATCAACATCACTAAAACAGATTATCAGGTCATTATCTCATTGCTGCGTGTGGGAGCTTGCTGTGTGCAAATTGGTTGCCATGTTTCCCACATTGCAACAGTGACTACACTCCAAAAGTACTTCATTGGCTGTAAAGTGCTTTGAGATGTCCAGTGGTCGTGAAAGGCACTATAGAAAAATGCAAGTCTTTCTTCTATAGTTACTGAAGACTTCTCAGACATCTATAGCTCTCCGCCATTCTGTCCCGGCTCTGCATTGCTGGTAATGGCGGCACGCACGGACATGCTTTGGAGAGAGCGGCGACGTCCAAAATCGGTCAGCTTGCGTCTGTTTGGCATTGTGTGCCGATTGATGCCACGCTCTCGGTCAGTAAAATATCTCAGGCGGGCGCAGGCGATAGCGGCGCTACTGACTGTCCAAGATGGCGGCCACCGCGATCCGTGGCGGAAGTGGGATGGCGGCCATTCTTTCTTCAAAACATGCCTAAACAGGCTCAAATTTCTAAGCCTTGGCCCTCAGCTAAACATCTGACCCCAGCTCATTCCTGTTGTCACTGTACACCAAGGAGTCATCGCAGACCAAGTTTTGGTTAAGAGTCTTATGTTTCCACATCCTAATCACAGGCGGCATCAGCCCTCTCTCCTCAATTAAGAGATCACCTAACTTGTGGTTAGTTCTTTCTAATTAAATAGCGGGCTATATATTTTTAAACAATTGTGTTCAGCTGTAAGACTTACTTTGCCAGTTGATATTACAAGCTCCGTCATCAATTATTGACAGCCTCTAACTGAACAATACAACAATCTTTGGTCTCGGAGTGCAGTGTTCCCAGACCTGATCGGTTTTCTCTGTTGACTGTGTCAGTCTTTTCTTCCAAATTATTTTCCGCAATAACTCTCGTGAGCAAACTCTCAGCTCTGAGTCCCACTCCAGAGGCTTGGGCACATAAATCTAGGCTGATACTCCCGGTGCAGTGCTGAGGGAGTGCTGCACTGTCGGAGGTGCGCTCTTTCGGATGAGATGTTAAACCGAGGCCCCATCTGCCCTCTCAGGTGGGTGTAAAAGATCCCATGGCACTATTTCGAAGAAGAGCAGGGGGAGTTCTCCCCGGTGTCCTGGGGCCAATATTTATCCCTCAACCAACATCACTAAAACAGATTCTGGAAACATAGAAATATAGAAATTTACAGCGCAGAAGGAGGCCATTTCGGCCCATTGTGTCGATGCCGGCCGACAAAGAGCCGTACGGCCCTCGGTCAGCAGCCCTGAAGGTTACATATAAACCTGTGAACAATGAACAATGGCGGAAAGTAAAGAGCACCCGGCCCAAACAGCCCCACACACAACTGCGATACTCCAAATATCACAACATTTTACACTCCTCCCCAACCGGAGCCATTTGATCTCCCGAGAGAGGCAAGAAAACAGATAAAAACCCAGGCCAATTGGGAAAAAAAAAATCTGGGAAAATTCCTCTCTGACCCATCCGGGTGATCGAAACTAGTCCAGGAGATCACCCTGGCTGTATTCAATTCCCTGCAGTACTTACCATCGTATCTGCGCCAGCCAACAAGAGGTTATCCAGTCTAATCCCACTTACCAGCTCTAGGTCCATGACCCTGCAGGTCACGGCATTTATCTGGTCATTATATTATTATCTGATGGACAGATTTTCGAAAGAGAGGGGAATCAGGGGTTATGGGGAGAGGGAGGAAAGTGGAGTTGAAGTCAAAGATCAGCCAAGATCTTATTGAATGGTGGAGCAGGCTCGGGGGGCCGAATGGCCGACTCCTGCTCCTTGTTCTTATGTTCTATTATGACATTGCTGTTTGTGGGAGCTTGCTGTGCGTAGATTTTCTGTCGCCTTTCCCACAATACAAAAGTGACGACTTTTCAAAAAGTACTTCATTGGCTGTAAAGCGCCTGAGGACATCCTGAGGACGTGAAAGGCGCTACAGAAATGCAATGTGGGCCTGAGTCGTACCGGGTTGAGGAGACGGTCTCCGAGCAGGGGCTGGGGGGGGGGGGGGGCAGCGGGGTTGTTGTAGAGCCGCTTGCTGGGGCAGAGAACAATCGGGAGGAGTCTCAACAAATGATTGCACTTCACAGAAAACTGTGGGGCATGCAGGCCTGAATTCCTGATGATGGTTAAATTACCCCTCGGGGGCAAAATGTGGGGCTAAAGTGCAACAACAAGCCTTGCTTCTCCCCTCCACCACCCCCCCCCCCCCCCAAGCACTTACATCGCATACATTTATTGTCAAATTTATTTGTTCTGTCTTGAAACACTTCTGTGAAGCACCTTGGGATGTTTCACTACATTAAAAGCGTTATATAAATACAAGTTGTTGATACATTGATGAAAAAAGAAAGACTTGCATTTATATAGCACCTTCCACAGCCACCGGACGTCCCAAAGTGCTTTACAGCCAATGCAGTACTTTTGAAGTGTAGTCACTGTTGTAATGTATGAAAAGCGGCAGTCAAATTGCGCACAGCAAGCTCCCACACACAGCAACGTGATAATGACCAGATCGTCTGTTTTATTGGGGGGATACCGAGGATAACTCCCCTTCTCTTCTTCGAAATTGGGTCATGGGATCTTTTACATCCACCTGAGAGAGCAGATGGGCCCTCGGATTAATATCTCATCCAAAAGACAGCACCTCCCACAGTGCTGCACTCCCTCAGTACTGGCACTGAAGCGTCAGCCTGGATTCTTGTGCTAAAGTCCCTGGAGTGGGACATGAACCCACAGCCTTCTGACTCAGGGGCGAGGGTGTTGCCCACTGAACCACGGCTGACACAGGACGAGACAAAATAAACCTGCCACATCTCTCCTGAGGGGGTTAACTGCCCAGTTTTCTGTATCACCGCACACTGATTCTGTTTGACAGCTCATCCCGTTCACAAAGGACTTTGTGCCAGCGTGTCAATGCTTTAAGTAGACTGAGAGGCTGTTTCAACGCTATCATTCGACACATCTGCACAGACCGAGGCAGTGGAGATAGGCACAGCGCTTCGATGTGGTGCTGTGGGGGAAATTAGATCTCCCACACATCGTCTGTGCCCTTATCCGATAAACCCAGAGGACTAAAGTCTTGATCTTCAAGGCAGTGATAACTATGTTGACAGACGAACCCCCTCCAATTTGTGCCCATTTTGTTGCTTACAGATCTTGACAGGTACACGTTGCTTATCACTGAGCCTGAAGCCTGCAGGCACCTTTCTTTTTTTTTTGAAGCTACTCTTAAACGAACAGAGTTAATCCCGAATACAAAAGCAAAATACCGCGGATGCTGGAATCTGGAATAAAAACAGAAAGTGCTGGAAATACTCAGCGGGTCAGGCAGCATCTGTGGAGAGGAAGCAGAGTTAACGTTTCAGGTCGACAACCCTTCGTCAGAACTGGAGTGTGTTCGGAAAGAATGGATTCGTAACAAGCACTGAAAGGGGGAGGGGAGGAAAGAACAAAGGGGAAGGTCTGTGATAGGGTGGAAGACAGGTGAGATTAGAGAGGCAAAAGGGATGGTGGGCCAAATTCAAATGGTAATGCCAGGAACTAGAAAAACATTCGTCAAGATAGGGTGTGAATGGCGGGATAATGACGAGTTGCCATTAGAGACAAGGAGAAAAGAAGAAACAGACTCAGGGAGGGGAAGGGGGGAGGGGAGGAGGGGGGAGGGAAGGGAGCCAAAGATGAGTAGAGTTAATCACTGTTTGCTGAGCCAGGGCTTCAAAGAAAACTACAAGCTGAGAAAAGCTAGAACCTGTGAGCGGTTCTGGGCACCGCATCTTAGAAAGGATCCATTGGCGTTGAGAGGAATGCAGCGCATGTTTACTCGAGTGTCACGAGACTCCCAAAGCAAGCGCTCTACTCGGAACTCCTACACGGCAGGCGAGCCCCAGGTGGGCAGAGGAAACGTTTCAAGGACACCCTCAAAGCCTCCTTGATAAAGTTCAACATCCCCATCGACACCTGGGAGTCCCTGGCCAAAGACCGCCCTAAGTGGAGGAAGGAAGAGCATCCGGGAGGGTGCTGAGCACCTCGTGTCTCGTCGCCGAGAGCATGCAGAAACCAAGCGCAGGCAGCGGAAGGAGCGTGCGGCAAACCAGACTCCCCACCCACCCTTTCCTTCAACCACTGTCTGTCCCACCTGTGACAGAGACTGTAATTCCCGTATTGGACTGTTCAGTCACCTGAGAACTCACTTTTAGAGTGGAAGCAAGTCTTCCTCGATTTCGAGGGACTGCCTATGATGATGATGATGACCAGGACTCCAGAGGATAGATTATGAGGAAAGATTACATAAACTAGACTTGTATTCTCTGGATTATAGCAGGTTGAGGGGTGTTTTGATTGAGGTTTTTAGGATTTTAGAAGGAATTCATAGGGTAGACAGAGAGTAACTTTTTTCTGCTGGTTTGGGGGCATCTAGGACAAGGGCATCTAACCAAATCAAAGCCAGACCATTCAGGGGAGAAGTTGGGAAACACTTTTTCACACAATGCATGGTAGACATATGCCAGCTCAATTAATAATTTAACTTCTGAGATCAATAGATTTTTGCTAGCCAAGGGTATTAAGGGTTATGGTTCCAAGGTGGGTAGATGGAGTTAGGGTTCAGATCAGCCATGATCTCATTGAATGGCCGAACAGGCTCAAGGGGCTGAATGGCCTGCTCCTGCTCCTAAATCCCGTCCAATGTTACCTTTGTTTTACAATTTCTCTCAGTCTTACTCTACTGCAAGCAGTTTCAAGGGTTAAACCCGTGAGGTGCGTCCCTTGTTATGGTCGTACAATATTGTTCCACCACCAAATATATAAAATGGAGAGGCTTTCCAGACGGTCCAGTGAATTTATTCAGTTAGTAATGGAGCCATACAGATCAGGAAGGTCCCAGATCTGATCCTTAGTCTCATCCATGCCTTTGTTAGCTCTGGGCGTGACTATTCCAACTCACTCCTGGCCACGTTCTACCCTCCATAAAGCTGAGCTCATCTAAAACTCATCCTAACTCACACTGAGTCCCGCTCACCCATCACCCCTGTGCTCACTGCCCCATGTCCTAATTCGCACCAAGTCCCACTCACCTATCACCCCTGTGCTCACTGACCTACATTGACTCTCGGTTAAGCAACACCCTGATTTCAAAAGTCTCATCCTTGTTTTCAAATCCCTCCATGGCCCTTACCCCTCCCTATCTCCTCCAGCCCCACAACACCCCAAGATGTCTGCACTCCTCAAATTCTGCCCTCTTGAGCATCCCTGATTATAATTGCTCCAACATCGGTGGCCGTGCCTTCTGTTGCCTGGGCCCCAAGCTCTGGAATTCCCTCCCTAAACCTCTCCGCCTCTCTACCCCTCTTTCCTCCTTCAGGATGCTTTTTAAAACCTATTTCTTTGACCAAGCCTGCCTTAATATTTTCTTACATGACTCGGTGTCCAATTTTTGTCTTATAATACTCCTGTGAAGTGTCTTGGGATGTGTTACTATGTTAAAGGCGCTATATGAATACAAGTTGTTGTTGTTACGTGAGCTGTAGATGGTGGCTAGCGGTCAAGAAACCAATAGAATCTTCACCAGAATAGTTTCCCTTGTCAAAGCTTGAAAAGGCAAACAGAGACTGGAGAAGCTGGGGTTGTTCTCCTTGGAGCAGAGAAGGTTAAGGGGAGATTTAATAGAGGCGTTCAGAATGATGAGGGGTTTTGATAGAGTAGATAGAGAGAAACAGTTTCTAGGGGCAGGAGGGTCAGTAACCAGAGGGACACAGATTTAATTGACAAACAAACCAGAGGGGGAGATGAGGAGAATGTTTTTACGCAGCGTGTTGTTGTGATCGGGAACGCGCTGCCTGAAAGGGCGGTGGGAGCAGATTCAATCGTAACTTTCAAACGGGGAATTGGATAAATACTTGAAAGGGGAAAAAAAATTGCAGGGCTGTAGGGATAGGGCGGGAGAAGTGGGACTAATTGGATCGCTCTTTCACAGAGCCGGCACAGGCCCGATGGGCCGAATGGCCTCCTTCCGTGATGTGAGATTCTATACTGGGGCCGAAATTCATCACCTCACTGCCCGCTGTCGCCGGCATTCCTCCTGCAGATCCGCCCAGTGCCACTTTGGAGGTGGCCTGGAGCGGGCGGGAAGGGAGAGCCGCCGGGAAGCGCCCGCTGACGTCAGCGGACGGCCGAGTGGCGCGACTGAGCTCCCGCCCGCCGAGCTCCCAGATTCCTGCGGGGCGGGAGTCGGCGGGAGAACGGGGGCGGGCCGCTGGCTGGAGGCCGGTCCGTCCCCGACGGTGTAGAGCCTGAAAAAAAAGGTTAGTGAACATTTTTTTTTTCCACAGCGACTTACCTGGATGGGGTCCCCTGAAGGTCTTCCGATAGTTTTTCTATTTTTTTACTGATGATTTTTTTTTTTCCCAGCTCTTCGCCCCTCGGTGGGCCCGACTCCATCCTCGGCGGCATTTGGGCGGCAAGCGCCTCTGCCGCCGAGAATGCGACTTCTCGCCCGCTGCCGCCCAGATTGGCGGTGTACATCATCCATTTGCCGCCTGCCGACCTTCGAGAGACCTCGGCCATGAATATCCCGCCCAAAGTACCATCCGGTACCTCCGCGGCCATCGGCGGCACTTTGGGCTGGTGGAGGCCTTGATGAAAATTCAACCCTATACGTAGATAGATTTGTCAGTCTCGGGTTTTCTGACCAATAATCCTGACCAAGGAGATACATATCTATTGTGTCCGTGATGTTAGAACGTACGTTGGAGGTTCGATAATGATAAAAGACACTGCGTACCGTGACTGCCACAAACTGGTGATAGCGCAGGCTGCAAAATGACACTATTTCATATTTCTGTCAGATTTTAATAAACTATTTGTGCGACACCAAGCTCTGATGCTGATGAGCTAGTTTAGGTTTATCTGTCTCTTCACAAATACTCTAAGTGTATTTTTAACCTGGAAATAAATTGACAGTGTTTTGCAAGGATGGAAAGTGATATTGTATTACTTTTGAAACTGCTGCTAAGGCCCATTGAAGTAGTGCGTCTGAACTGTCTAAATAATTGTGGGTTGTCATTTAACTTAATTGTTCCACGTCAACGCTATTGCTGCTTTCGTGAGGTTCAACAATGCTCAAAATTAAAATTTAAATGTTTTATTAATTTTCTCCAAATTCACTCTAGTTTGTTGGGCTCAAATTTCCTATCTACCACTACACCTCCCAACCCCAAACCAGCCACCACAATTTTCTGCTGAGTTCTTGAAAAAAAATAATAATAGGTTTCTCGGGGATCATTTCGACTTTTGGTGACAGTATACAACAACAACAACATTCATTTATATAGCGCCTCTAACATAGTCCCAAGGCACTTCACAGCGATGTTACCATACATAATTTGACAACGAGCCACTAAAGGGGATATTAGGACAGGTTGGTCAAAGAGGTAGGTTTTAAGGAATGTCGTAAAGGAGGAGGGAGAGGCAGAGAGGTTTAGGGAGGGAATTCCAGAGCTTATGGCCCAGGTAGCTGAAGGTAGAATGATAGAAATCAGGGATAAGCAAGAAGCCATAAGAACATAAGAAATTAGAGCAGGAGTAGGCCATACGGCCCTTCGAGCCTGCTCCGCCATTTAATACAATCATGGACTCAGGTCCACTTCCCCGCCCGCTCCCCATAACCCCTTAATCCCTTATCGGTTAAGAAACTGTCTATCTCTGTCTTAAATTTGTTCAATGTTCAAGCTTCCACAGCTCTCTGAGGCAGCGAATTCCACAGATTCACAACCCTCTGAGAGAAGAAATTCCTCCTCATCTCAGTTTTAAATGGGCGGCCCCTTATTCTAAGATTTTAGAAACATAGAGCTCAAGTTTCCACATGATTTGCGCCTGATTTTTAGGAGCAACTGGTGGAGAACGGACTATCTTAGAAATCGCAATTCTCCACATTTTTTTTTCTGCAGTTCTAGTCAGGTAGAACAGTTCTACTTTGGAACAGAATTTTTTCTTTAAAAGGGGGCGTGTCCGGCCACTGACGCCTGATTTGAAAGTTTCCACAGTGAAAACGTACTCCAAACTAAAGTAGAATGGAGCAAGTGAAGATTTTTGTAGAACTGAAAAAACCTGTTCTACACATTAAAAAATCAGGCGCAGGTTACAAATTAGGCGTCCAGAACGAGGTGGGGGGGGGAGTGGGGGGGGGGAAGGGAAGTCATTAAATTCTATAATAAATCCTTATTTATACTTATACAAATATTATACAAATAAATCCAACCTGAATAAACATTTATAAGCAAAGAAAAGATTAAATAAACCATCTTCCTACCTGTGTGAAAGTGCTTCAGGCAGGCCTTTCGGGACCGAAGGCTGAACGGGCCGGCCCGAGACTTCGGGCAGGGCCCGTCCCCAGCACCAGATTTACAGGTAGGTGGCGTTGGGTTGGGTCGGGGAGGTTCGGTTCGGGTCGGGGGGGTGGGAGGGAGAGAGAGAGAGGGGGGAAGGGAGAGAGAGAGAGGGGGGGAGGGAGAGAGAGAGAGGGGGGGAGGGAGAGAGAGAGAGGGGGGAGGGAGGGAGAGAGGGAGGGAGGCGGGGAGGTCAGGTCGGATCCAGTCCGGGACCGGGAGTCGGGTCGGGTCGGGTCGGGTCCAGTGGGGGGGGGTCGGGTCGGGTCGGGGGGTGGGAGTGCGGGTCGGGTCGGGTCGGGTCCAGTCGGGGGGGGGCGGGGAACGGGAACAGGAGCGCGGGTCGGGTCGGGTCCAGTCGGGGAGGTGGGGAGCGGGAACAGGAGCACGGGTCGGGTCGGGTCAGTCGGGGGGGGGGGGGGGGGGCGGGGGAGCGGGTGTCGGGTCTTGTCGGGGGCGGGGAGCAGGAGCTGGCCATGGGAGGAGCCTTATTCACGCAGCCCCAGTGAGGCCATTGGGCCAGGGCTAGGGGCTGCGTGCTTCGGGCCCCTCCCACACAGTTCGGCGCCTGGAGCTACTGCACTTGCGTGCCCATTGTAGCGTGCATGTGCAGAGGTCCCGGCACTGTTTTCAGCGCAGGGACCTGGCTCCGTCCCCCCACAGCTCGTGCTGGCTGCGCCGAGGGCCAGAGGACCTGCAGGTAGGTGGAGAATATGGAGGATTTTTTTTAGGCGCACTTTGTGGCGCGAAAAATGGGCGTCCAGGCGCGTGTGGAAACTTGGGCCCATTGAAACATAGAAACATAGAAAATAGGTGCAGGATTAGGTCATTTGGCCCTTCGAGCCTGCATCACCATTCAGTAAGATCATGGCTGATCATTCATCTCAGTACCCCTTTCCTGCTTTCTCTCCATACCCCTTGATCCCTTTAGCCGTAAAGGCCATATCTAACTCCCTCTTGAATATATCCAATGAACTGGCCTCAACAACTCTCTGCGGTAGAGAACTCCACAGGTTAACAACTCTCTGAGTGAAGAAGTTTCTCCTCATCTCAGTCCTAAATGGCTTACCCCTTATCCTTAGACTGTGTCCCCTGGTTCTGGAGTTCCTATGCTCCCTAATTCTAGCCTCCCCTATTAATGGAAACATCCTCTCTGCATCCAAATTGTCGAGCTCCCTCATAATCTTATACGTTTCGATAAGACCAGAACTGGAGGAGCACAGAGATCGCAGAGGGTTTGTCGGGCTGGAGGAGGTTGCAAAGATTGGGAGAAGAGGGTGAGGCCACAGAGGGATTTGAAAACAAGGATGAGCATTTTTAAATTTGCCAGACCAGGAGCCAATGTAGGTCAGCGAGCACAGAGTGGGGAGGGCGGGGATGAAGAGTGAAAGGGACTCGGTGCGAGTTAGGACACGGGCAGCCAAGTTTTGGATAAGCTCAAGTTTACGGAGGTCAGAGGCCAGCCAGGAGAGCACTGGAATCGGCAAGTCTAGAGATAACCATGGTAGAGATTGATAGTATTGGGTCGCGTGGCCGTTATACATCTCTACCTTTGGACAGCGCCCATTTCATGCAATAGGCTGATCCAATATCGCCCCTCTTACAATATCAGCAGAAGTTACAATGACCCCTTTAACACCAAGTTGAGCTTAAATCCACCCTCAATTATCACATTAATTCACCACACTTCTTTTTTTTCTACTGCAGTGCATTCTAGGTAGAGTGGCCTCATTGTGGCCAAACTGTCCTCATTAAGCAATTATATTTTGCAAAAAAAGTATCGGCTGAATGGCTTCTTATGAATAATGTCGTCCTTTTCAAGGAAGCAAAATTCTCCGGAGAGTTTTAGTGGATAGTTACAGTTCGAAAGCCAAGTACAATGAGGTCATCACTGGCAGGATGGCCCAGAAGCAGAACTGGTGGCTCCGCCCTCACTCTTCTTCGAAATAGTGCCGCGGGATCTTTTACGTCTACCTGAGAGAGCAGACGGGGCCTCGGTTTAATGTCTCATCCAAAAGACGGCACCTCCTACTGTCATGTATGTAACCTTCATGTAACTGTAACCTTCATGTAACAATCCCAAAAAGTTAGTTTGCAGGTGCAGCAGGTAATCAGGAAGGTGAATGGAATGTTGGCCTTCATTGCGAGAGGGATGGAGTACAAAAACAGAGAGGTCCTGCTGCAACTGTACAGGGTATTGGTGAGGCCGCAACTGGAGTACTGCGTGCAGTTTTGGTTACCTTACTTAAGGAAGGATATACTGGCTTTGGAGGGGGTACAGAGACGATTCACTAGGCTGATTCCAGAGATGAGGGGGTTACCTTATGATGATAGATTGAGTAGACTGGGTCTTTACTCGTTGGAGTTCAGAAGGATGAGGGGTGATCTTATAGAAACATTTAAAATAATGAAAGGGATAGACAGGATAGAGGCAGAGAGGTTGTTTCCACTGATCAGGGAGCCTAGAACTAGGGGGCACAGCCTCAAAATACGGGGGAGCCAATTTAAATCGAGTTGAGAAGGAATTTCTTCTCCCAGAGGGTTGTGAATCTGTGGAATTCTCTGCCAAGGAAGCAGTTGAGGCTAGCTCATTGAATATATTCAAATCTCAGATAGATAGATTTTTAACCAATAAGGGAATTAAGGGTTATGGGGAGCGGGCGGGTAAGTAGAGCTGAGTCCACGGCCAGATCAGCCATGATCTTGTTGAATGGCGGAGCAGGCTCGAGGGGCTAGATGGCCTACTCCTGTTCCTAATTCTTATGTTCTTATGTTCTTATAACACTGCATACTGTATACACCTAAGAAATGCACATCTTGACCAGAGGGGGTGAACTTGTGAGAGACACTCCTCACCTGGTCATCCAGGTTGTCACTTCTTGGTCCTGTGAATAAAGGTTCGGGTCACAGAGTGACTTTGTCTGCAGAATGTGCCTCGTGTGAATTTATAGTAGTGTGTAAGGACACTACAATTGGCGACGAGAAACGGGAATCAACAATTCACGAGAATGGCCACCGGTAGCACAGAGGAATGGTACTGTGTTGGTGAGGACTGGGACGATTTCATTGCGAGGCTCCAGCAGAGCTTTGTCACGAAGGACTGGCTGGGAGATGCAGCGGCTGACAAGCGAAGGGCGCATCTACTGACCAGCTATGGACCTAAGACGTACGCGCTGATGAAAGACCTGCTCGCACCCGAGAAGCCAGCGGACAAAACCTTTGAAGAGCTCAGCAAACTGATCGGTGAGCACCTCAAACCAGCGAGCAGTATACACATGGCCCGACACCGATTCTATACGCACCAACGTCGGGAAGGGCAGAGCATACCGGACTTCATTGCGGACCTTCGGCGCTTGGCCAGCCTCTGTAAGTTCACAGATGCCTGCAGGGGGGAGATGTTAAAGGATTTCTTCATTGAGGGCATTGGTCATGCCGGGATTTTCAGAAAGCTAATTGAGACCAAGGACTTGACCTTGGACGTGGCGGCATTGATGGCTCAGACCTTCATGGCTGGGGAGGAGGAAGCAAGATAATATACGCGGGCAACTCTGCTTCCAACATGGTGATGGATCAGGGAGTTAACATGGTAAATGTGACTCAGAACCCCGCAGGCAGGCAAGGGCAATTCGACACCCGGGCAGCATCAAACTCTAGAGTGGGTCCTCAACAGAGACAATGGCAGGTTGAACAGACATTTATACCATCACGGTAGACAATGCGTCCTGGGATGGGTCCATTGACACCCACTAACAGAGTGCTCAAGAGTAATCAAAGAGACAATCAGAGAGGAATCCTGGTAACAGCCCTTTTGTTCACAACAATCTCAGCTCATGCTGGAGGTGTGGGGGCAAACATGCTGCAAAAACCTGTAGGTTTCAACAATTTATCTGTAGAAATTGTAACTTCAGTGGACCTTTAGCCAAAATGTGCAGGAAGCCCACAGCGAGGCTAATTTATGAGGCAAATGAACCAGAAGAGGGGTCTGTAAGGCAGGTTAATGCTTGGGACAAAGCAATGGATGCTGAAGTTCAGCGAGTTCATGTGGCAAACATCCACAGCTCATAGACCAAAACGCCACCCATGATGATGAAAGTCCTATTAAACTGCATCGTGGTACACATGGAGCTGGACACAGGGGCCAGCAAGTCACTTATGAGTGTCCAACAATTCGAGAAACTATGGCCACTCAGAGCTAGCAGACCCAAACTAGAACGCATTGAGACGCAATTAGGGACGTACACCAAAGAGATTATCCCAGTGCTAGGCAGTGCAATGTTGGTGGTCACACATAATGGATCGGAGAACCTGCTGCCACTCTGGATTGTCCCGGGAAATGGTCCCGTGCTTTTGGGGAGGAGCTGGCTAGCCGAAATGAACTGGAAATGGGGGTATGTGCACGCCATTTCATCTGTGGAATGAAGTTCATGCTCACAGGTCCTACAGAAATTTGAGTCACTATTTCAACCTGGTGTCGGGAGTTTCAAAGGTACCAAAGTGGTGATACGCATCACCCCGGACGTCAGACCAGTGCACCACAAAGCCAGAGCCGTGCCGTATGTGATGCGGGAGAAAATTGAGAGTGAGTTGGACAGGTTGCTAAGAGAGGGCATAATTTCGCCCATTGAACTCAGCGACTGGGCAAGCCCCATCGTCCCTGTCCTAAAAACAGATGGCTTGGTCAGGATCTGTGGCGACTACAAGGCCACTATCAACCAAGTGTCACTACAAGACCAATACCCGCTTCCGAGAGCGGAGGATCTTTTTGCCACGCTGGCAGGCGGCAAGCTGTTCACCAAGTTGGACATCACATGACCCAGGAACTGGCCGAAGTATCCAAGCTACTGACCACCATCACCACGCACAAGGGGCTGTTTGTCTACAACAGGTGACCGTTTAGCATTCGATCAGCGGCCGCTATCTTTCAAAGGAACATGGAAAGCCTGCTCAAATCCATCCCTGGAACAATCGTATTTCAGGACGACATCCTTATCATGGGTCGAGACACCAAGAAACACCTCCACAACCTGGAGGAGGTGCTACGCCGATTGGAACGGGTAGGCCTGCGACTAAAGAAGTCCAGGTGTGTGTTTTTGGCCCCAGAGGTTGAGTTTTTGGGCAGGAGGGTTGCCGCAGACGGGATCCGGCCTACCGACTCCAAAACGGAGGCGATCCGTCGCACGCCCAGGCCCGGCAACACATTGGAGTTGCGTTCACTTCTGGGACTAGTGAACTATTTCGGGAACTTTCTGATGAATTTAAGCACATTTTTGGAGCCACTACACGTGCTCCTGCATAAGAGGTGCGATTGGTTTTGGGGGGACTGTCAGGAACGGGCTTTCAATCGGGCGCGGAACCTGCTTTGTTCGAACAAGCTGTTGACCCTGTACAACCCCTGTAAGAAATTGGTTTTGACATGTGATGCATCATCCTATGGGGTTGGGCACATGTTGCAGCAGAGTAATGATGAGGGCTAACTCCAACCTGTGGCTTATGCCTCCAGGTCGCTCTCCCAAGCAGAACGGGGATATGGGATGGTTGAAAAGGAAGCACTCGCATGTGTCTACGGGGTGAAAAAAATGTACCAGTACCTTTTTGGCAGAAGGTTCGAGTTAGAAACGGACCACAAGCTGTTAGCGTCCCTGTTGTCAGACAGCAAAGCTGTCAATGCCAATACGTCAGCTTGTATACAGCGATGGGCTCTCATGCTGGCTGCGTATGACTACACCATACGGCACCGACCAGGCACCGAAAATTGCATTGACGCTTTCAGCAGGCTTCCACTGGCCACCACTGAGGAGGCAGCGGAGCAAAGCGCTGAAATGGCCATGGCTTTGACAGCGCAGGCTCCCCCATCACAGCCCGCCAGATCAAAATCTGGACCAACAGAGATCCCCTCCTATCCTTGATTAAGAAATGTGTCCTGACTGGGGATTGGGCGCCCGCTCACGGAGCATGCCCCGAGGAGGTCAGACCGTTTCACAGACGGATGGACGAGCTCTCCATCCAAGCTGACTGCCTACTATGGGGCAGCCATAGTCATGCCCCAGAAGGGCAGGGAGGCATTCATCAGGAAACTCCACAGCGAGCACCCAGGCATCGTGCTAATGAAGGCCATTGCCCGGTCACATGTATGGTGGCCGGGAATTGACTCAGACCTGGAACACTGTGTTCGCATAGAAACATAGAAACATAGAAAATAGGGGCAGGAGGAGGCCATTCGGCCCTTCGAGCCTGCACCGCCATTCAATAAGATCATGGCTGATCATTCCCTCAGTACCCCTTTCCTGCTTTCTCTCCATACCCCTTGATCCCCTTAGCTTTAAGGGCCATATCTAACTCCCTCTTGAATATATCCAATGAACTGACATCAACAACTTTCTGCGGCAGGGAATTCCATAGGTTAACAACTCTCTGAGTGAAGAAGTTTCTCCTCATCTCAGTTCTGAATGGCCTACCCCTTATCCTAAGACTATGTCCCCTGGTTCTGGACTTCCCCAACATCGGGAACATTCTTCCCGCATCTAACCTGTCCAATCGCATCAGAATCTTATACGTTTCGATGAGATCCCCTCTCATTTTTCTAAACTCCAGTGAATAAAGGCCCAGTTGATCCAGTCTCTCCTCATATGACAGCCCAGCCATCCCTGGAATCAGTCTGGTGAACCTTCGCTGCACTCCCTCAATAGCAAGAATGTCCTTCCTCAGATTAAGAGACCAAAACTGAACACAATATTCCAGGTGAGGCCTCACTAAGGCCCTGTGCAACTGTAGTAAGACCTCCCTGCTCCTGTATTCAAATCCCCTAGCTATGAAGGCCAACATACCATTTGCCTTCTTCACCGCCTGCTGTACCTGCATGCCCACTTTCAGTGACTGATGAACCATGACACCCAGGTCTCGATGCACCTCCCCTTTTCCTAATCTGCCACCATTCAGATAATATTCTGCCTTCTTGTTTTTACCCCCAAAATGGATAACCTCACATTTATCCACATTATACTGCATCTGCCATGTATTTGCCCACTCGCCTAACCTGTCCAAGTCACCCTGCAGCCTCTTAGCGTCCTCCTCACAGCTCACACCACCACCCAGTTTAGTGTATCAGCAAACTTAGAGATATTACACTCAATTCCATCATCTAAATCATTAATATATATTGTAAAGAGCTGGGGTCTCAGCACTGAGCCCTGTGGCACTCCACTAGTCACTGCCTGCCATTCTGAAACGGACCCGTTTATCCCGACTTTCTGCTTCCTATCTGCCAACTAGTTCTGTATCCACGTCAGTACATTACCCCCAATACCATGTGCTTTGATTTTGCACACTAATCTCTCGTGTGGGACCTTGTCAAAAGCCTTTTGAAAGTCCAAATACACCACATCCACTGTTTCTCCCTTGTCCACTCTACTAGTTACATCCTCAAAAAATTCCAGAAGATTCGTCAAGCATGATTTCCCCTTGGACCGATCCTGTCACTGCTTTCGAATGTGCTGCTATTTCATCCTTAATGATTGATTCCAACATTTTCCCCACTACTGATGTCAGGCTAACTGGTCTATAATTACCCATTTTCTCTCTCCCTCCTTTTTTAAAAAGTGGTGTTACATTAGCAACCCTCCAGTCCATAGGAACTGATCCAGAGTTGATAGACTACTGGAAAATTATCATCAATGCATCCACTATTTCTAGGGCCTCTTCCTTAAGCACTCTGGGATGCAGACTATCAGGCCCTGGAGATTTATTGGCCTTCAATCCCATCAATTTCCCTAACACAATTTCCCGCCTAATAAGGATATCCTTCAGTTCCTCCTTCTAACTGGACCCTCGGTCCCCTAGTATATCCGGAAGACTATTTGTGTCTTCCTTTGTGAAGACAGAACCGAAGTACTTGTTCAATTGGTCTGCCATTTCTTTGTTCCCCATTATAAATTCACCCGAGTCCGACTGCAAGGGACCTACGTTTGTCTTCACTAATCTTTTTCTCTTCACATATCTATAGAAGCTTTTGCAGTCAGTTTTTATGTTCCCTGCAAGCTTCCTCTCGTACTCTATTTCCTCCCTCTTAATTAAACCCTTTGTCCTCCTCTGCTGAATTCTAAATTTCTCCCAGTCCTCTGGTTTGCTGCTTTTTCTGGCTAATTTGTATGCCTCTTCCTTGGATTTAACACTATCCTTAATTTCCCTAGTTAGCCACGGTTGAGCCACCTTCAACGTTTTATTTTTACTCCAGATAGGGATGTACAATTATTGAAGTTCATCCATATGATCTTTAAAGGTTTGCCATTGTCTATCCACCGTCAACCCTTTAAGTATCATTTACCAGTCTAATCTAGCCAATTCGCACCTCATACCGTCAAAGTTACCTTTCCTTAAGTTCAGGACCCTAGTTTCTGAATTAACTTTGTCACTCTCCATCTTAATAAAGAATTCTACCATATTATGGTCACTCTTCCCAAAGGGGCCTCGCACAACAAGATTGCTAATTAGTCTCTTCTCATTACGCATCACCCAGTCTAGGATGGCCAGTCCTCTAGTTGGTTCCTCGACATATTGGTCTAGAAAACTATCCCTAATACACTCCAGGAAATCCACCTCCTTCGCATTGCTACCAGTTAGGTTAGCCCAATCTATATGTAGATTAAAGTCGCCCATGAAAACTGCTGTACCTTTATTGCACACATCCCTTATTTCTTGTTTGATGCTGTCCCCAACCTCACTGCTACTGTTCGGTAGCCTGTACACAACTCCCGCTAGCGTTTTCTGCCCCTTGGTATTCCGTAGCTCCACCCATATAGATTCCACATCATCCAGGCTAATGTCCTTCCTTACAATTGCGTTAATTTCCTCTTTAACCAACAACGTCACCCCGCCTCCTTTTCCTTTCTGTCTATCCTTCCTAAATGTTGAATACCCTTGGATGTTCAGTTCCCAGCCTTGGTCACCCTGGAGCCATGTTTCCGTGATGCCAATCACATCGTATCCGTTAACTGCTATCTGCACAGTTAATTCGTCCACCTTATTCCGAATACTCCTCGCATTGAGGCACAGAGCCTTCAGGTTTGTCTTTTTAACACACTTTGACCCTTTAGAATTTTGGTGTAAAGTGGCCCTTTTTGGCTTTGCCTTGGGTTTCTCTGCTCTCCACTTTTACTATTCTCCTTTCTAGCTTTTGCTTCTGTCTCCATTTTATTTTCCTCTGTCTCCCTGCATAGGTTCCCATCCCCCTGCCATATTAGTTTAACTTCTCCCAAACAGCACTAGCAAACACTCCCCCTGGGACATTGGTTCCGGTCCTGCCCAGGTTCAGACCGTCCGGTTTGTACTGGTGCCATCTCCCCAGAACCGGTTCCAATGCCCCAGGAATTTGAATCCCTCCCTGTAGCACCACTGCTCAAGCCACGTATTCATCTGAGCTGTCCTGCGATTCCTACTCTGACTAGCACGTGGCATTGGTAGCAATCCTGAGATTACTACTTTTGAGGTCCTACTTTTTAATTTAACTCCTAGCTCCTTAAATTCGTTTCGTAGGACCTCATCCCATTTTTTACCTATATCTTTGGTACCTATATGCACCACGACAACTGGCTGTTCACCTCCCTTTTTAGAATATCCTGCACCCGCTCCGAGACATCCTTGACCCTTTTACCAGGGAGGCAACATACCATCCTGGAGTCTCGGTTGCGGCCACAGAAACGTCTGTCTATTCCCCTTACAATTGAATCCCCTATCACTATCGCTCTCCCACTCTTTTTCCTGCGATCCTGTGCAGCAGAGCCAGCCACGGTGCCATGAACTTGGCTGCTGCTGCTCCCCCTGATGAGACATCCCCCTCAATAGTACCTAAAGCGGTGTATCTGTTTTGCAGGGGGATGACCGCAGGGGACCCCTGCACTACCTTCCTTGCACTGCTCTTCCTGTTGGTCTTCCATTCTCTATCTGGGTTTGTACCCTTTTCCTGCGGTAAGACCAACTCACTAAACGTGCTATTCACGTCATTCTCAGCATCGTGGATGCTCCAGAGTTCATCCACCCGCAGCTCCAGTGCCGCAATGAGGTCCGTCAGGAGCTGGAGGCGGATGCACTTCCTGCACACGTAGTCGTCAGGGACATCGGAAGCATCCCTGACTTCCCACATCGTACAGGAGGAGCATAACACAAGCCCGAGCTCTCCTGCCATGATTTACCCTTAGATAAACTTAAATTGGCAACAACAATGCTGAAGGTTACTTACTGATAAAGAAAGAAAAAGAAAAACTACTTACCAATCACCAGCCAATCACTTACCCCCTTGGCTGTGACGTCACCTTTCGATTTCTTTCTACTTCTTTTTTGCCTCCCTGCTGCAGCTGCACAAGCCACGCCTCTCCAACAAACTCCCCGAACTGCCGCCACGTTGGACCTTATATAGTCCTGCCTCAGCGATCTCCCGCAGGTGCACAACATGTGCTCAGCTGGGCATTGCCCCCAGGGAGGCCCCACTCAGCCCGTGGCCCTGGCCCACCAAGCCATGGTCACGTATTCACGTAGACTACGCGGGCCCGTTCATGGGAAAAATGTTCCTCATTGTTGTTGCTGCATACTCGAAATGGATCGAATGCATCATATTGAACTCGTGCACGACATCCACCACCGTGGAGAGTCTGCGTGCGGTCTTTGCGACCCACGGCTTGCCGGACATCCTGGTTAGCGACAACGGCCCGTGCTTCACTCACTGTGAATTCCGGGAGTTCATGTCGGGTGATGGCATCAAACATGTCTGGACGGCACCGTTGAAGCCGGCTACCAATGACCGGGCAGAACGTGCGGTCCAACTCATAAAACAGGGCATGCTCCGGATTCAAGGACCCTCCCTTCAATGCCGCCTATCACGCCTCCTGCTGGCCTATAGGTCCCGACCACATTCGCTCATGGGAGCCCCGCCCGCGGAACTACTCATGAAACGTACACTTAAAACTCGGCTGTCCTTCATTCACCCAGTCCTGTCAGACATTGTTGAGGGCAAGCGCCAGCCCCAAAATGAGTGCCATGACCATAACTCAAGGGGGAGATGTATAGAAATCGATGACCCTTGTTCTTAATCACGCTGTGGGGCCCAAGTGGCTCGAGGGTACTGTAATTGGTAAAGAGGGGAATAGGGTCATAGTGGTCAGATTTAACAATGGACAGATATGCCGCAAACATCTGGACCAAGTAAAGAAAAGGTTCAGCTTGGACACTGAGGAACCTGAGGAAGATCATGAGATGTTGCTCACACCACCGCCAGTGAACGAGCAACAAGAACATTCAGCAGCATGCACAGTCCCTGCGACCAGCCCGGACAGGCCGGAATCACCACAGGGGACAGAGACGCATGCCAAGGCTCAACAACCAGAGCCCCAACTGCGGCGCTCCTCGAGAGAGAGAGAGAGAGCATCGACCACCTGAAAGACTCAATCTTTGACCCCATAAGACGTTGGGGGGGGGGAAGGTGATGTTTGTATGTAACCTTCATGTAACAACACTGCATACTGTATACACCTAGACCACAGGGGGTGAACTTGTGAGAGACACTCCTCACCTGGTCATCCAGGTATATAAAGGGAGGTCCCACGCAGGGTCATCACTTCTTGATCCTGTGAATAAGGGTTCAGGTCACAGAGTGACCTTGTCTGCAGAATGTGCCTCGTGTGGATTTGTGGTAGTGTGTAAGGACATTACACCGACAATGCAGCACTCCCTCAGCACTGCACTGCAGTGTCAACCTGAGATTTTTGTGCTCAAGTCCCTGGAGTGGGATTTGAACCCACAACCTTCTGACCCAGAAGCAAGTGTGCTGCCCACTGAGCCACAGCAAGATCAGATTTTGGTCTCTTATTTAGAACCGAGGCCCCGTCCGGCCTCTCAGGTGGACATAAAAGATCCCAAGGCAATTTTGAAGAAGAGCAGGGGTGTTATCCCTGGTGTCCTGAGGTCAATATTTATCCCTCAACCAAAATCACTAAAACAGATGACATGGTCAATATCACATTGCTGTGTGTGGGAGCTTGCTGTGTGCAAATTGGCTGCCGCGTTTCCCACATACAACAGTGACATTTCATACGCACGTAAGAACATAAGAAATAGGAGCAGGAGAAGGCCATCTGGCCTCATGAGCCTGTTCCACCATTCAATAAGATCAGGGCTAATCTGAATTTGGCTTCAAAAGTACTTAATTGGCTTGAAAATGCTTTGAGAGTCCTGAGGTGGTGAAAGGTGCGATATAAGATGCAAGTTCATGTTTTCTTCTGACACTGCCCTCAGCTATGTAACCTGCAGAGCTGCATTCTGTCTCTACACGGCTACAAGATCTCTCTAACAGATGTACAGTCTGTGTGTGCTTCTGTTAATGAATGTTCCAGCAAAGCATTGCGACCTTGATTGTGGCATGATTTCCCTGTGCTGATCGCGTTCCAGAAACTATTAACTTTGGACCAAGGCGACGGTTACATCGCAATAACAAGATGGAAGCAGGCAATTTGGCCCACCCAGTGCGTGTTGGTGTCTAATCCTAATCCCATGGGCCCACCATGTTCCCCTGTCCCGATATCAGCCGTGGCTCAGTGGGCAGCACTCTTGCCTCTGAGTCAGAAGGTTGTGGGTTCAAGATCCACTCCTGAGACTTGAGCACAAAAATCTAGGCTGACACTCCCAGTGCAGTACTGAGGGAGTGCCGCACTGTTGGAGATGCCGTCCTTCAGATGAGATGTTAAACCGTCTGCTCTCTCAGGTGGGCATAAAAGATCCTGTGGCACTATTTCGAAGAAGAGCAGGGGAGTTATCCCTGGTGTCTTGGTCAATATTTATCCCTCAATTGACATCATTAAAAAATGATCTTGTCATTATCACATTGCTGTTTGTGGAAGCTTGCTGTGCGCACATTAGCTGCTGTATTTCCTACATTACAACAGTGAATATGCTTCAAAAAGTTCTGTAAAACGCTTTGGGATGTTCTAAGGCAATCTATAAATGCAAGTCATTCTTTTCTTTAATCCAATTGGCTACCAAAAAGCCTCTACCCTTTCCAATTGGCTGTCGGACTCGGTGTGCCTGGATGATGGACTAATGGCGGGAGTGGGGGGGGGCATTTGGAGGCAGGAGGTCATGTGATGAAACCTCCAGCAATGCACCCAATCAGAGTTAGCCGCCCTGGTGCCGAGCCTAGCCGGCCGGCACCGGCAACAAGCTATGCTTCTCACTGTGGCGTTATGTGTTAGGACTGCATCCAATCAAAGTGAACGCTGCCACCTCTTCATCATCATCATAGGTGCTCCCTAAAACGAGGATGACTTGCTTCCACGAGAGTTCACAAATGTTTTGATGAAGGACCCGATGGTCCAGTCCTGAACTCCGATTGAGAGGGTGGAAGATGCCTGTGCGTGGATTTCTTTTAACGTGTGGTGACCGTTGCACACCAGCCACCACACGGGCTTGACAGAGCTAGGCCTTTATCCGGTGGCAAGTGTTAACCAGGATGACTGGAGACTAGCTCTGCTGCACGGATCTAGTGCGCCCACATATCGCAGTGTGGGCTGGCCCCGTGCTGCCCCTGGGCCCTCGACTCTTCTGGGCCCCGTGCCTTCATTCGCCCACGATGATGTTCCAGGGGCCCAGCGCTCCAGCTCTATTTATTGCCCCGACCTGCAGTCGTGTTCTCACACAGTTCGGGGTGGCCCACAATGTTTGGAACAGTGCTGATTGACAGTGGGAGGGGCTTCCAGTTAACCACGCCCCTCTAGCTGCACCCCCAATCCTCTCGCAGTCGGATGCACTCCAACATCTTATACACCGCAATGAAGTCTCCCCTGAAACAGAGGAGGCTGAAGGGGAGACTTGATTGAGGTGCTGAAGATTATGCGGGGCCTGGATCGAGTGGATAGGAAGGACCTGTTTCCCTTACGCAGAGAGGTCAACAATCAGGGGGCATAGATTTAAAGTAATTGGTAGAATGTTTAGAGGGGATTTGAGGAGAATTTCTTTCACCCAGAGGGTGGTGGGAGTCTAGACAATGCTCGCTTTAATTTTGTTTTAGGGTGCCTGGCCCATTCCAAAAAAAAAACCACACACCGATGAGCTTATGGGGCTGCAGAGCCAAGAGCTGGAAAAGAAAGAAAGACTTGCATTTATATAGCGCCTTTCACGACAACCGGACGTCTCAAAGCGCTTTACAGTCAATGAAGTACTTTCGGAGTGTAGTCACTGCTGTAATGTGGGAAACGCGGCAGCCAACTTGTGCACAGCAAGCTCCCACAAACAGCAATGTGATAATGACCGGATAATCTGTTTTTGTGATGGTGATTGAGGGATAAATATTGGCGCTCCCTGAACTCTGCACTGGTGTGTCAGTCTAGATTTTGGTGAAAGTGAGTTTAGGCTGGGTAGCTCTGTTTCGGCTGGCACAGACACGATGGGCCGAATGGCCTCCTGTGATTCTACGATCTGCTTCGAGACTTGTAGCCCTGTTGAAATCTCTCCACACCTGCTCGCTGAGATTAGGACTGCAAGAAGCTATCCCATCACGTTCATAACTCAACAATTGGTGAATTTAAAGCTGTCACAGTGATAATTAGAAAATTCAAATTACAAAAGAGATAGACCAGAGAAGAGAATAGGAGTAAAAACTGCCGACAAAGTAATTTTCTCATTCGCTTATTATAGTTAAGGATCAATATTAAAGTATTCATTCTATTCTCGATGGTTGAGTAGATTTATGACTGTAATATTAGTGATTGTGTCATAATACCTAAACTGGGGAAAACAAGCAAAAGTGATTGCCCCTGAGAGACAGGACCATCCTCACAGCTGCTGGCGGCTCAAGGGTTAATATTTGAAAATAAAACTGTTTTTCAAAGCTTCATTTATCAACGACTTGGTGAAGGTGCAGAGGAGATTTACTAGAATGGCACCAG
Organism: Pristiophorus japonicus; assembly: GCF_044704955.1. Taxonomy (NCBI): domain Eukaryota; kingdom Metazoa; phylum Chordata; class Chondrichthyes; family Pristiophoridae; genus Pristiophorus; species Pristiophorus japonicus. Next base: position 124,438,621 of record NC_091993.1, read on the forward strand.
GGATGAGGGACTTCAATTATGTGGAGAGACTGTTGGGATTGTTCTCCTCAGAGCAGACAAGGTTCAGATGAGATTTAATAGAGGTGTTTGTAATGTATGCCCCTGTGAGTATGCTCATAGGTTTGTAGAGCTGTTGCATTGGGAGTGGCTCCGCCAGTCACGTGATGTTCCCAAGACTCAATAAAACCCCAGCCAGTTGAGTCTTGGTCATCCACGATGAGGTATGCAGTTGTGAGCCTAGTGGATGAATTGGTAATGTGTAGTGTGATTGTTAAACCTTTTTTAATAAACCAACTCGTTCTTAATAAAGGTACAGCGTCCAAATTCCGGAGTTCCGTAATCCGGAATGTTCCAGATTCCGGACCGATCGGTGGCAGGGTTGTCCGGAATCCGTAAAATGTTCAGGAATCCGGACCGGCCGACCCTGCCGACCTCGGGTCTCACCTTGCCACCCCTCACCTCACCCCGCTCGCTAGCGTTGCCCTTACCTCGGGGCCTCCTCAGCGACCCGCCCCAACACCTCCTCTGCAACAGGGCCCTTGGCGGTGGGGCCCGCCCGAATACCTCCACAGCGGCGGGACCCCGCCCAAACACCTTCTCCTCCGCGGGGCCCCGCCCGAACACTTCCTCCACGGGGCCCCGCCCGAACACTTCCTCCATGGCGGGGCTCGCGCAAACACCTTCTCCTCTGCGAGGTCCCGCTCGAACAGCTCCACCTCGGCGACACTGGTGACCCGAATATTTCCTCCTCCCCGGCGGGGCCCGCCCGAACACCTCCTCCTCCATGGCGGGGCCAGTGGTCCGAACAGCTCCCCGGCAGGACCCCGCCCGAACACCTCCTCCTCCATGGCGGGGCCAGCGGCCCGAACAGCTCCTCGGCAGGACCCCGCCCGAACACCTCCTCCTCCATGGCGGGGCCAGTGGTCCGAACAGCTCCTCGGCAGGACCCCGCCCGAACACCTCCTCCTCCATGGCGGGGCCAGTGGTCCGAACAGCTCCTCGGCAGGACCCCGCCCGAACACCTCCTCCTCCATGGCGGGGCCAGTGGTCCGAACAGCTCCCCGGCAGGACCCCGCCCGAACACCTCCTCCTCCATGGCGGGGCCAGTGGTCCGAACAGCTCCTCGGCAGGACCCCGCCCGAACACCTCCTCCTCCATGGCGGGGCCAGCGGCCCGAACAGCTCCTCGGCAGGACCCTGCCCGAACACCTCCTCCTCCATGGCGGGGCCAGCGGCCCAAACAGCTCCTCGGCAGGACCCTGCCCGAACACCTCCTCCTCCATGGCGGGGCCAGTGGTCCGAACAGCCCCTCGGCGACGACCCCTGCCCCCCCCTTTCTGGCGTTCCGAAATCGGGAAATACCTGAACCTGTGTCTTCCGGAAAAAACGATGAATCCGGAAAGGTCTCGGTCCCGAGGCCTTTCCGGATTCTGGACGCTGTGTTGCTATGAATTCTTAAGCAAGGAACCCATGAAGCAAATGCATTATAGTTCTCAAAATCATGAACGGTTTTGATAGGGTAAATAAGCAGAAACTGTTCCCAGGTGCAGGAGAGTCGGTAGCCAGAGGGACACAGATTGAGGATAATTTGCAAAAGAACCCGAGGGGGAGATGAGGAGAATGTTTTTTACGCAGCGAGTTGTTGGATCGGGAAGGCGCTGCCTGAAAGGGCGGTGAGAGCAGATTCAATAGTAACTTTCAAATGGAAATTGGATAAATACTCGAAAGGGAAAAATATGCAGGACTGTGGGGAAAGGGCAGCGGGGAGTGGGACTGATTGAATCGCTCTGTCACAGAGCCGGCACAGGCACGATGGGCCGAATGGCCTCCATCTGTGCTGTAGGATTCTATGATTCTATAATGATACCCAAAAAAGCACATATGGTAATCAAAGTCTATTCATATTTATAGAAAAAATGTAGAGCGGAAAATATTACTATTACTTTATATTTGAACAGTATAATTGGACAATGTTTAATCACTCGTTTAATTAAGATGCATTTTAAGCTGCATTCAGTTCTGTTGGTGATTCCAATAATCACCCTGGAGATTAAAGGGGATTAAGAAATTGCCAGACTACTCATATCAAACCTTTGTTATAGATGGGGGTCGCTTCACTCAAAGCATAATGGCCAGGCCTGTGCTGTGATGATAGAGTTAGGGGCGAAGACCTAAATATTTGAAATTGATGGGAATTAAGTTAAATAGGCATGGCCAATTCCACGCATGTCTCACTTGCGTTGTAGCAGTATCTGCATTGCCCACTCCAGGGACTTAAGCACAAATTTTAGGCTGACACACCCAGTGCAGTACTGAGGGAGTGCCACACTGTCGGAGGTGCCGTCTTTTGGATGAGACGTTAAACCGAGGCCCCGTCTGCTCTCTCAGATGGACGTAAAAGATCCCATGGCATTATTTCAAAGAAGAGCTGGGGAGTTCTCCCCGGTGTTCAGGACAATATTTATCCTTCAATCAACGTAACAAAAAAAACAGATTAATTGGTCACAGAACGGTTACAGCGCAGAAGGAGGCCATTCGGCCCGTCCAGCCCGTGCCGGCTCTCTGCAAGAGCACTTCAGCCAGTCCCGCCCTTTCCCCTTAACCCCGTAATTTTTTTCCCTTTAGGTACTTATCCAATTCCCTTTCGAAAGCCACGATTGAGTCTGCATCCACTACCCTCTCAGGCAGCGCATTCCAGATCCTAACCACTCGCTGCATAAAAAGATTTTCCTCATGTCGTAAGAACATAAGAAATAGGAGCAGGAGTCGGCCATTTTGCCCCTTGAGCCTGCTCTGCCATTCAATAAGATCATGGCTGATCTGTTCCTGGCCTCAACTCCACTTCCCTGCCCGCTCCCCTTGACTCTCTTATCGTTCAAAAATCTGTCTATCTCCACCTTAAATATATTCAATGACCCAGCCTCCACAGCTCTCTGGGGCAGAGAATTCCAAAGATTCCTGACCCTCTGAGAGAAGAAATTCCTCCTCATTTCTGTTTTAAATGGGCGACCCCTTATTCTGAGACTATGCCTCCTAGTTCTAGTCTCCCCCACGAGAGGGAACACCCTCTCAGCATCTACTCTGTCAAGCCCCCTTGGAATCTTAAACATTTCAATAAGATCACCTCTCATTCTTCTAAACTCCAATGAGTATAGGCCCAACCTGCTCAGCCTTTCTTCATATGACAACCCCTTCATCTCAGGAACAATCTCGTGAACCTTCTCTGAACTGCCTCCAATGTAAGTATATGCTTCCTTAAATAAGGAGACCAAAACTGTATGCAGTACTCCAGGTGTGGCCTTACCAACAGTTGAAGCAGGACTCCCCTACTTTTATACCCTCTCCCCCTTGCAATAAAGGCCAACATTCATTGGCCTTCCTGATTACTTGCTGTACCTGCATACTAACTTTTTGTGTTTCATGCACAAGGACCCCCAGGTCCCTCTGTACTGCAGCATGTTGTCATCATTCCTATTTAAATAATAATTTTCTTTTTGATTTTCCCTACCAAAGTGGATAACCTTTTCCCACATTATAGTCCGTCTGCCAAATTTTTGCCCACTCACTGAGCCTGTATATATCCCTTTGTAGATTCTTCACGCCATCAATTTGTTTTCCTACCCATCTTTGTATCATCAGCAAATTTGTTTATGTTACACTCAGTCCCTTTATCTAAGTCATTAATATAGATTGTAAATAGTTGAGACCCCAGCACTGATTCCTGTGCCAACCGGAAAATGCCCCATTTATCCCCACAATAGCTCCTTGATCATCAACTATTAGGATGTTTTTAGTGTCCTCTCCCGTGAATGCAAGATATTTGTTCAAATTCTCTGCCATTTCTCGATTTCCCATTATTAATTCTCCAGTCCCATCCTCTAAGGGAATGACGTTTACATTAGCTACTTGTTTCCTTTTTATATTCCTGTAGAAGCTTTTATTAACAGAGCTACCCCACCTCCTTTTCCTTTCTGCCTATCCTTACGAAATGGCAAATACCCCTGAATATTTAGATCCCAGCCTTGGTCACCTTGCAACCACGTCTCTGTGATGGCAATCAGATCCTACACATTTATTTCTATTTGTGCCGTCAACTCCTCTATCTTGTTACAAATGCTTTGTGCGTTGAAGGTGGCAGGGCAGGTTGAGAAAGCGGTTAAAAAAACTTACAGGATCCTGGGCTTCATGAATAAAGGCATAGAGCACAAAAGCAACTAAGTTAGGACAGAGCGTTTAATGTTGTCTTATGTGTATACACTCTGTCCTTACTTGTCCCACTCCCGACACTACCCTGCACTTTTGCCAACTTTGGTTCTTCTGACAATCACCTTAAATCTGTGTCCTCTGGTTCTCGACCCTTCCGCCAATGGGAACAGTTTCTCTCAATCTAAGACCCCTCATGATAGACCTATCATATCTCTCTCAAAGTTCTCTGCTCCAAGGTGAACAACCCCAGCTTCTCCAGTCTATCCACGTAACTGAAGTCCCTCATCACTGGAATAATTCTCGTAAATCTTTTCTGCACCCTCTCTAAGGCCTTCACATCCTTCCTAAAGTGCGGTGCTCAGAATTGGACACAATACTCCAGTTGAGGCCGAACCAGTGTTTTATAAAAGGTTATCCTAACTTAGTTGCTTTTGTGCTCTATGCCTTTATTCATGAAGCCCAGGATCCTGTAAGTTTCTTTAACCGCTTTCTCAACCTGCCCTGCCACCTTCAACGATTTGTGCCCATATACCCCCCCAGGTCTCTCTGTTCATGCTCCCCCTTTAGGATTGTACCCTTTAGTTTATATTGCCTTCCAACCAAAATGTATCACTTCGCAATTTACTGCGTGAAATTTCATCTGCCACGTGTCTGCCCATTTCACCAGCCTGTCCATGTCCTCTCGAAGCCTATCACCATCTTCCTCACTGCTCACTATACTTCCAAGTGGGACATCAGTCATCATGAAAGGCGCTATATAAATGCAATTCTTTCTTTTATCTCAAAGGGAATTGGTGGATGTTAAGCATTAAAGGGCATCCTGAGAGACACGATCAGGTGCGATATAAAAGCAAGTTGCTTTTTTCATTATTCACAACCTCTTCACTGATCAGCATAATCCTGAGCACTAGTATGTTGGCGATCTACTCATGGAATCGTTCAGCACAGAAGGAGGCCATTGGGCCCATCGTGCCTGTGCCGGCTCTGTGAAAGAGCGGTCCGATTAGTCCCACTCCCCCCTGCTTTTTCCCCACAGCCCTGAAAATTTTTCCTCTTCAAGTACATATCCAATTTAGTAGCTCAGCCATGCCTGCTACCTCCACATGATCCCTAATCGGCCCCAGCCTTACTTTGACTGCCTGTTTACTCTTTATATGTTTATAAAAATAATTTAGTGTTCCCTTTGATGTTACCTGGTGAGCTTTTCTCATGCAACAACAACATGCAATTATATGGTGCCTTTAAAGTAATTAAACATCCCCAGGTGCTTCACAGGAGCGATTATCAAACAAATTTGACACCGACGCTGATCAGGAGGATACTAGGGCAGATGACAAAAAGCTTGGGAAAAGAGGTAGATTTTAAGGAGCGCCTTAAAGGAGGAAAGAGAGGCGGAAATGTTTAGGAAGGGAATTCCAGAGCTTAAGACCTTGGCAGATGAAGGCACGGCCGCCAATGGTGGAGCAAGTAAAATCGGGGATGCGTAAGAGGCCAGGATTGGAGGAGCGCAGAGGTCTCAGAGGGTTGTAGGGCTGGAGAAGGTTACATTCTCTTATCCCCTCTTATTTCCCTTTTCAGTTCTCTATACTTTCTGTATTCTGATTGATTACCTGCTGTATTATGAAAGTTTATCATAAGCCTCCTTTTTCTGTTTCATTTTAATCCATTTTAATCCACACTGCCTGTAAAGCATGTGTTTATATCTATCAATCTATGTAATCCAATAAAAGTTTGCATCTGTTTGCAGCTCCATTTTTCATTATAAATTCCTGTGTCCACATTTAGAATGGGAACTGGCCTGCCCAGTTAAATTATTCATGCTGTAATTACAGCTTCCCCCAGTGGGGGTGCCACAGCACCACCACTGGCAGGAGGGTGTAACTACAGTGTGACCAATTATACATGTTGACATAAGAATTTTCAATGTTCAAATGTTGGGAGCACTACTGCCCTATAAAACTTCTCTCATTGCGGGATTTCTGTAGAGTTTCAGTCCTTATATACTCTCCATACTTCGATATATATAACATCGCCCGACTCTGCACCTGCACCATAACCACGCCACCACTGAAATCTTCGTTACCTCCAGACTCAACACTCGCTAGCTTCATATCCTTTACCCACTGTAAATTCTAAATGACACGGAGACAGCGAGAGAGAGAGAGAGAGAGAGATGGTGAGAGAGAGAGAGACAGAGAGAGAAAAAGATACACGGTGAGAGAGAGAGAGAGAGACGGTGAAAGAGAGAGAGACCAGTGAGAAAGAGAGGGAGATGGTGAGAGAGAGAGAGAAAGAGACAGTGAGAGAGAGAGTCACGGTGAGAGAGAGAGACGGTAAGAGAGGGAGAGAGGTGGTGAGAGAGAGAGAGAGACAGTGAAATGGTGAGAGAGAGAACGAGCCGGTGAGAGAGAGAGAGAGAGATAAGGTGAGAGAGAGAGAGAGACGATGAGAGAGAGATATGGTGAGAGAGAGAGAGAGAGAGAGGATGAGAGAAAGAGAGAGTCACGGTGAGAGAGAGAGAGAGAGATAAGGTGAGAGAGAGAGAGAGATGATGAGAGAGAGATATGGTGAGAGAGAGAGAGGATGAGAGAGAGAGAGAGTCACGGTGAGAGAGAGAGAGAGAGAGAGACGGTGAGAAATAGAGACGGTGAGAGAGAGAGCGTCACAGTGAGAGAGAGCGAGATACATGGAGAGAGAGAGAGAGACGGTGAGGGAGAGAGAGTCGGTGAGAGAGAGAGAGAGAGAGATGGTGAAGAGAGCGAGAGAGATGGTGAGAGAGAGAGAGAAAGAAACGGTGAGAGACAGTCAGAGAGCGAGACACATGGAGACAGAGAGACATGGAGTGAGAGAGAGATGGTGAGAGTGAGAGATGGTGAATGAGAGAGAGAGACATGGTGAGAGAGAGAGATGGTGAGATAGAGAGAGATGGTGAGAGCGAGAGAGAGAGATGGAGAGAAAAGAAAGAAAGAAAGACTTGCATTTCTATAGCACCTTGCATGACCACTGGACGTCTCAAACTGCTTTACAGTCAATGAAGGACTTTTTGAAGTATAGTCACTGTTGTAATGTGGGAAACATGGCAGCCAATTTGCGCACAGCAAGCTCCCACAAACAGCAATGTGATAATGACCAGATAATTTTATAGTGATGTGGTTTGTGGGATAAATATCGGGCAGGACACTGGGGTTAACTCTCCTGCTCTTCTTCAAAAACAGTGCCATGGGATCTTTTACATCCATCTGAGAGAGCAGACAGGGCCTCGGTTTAACATCTCATCCGAAAGACGGCACCTCTGACAGTGCAGCACTCCGTCAGCACTGCCCGTCCGACAGTGCAGCACTCCCTCAATGCTGCCCCTCCGACAGTGCGGCACTCCCTCAGTAATGCCCCTCCGACAGTGCGACGCTCCCTCAGCACTGCACTGGGAGTATCAGCCTAGATTTTTGTGCTCAAGTCGTTGGAGTGGGACTTGAACAGACAACATTGGCTGTTAGTGAAACAGCCTTTTTTTCCCTGTCTCCAATACTTTTATAACCAATAAAGGAAAGCGTTCAAAGAAAATGAAACACGTTTGTTTAATGCTCCTATCATTTTTCTCCTGGGGATTCACAGTGTCTCGGCGATGAATCTTCAGTTCCTGGAGACGCCAGGGCAATTCTTGGAAGGGTTGTCGACCCCAATTGTCATCCGTCTAGTTTTGGGCCAGATAGCTTGGCCATTTTTCCAGAAATGTCTTTTTAAAAAGTAACAGTAAATTGGAGGCTGAGGCTGTGATTTTCGAGGCACACACTGGGAGAAGGGGAATCTTGGCTGATGCCATCGCTCATCGGGGATCAGGAGCAGTGTCCGCCATTTTCCATTACGTGTTGACGATGTGCAAGTTTACTTGTCAACATTACATGCTCAGAAAATCCCCCCCCCCCCTCCCACTCGCAAGAGTAATGCAGATGTTCCAATCCTTTAACACATTCCTGAATAAAACCTGTGCGAAGATATTAGCAAGTTCACTGCTTTGTGATTTCCATGGAAGAACAGATAGAATCCCACGAAAGAAGATAGGAATTTCAAAGACGAAAAAAGGCCTTCTAGTTCGTCTTCTCACAATACCACGATAATGGAGTTGCTGGCCAATCACGGCAGTCGGAACTTATAAGATAATGAGGGGGCTCGACAAGGTGGATGCAGAGAGGATGTTTCCACTCATAGGGGAAAGTAAAACTGGGACATAGTCTTAGAATTAGGGGCTGCCCATTTAAAACTGAGATGAGAAGGAATTTCTTCTCTCAGAGGGTTGTAAATCTATGGAATTCTCTGCCCCAGAGAGCTGTGGAAGCTGGGTCATTGAATATATTTAAGGTGGCGATAGACAGATTTTTGAGCTATAAGGGAGTAAAGGGTTATGGGGAGCGGGCAGGGAAGTGGGGCTGAGTCCATGATCAGATCAGATCAGCCCTCATCATCTGCATCATCATAGGTGGTCCCTCGAAACGAGGATGAATGGCTTCCACACTGAAAAGGGATGAGTTCAGAGGTGTTTCAATGAAGGACCTAATATTTCAGATCCCGAACTACATCCTGAAGGGTGGAAGATGCCTGTGCGTGTGACCATTGCACACCAGCCACCACAAGAGCTTGACAGAGCTAGGTCTTGGTCCAGTCGCAAGGCTTACCCAGGACAACTGGAGACCAGCTCTGCTGCACGGAACTAGTGCGCACATATCGCAGTCAGATCAGCCATGATCTTATTGAATGGCGGAGCAGGCTCGAGGGGCCATATGGCCGACTCCTGCTCCTATTTCTTATGCTCTTATGTTCTAATCAAACTCTATCAATGAGTCTACAGTGGAGACAGACACGAGGCGAGGAAGACCCCCAGTGAGGGAGAGCTTTGGGAACCAGAGGCTCAAAGTCCCCTGTTCCTCCCGAGCTCGCTACACTCACCACACGTCACGTCTCAAATCACTTTGATACTGGGTCCCAGAATGTTATTTTTTTTGAAAGAAATCCATCTGATTTGCATTTGAATGAATCAATACTGACCTCGGGAGCCTGTTCCATAGATTGACCACTCACTCACTGAAATATTGTTTCCGCTGATTTGCTTTCAATTTGAACTTAAAAAATGGACATTGACATGTTCAGTGACTGTAGCCCCATGGCTTTGGCTGGTCAGACAAATCAAAATTTCTTCATGAATTTTCAATGTGCATTAGAAGGGGCAAATCGGACCATTTTAACAGAGGAGGCCAGTCTTAAAGGGAGCGTAGAACATCATCATCATCATAGGCAGTCCCTCGGAATCAAGGAAGACTTGCTTCCACTCTTAAAATGAGTCCTTAGGTGACTGAACAGTCCAATACAAGAGCCACAGTCTCTGTCACAGGTGGGACAGACAGTGGTTGGAGGAAAGGGTGGGTGGGGAGTCTGGTTTGCCGCACGCTCCTTCCGCTGCCTGCGCTTGTTTTCTGCATGCTCTCAGCGATGAGACTCGAGGTGTTCAGCGCCCTCCCGGATGCTCTTCCTCCACTTAGGGTGGTCTTTGGCCAGGGACTCCCAGGTGTCGGTGGGGATGTTGCACTTTATCAGGGAGGCTTTGAGGGTGTCCTTGTAACGTTTCCTCTGCCCACCTTTGGCTCGCTTGTCGTGAAGGAGTTTCGAGTAGAGCGCTTGCTTTGGGAGCCTCGTGTCTGGCATGCGAACAATGTGGCCTGCCCAGCGGAGCTGATCAAGTGTGGTCAGTGCTTCGATGCTGGGGATGTTGGCCTGGTCGAGGACGGTAACGTTAGTCCGTCTGTCCTCCCAGGGGATTTGCAGGATCTTGCGGAGACATCGTTGGTGGTATTTCTCCAGCGACTTGAGGTATCTACTGTACATGGTCCATGTCTCTGAGCCATACAGGAGGGCGTAGCTCAGAGATAAGGCAAATGGCATGTTGGCCTTTATTGCTAAAGGGTTAGAGTACAAGAATAAGGAAGTCTTGTTACAATTGTACAGGGCCTTGGTGAGACCACATCTGGAGTACTGTGCACAGCTTTGCTCTCCTTATCTGACAAAGGAAATATGAGCCGTAGAGTGTGATGAAGGTTCACTAGATTGATTCCTGGGATGAGAGGGTTGTCCTATGCGGAGAGATTGAGTAGATTGGACCTATATTCTCTAGAGTTTAGAATGAGAGGTGATCTCCTTGGAACATATAAGATTCTAAGGGAGATTGACAGGGTAGATGCTGAGAGGTTGATTCCCCAGGCTAGAGAGTCTAGAACTAGGGGCACAGTCTCAGGATAAAGGGTCGGCCATGTAAGACTGAGATGAGGAGGAATTTCTTCACTCGGAGGGTTGTGAATCTTGGGGATTCTCTCCCTCAAAGTGCTGTAGCTGACCAGTCACTGAGTATATTCAAGGCAGAGATCGGTAGATCTTTGGACTCTCGATGAATTAAGGGATATGGGGAATGGGCGGGAAAGTGGAGTTGACTTCGAAGATCAGCCAGGGTGGAGGGGCTGAATGGGTGACTCCTGCTCCTAATTCTTATGTTCTTAGCATTCACTCAATGAGCATAGTTTCCCACTGGACGTGCTTAGTCATGGAATTATTCTTCAGATCTCAAAGCACAGATGTTGTTCCACCCTGTACCTGGTTTTGGATTTGGCAAATGTTGGCAACCAATTAGTTTTAGTTGGGAGAAACCTTTTCATTTTATGAGAATAAAATGAATTTGAACCTTATTTGCTAATTTTATTCAGAAGATATATAAAAGGCAGATGACTACACTCTTGGCCAGTAAAAGTATTGAGGGATGGACGGTTTGAAATTTCTCTTGGGAAAACACCGGGTGGTGCTCCCACTGGGAGATCTTCCGATCATCTACCGTAATTTTGGCAGAAGACCGTGAAAATCTTCAATGCTTTTCACACCGTTACTCCAGAGTTTCCTCTAGCTATGGCAAATGACCAAGAGCAACTTCGCAGAAGTTCAACTGGTCAACACACTTGGACACAACTCTCCCTCCCTATCTCTGTAACCTCCTCCAGCCCGACAACCCTCCAAGATCTCTGCCTTCCTCCAATTTTGCCTTCTTATGCCTCCCAATTTCCTTCGTTCCACCATTGGCGGCCGTGCCTTCAGTTGCCTGGGCCCCAAGCTCTGGAATTCCCTCCCTAAACCTCTCCGCCTCTCTTTGCTCCTTCATGACGCGCCTGAAAACCGACCTCTTTGACCGAGCTTTTGGTCACCTGTCCCTAATATCTATTTATGTGGCTCGGTGTCAAGCTTCATTTGATAATGCTCCTGTGAAGCGTCTTGGGACGTTTTACTATGTTAAAGGAGCTATGGGTCAGTGGGTAACTCACTCGCCTCTGAGTCAGAAGGTTGTGGGTTCAAGTCCCACTCCAGAGTCTTGAGCACATAAATCTCGGCTGACGCTCCCAGTGCAGTGCTGAGGGAGTGCTGCACTGTTGAATGGTACCATCCTGCGGATGAGACGTTAAACCGAGGTCTCGGGTGGACGTAAAATATCCCATGGTGCTATTTTGAAGAAGAACAAGGGAGAAATTCCCGGTATCCTGAGGCCAATATATATCCCTCAATCAAAATAACAAAAACACATGATCTGGTTATTATCACATTGCTGTTTGTGGGAGCTTGCTGTGCGCAAATTGGCTGCCGCGTTTCCTACATTACAACAGTGACTACACTCCAAAAATTACTTCATTGGCCGCAAGGCGCTTTGGGACGTCCAGTGGTTGTGAAAGGCGCGACAGAAATGCAAATGTTTCTTCTGTCTAAATACAAGTTGTTGTTATATGAACCCGGGCATTAATGGTGCAGAGAGAGAATTGTACAAGCATATCTATACACAAATGGAGCTGGTGGTAATTCCTGCCCTCTGGATATTGGGATTAAGGAGACAGTGTTGCCGTGACTATCAAAATGGGGTCTCGCGGCCATGAGGCTGAATGGCCGACTCCTGTTCTTCATTTCATTTACCTCATTCGGGTCGTTTCAATCCGTTTGGTTCTGATCCCTTGTGAAATGACAATGAGCAATTCGATGGCACTTTGCAAGCTGCTTGAGTTTAATAATACAAGCTTAAAATTGAAAATCAAATCTGTACAACAACAGTGCTTTTTTATTACTAATTAACATTAGGGTTTGACATTAAATTCAGCAAGAATCTACGCTAATAATGAATATTATTTATTTTGACGTTTAAGGCAGTGAAGTTGAACCAAACCGAGCAGTTTCAATTTGGGGCCGTCAGCTCTGGTTGGATGAATTCCTGGAGGTTTGGTCACATGACCTCCCGCCTCCCCCCGCCCCGCCCCCGCACTCCCACCATTGGTCACCTGACACATCCATCATTTTACAAGCATCGAGGACTAGTTTGTTTTCGGGTGTATGGCTTGAGAGATGAACATCCCCAGGCCACCAGGGGAACTCAGTTTTGTTCTTTTAATTAGTGCCGTGAGATCTTTTAAGTCCACCTGAGAGGGCAGACTTGTCTCATCCGAAAGATGGCCCCTCCGACAGTGCGCACTCCCTCAGTACTGCCTCTCCGACAGTGCGCACTCCCTCAGTACTGCCTCTCCGACAGTGCGCACTCCCTCAATACTGCCCCTCCGACAGTGTGCCGCTCCCTCGGTACTGCCCCTTCGACAGTGCGGCACTCCCTCAGTACTGCCCCTCCGACAATGCGGCGCTCCCTCAGTACTGCCCCTCCGACAGTGCGGCACTCTCTCAGTGCTACCCCTCCGACAGTGCGGCACTCCCTCAGTATTGCCTCTTCGACAATGTGGCGCTCCCTCAGTACTGCCCCTCCGACAGTGTGGCACTCCCTCAGTACTGCCCCTCCGACAGTGCAGCGCTCCCTCAGTACTGACCCTCCGACAGTGCGGCACTCCCTCAGTACTGCCCCTCCAAGAGTGCAGCGCTCCCTCAGTACTGACCCTCCGACAGTGTGGCGCTCCCTCAGTACTGCCCATTTATAGTGGGGCACTCCCTCAGTACTGCCCCTCCGACAGCGCGGCACTCCCTCAGTACTGCCGCTCCGACAGTGCGGCGCTCCCTCAGTACTGCCCCTCCAACAGTGCGGCGCTCCCTCAGTACTGTCCCTCCGACAGTGCGGCACTCCCTCAGTACTGCCCCTCCGACAGTGCAGGGCTCCCTCAGTATTGCCCCTCCGACAGTGCGGCGCTCCCTCAGTACTGCCCCTCCGACAGTACGGCACTCTCTCAGTACTGCCCCTCCGACAGTGCGGCACTCCCTCAGTACCGTCCCTCTGATAGTGCAGCGCTCCCTCAGTAGCCTGGAATCTATGCTAAAGTCTCTGGAGTGGAGCCACAAGCTTCTGACTCAGAGGCGAGAGTGTGGCTCACTGGGCCAAACTGGCAATTACCATTAAAAAGTTAATCATTGGAAAATCGTGAGCGCTACCAATCGGTCATAATGTCCTCCGTGCCCCATTCCGTGGCTGAGTGAGAGTCTGCACTGGGAATAGACCCTCTGAACATTTACCCTCACAGGTCTGATTTAGAGGTTGGTATGATTCACTCGAGCTGGAGTGGTCACGATGTGCGGGAATCTGTTATGCATTACTTTTGTCGATTTTTAACTTCACACACTGTCCTTGGCTCCAGATTGCACTTGTCATTGTGGTCTAACCATTTCCACACTGGGTGAACACAAAAAGAAAGAAAGACTTGAATTTCTATAGCGCCTTTCACGGCCACCGGACATCGCAAAGCAACTTTACAGCCAATTAAATCATTTTTGAATTGTAGTCACTCTTGTAATGTAGGAAACATAGCAGCCAATTTGCGCACAGCAAGCTCCCACGAACAGCAATGTGTTAATGACCAGATAATCTAGTTTTTAGTGATATTGGCCCCGGAGAACACCCCTGCTCTTCTTCGAAATAGTGCCATGGGATCGTTTATGTCCACCTGAGCAAGCCGACAGGATCTTGGTTCAACGTCTCATGCAAAAGACAGTGCAGCACTCCCTCAGCATTGCACTGGAGTGTCAGCCTATGTTTTTGTGCTCCAGTCTCTGGAGTGGGACTTGAACCCACGACCTTCTGATTCCAAGACAAAGACCCTACAAACTGAGCCACGCTGACACTTGAATGCCCCCCCACAACGGAGAGCTTCTCCCTTACCTGAGCATGCTCATAAAATCAACCCCAAACTCTCTGAAGCATTCCAAGGTTCTTTGATATCAGCTACGTTGGTAGCTGCAGCTCTCACAACTGTCCGAGATCTCCATGTTCCCCCAATTCAGGCCTTTTGCTCATCCCCTGATTTCCATCGCACCACCATTGGCGGCTGTGCCTTCAGCCGCCCGGAACCTAAGCTCTGGAATTCCCTCCCTAAACCTCTCCGCTTGCCTCCTTTGCCCTCCTCCTTTAAATCGGCTCAGTTGATCGGAGAGGTATTCAATACGGCTCCTCCAGCCCTCCGAGTACTCCGCGATCCACCACGTCTAGTCATAATCCCCTTGACTAGATTGGGATAAAATTTAAAAAAAACAGTCAGTCTCTCTGCTCCTGATCACTCCCAAGGACTCCATGAGACTATTGCCTTTCCCTCTCAGGTGTAATAGTCAGCCATAGAATCATAGAAATCTACGGCACGGAAGGAGGCCATTTGGCCCATCATGCCCGTTCAGGCCGACAAACCTATCCCACCAAATCCCACTTTCCAGCTCTCAGTCCGTAGCCCTGTAGGTTACGGCACTTCAAGTGCGCATCCAAGTACTTAGTAAATACCATGAAAGTTTAAATACCATGAAAGTTTCTGCCTCTAACACCCTTTCAGGCAGTAAGTTCCAGACCCCCACCACCCTCTGAATGAAAAAAAATTATCTTCAACTCCCCTCTCATCCTTCTACCAACTACTTTAAATCTATGCCTCCTAGTTGTTGATCCCGCTGCTAAGGGAAATAGGTCCTTTCTATCCACTCTATCCAAGCCCCTCATAATTTTATACACCTCAATTGAAAAGTCCCTCCCCTCAGCCTCCTCTGTACTAAAGTAAAACAAACCCAGCCTATCCAATCTTTCCTCATAGCTAAAGTTCTCCAGTCCAGGCAACATCCCCGTAAATCTCCTCGTAAAGCCAGTACAACGGCTGGATTTTTGGCTTTTGACATTTCGGGGCAGTAATGGTGGCGGGGCGATCCGGAAACCGCCTGGAGAAGGTCTGCGCCCATGTCTGCAAAATTCGGCAAAAGCTGAGGTTCCGCGATCGGGGTGCAAATTCAGGCGTTACACGAGGACATTTTTGCGCCCCGGTCAAAAGTCACGGCGTTAAAAATGTTTTGCTGATTTAAGGGACTTCATTGTTGTTCAGTGTCCTGCAACATAATGTCCATTGAATGGTTTTCATTTGGTGGGGGGAGTTTTTGTAACTGTGTCGCAGTAAAATTTATGATTCATCCTTTGCCATTGGTGTCTTGAGTATCATTCCAACGTTCACCGGAGATATGCCACATAGTGTGTCCAGTATTAGCTCCATCCCTCAGTTTCCTCCATTTAGGAGAGTCAGTCCATTATGAGCTGGTGACATGTGACTCTTGCTCTGGTAGCATCTCCACGCTGCCTCCGCCGTGGATGGGGTGGCTAAGTGAGTGGGCAAAAATTTGGCAGATGGAGTATAATGTTGGAAAGTGTGAGGTTATGCACTTTGGCAGAAAAAAATTCGAAGAACAAGTTATTATTTAAATGGAGAAAAATTGCAAAGTGCTGCAGTGCAGCAGGACTTGTGGGACCTAGTGCAAGAAACACAAAAGGATAGTATGCAGGTACAGCAAGTGATCAGGAAGGCCAATGGAATCTTGGCCTTTATTGCAAAGGGAATGGAGTATAAAAGCAGGGAAGTCTTGCTACAGTTATACAAGGTATTGGTGAGGCCACACCTGGAATACTGCATACAGTTTTGGTTTCCATATGTAAGAAAGGATATACTTGCTTTGGAGGCAGTTCAGAGAAGGTTCATTCGGTTGATTCCGGGGATGAGGGGGTTGACTTATGAGGAAAGGTTGAGTAGGTTGGGCCTCTACTCATTGGAATTCAGATGAATGAGAGGTGATCTTATTAAAACGTATAAGATTATGAGGGGGCTTGACAAGGTGTATGCAGAGAGGATGTTTCCACTGATGGGGGAGACTAGAACTAGAGGGCATAATCTTAGAATAAGGGGCCGCCCATTTAAAACTGAGATGAGGAGGAATTCCTTCTCTCAGAGGGTTGTAAATCTGTGGAATTCGCTGCCTCAGAGAGCTGTGGAAGCTGGGTCATTGAATATATTTAAGACAGAAATAGACAGTTTCTTAAATGATAAGGGAATAAGGGATTATGGAGGGCGGGCAGGGAAGTGGAGCTGAGTCCATGATCGGATCAGCCATGATCGTATTAAATGGCGGAGCAGGCTCGAGGGGCTGTATGGCCTACTCCTGCTCCTATTTCTAATGTTCTTATGGGGTGGCTGTCCAATGGGGTCCTCGCCAGAGACCCTAGCTGCCTAGGCTTGCAAGCCAAAAATGGAAACTTGGGCACGGTACCAGAGGGCTACGAGCGTAACCGTCTCCTAGCAACAATCGCTAGCTTCTGGAGAATAGGATAGAAAATGGATGAGAGCGTGGGGCGGGGGGGCGGGGGGGGCGGGGTGGGGGGAACTAATCCAATTGCACAGCCCTCGCTGTAAAGTACAAATGGAACTCGGTATCTGCGCTCGAGTGATATTTCTGACAACATTGCTAAGAACGAACGATGTCCCGATATGAGAAGCCATCGCTTGCTGGAGTGTTACGAAGAGCCAAATAAAAGGCAGAACTTTAAAGTTGTTGCAGGATCATGTAGTCATCAGATAACTGTAAGAAAAAAACCCACCAAGTGTTGTGTATGTAATAACTCAATAGACTGAATACTGTAAACTAACACAGGTACAAACCTGGCTCTGCTTTATTAGGGCCCAAAGTGATTACATGACCTGATGGCTGGCCTTTTATCCCTGGGCCACACACGTGCGTACAGCCCAGTGACCTCCGACAGTGGTGCCACCTGGTGGCTAGTAACCCCAAGCATACATACATGACAATATCCCCCTTCAAGATATTAGTAACAGTCTTTTTACAAATTGAGACGGTCCGGGGTTTTCCGCTCCTGAGTTGATCGTCTCAGTTCAACTCCAGCCCTGGGTGAGTGTTCTGAGTCTGTTATGACTGGGGGCTGGGTAGTCGATCTGATGGGAGTGGCAATGACCATGTCAGGGATTGAAAGTCCAGATCCATTATGACAGCGGAGTCCTCTGATGACTGAGGGTAGGTTGGTTGGTCACTGATTGTGTCTTCCTCAGACTGTTCCGGTTCATCCGTGTGTCGCAGCTTTATCGGATCAACATGTTTCCTGCATGTTTTCCCATTACTTGAGCTTGACGATAAACACTCTGTCACCCTCCTTGGCCGTAACAGTACCGGCGATCCACTTGGGACCTTGACCATAATTTAGTACCTACACAGGATCGTTAACAGAAATGTTGCATGACACAGCTGCTGACTTTGACGTCTGTATTCAACAATGATCGTTCAAGTCAGGGTGGACAAGAGAGAGCTTGGTCTTGAGACCTCTTTTCATCAATAGGTTCAGCAGGGGGGACCCTGGTAAGCATGTGAGGTCTTGTCCTATAACCAAGCAATATGCATGACAAGTGAGTCTGCAGTGAACCTTGAGTTACATGTTTCATACTCTGTTTGATGGTTTGCACCACACACTCTGCTTGACCATTAGAAGCAGGTTTGAATAGTGCTGACCTCACATGTTTGATACCATTGAGTTTCATGACTCTTGAAACTCCAGACTAGTGAAGCAAGGTCCGTTGTCGCTTACAATAATGTCGGGTAGATCATGAGTGGCAAACATGACACGAAGGCTCTCAATGGTAGCTGTGGATGTACTGGATGACATGATTATACACTCTATCCACTTGGAATATGCATCCACCACAACTAAAACATTTTTCCCAGGAAAGGACCTGCAAAGTCGATGTGGATCCTGGACCATGATTTAGATGGCCATGACCACAGATTCAGTGGCGATTCCGCTGCTGCTTTACTTAGCTGCATGCAAGTGTTGCACTGATGCACACATGATTCCAGATCAGAGTCAATTCCAGGCCACCATACATGAGACCTGGCAATGGCTTTCATCATGACAATACCGGGATGAGTGCTATGTACCGGTAGATCATTTACAAATTTCTCTCTGCCTTTGTTAGGCTAACAACACGATTACCCCACAGTAAACAATCTGACTGAATGGATAGTTCATCTTTGCGACGGTTGTAAGGTTTGGTCTCATCACCCATTTGCTTGGGTATGGCAGACCAATCACCACTAAGGACATAACGTTTCACAACCGATAATATCAGGCTGGTCCAGCTCTTAACTTGTTGAGCAGTGACAGGGATTCCTTCACTCTCAAAAGCATCCATAACTAACAGCAGGTCGGCAGGTTGTGGCGTCTCCACCTCCGGTGTGGACAATGGCAGACGGCTCAGTGCATCGGCACAATTCTCGGTGCCAGGTCTATGTCGAATGATATAATCATAAGCAGATAATGTCAGCGCCAAACCTCTGGATGCGGGATGATGCATTGGTATTGATACCTTTGTTTTCAGAAAACAATGAAATGAGTGGCTTGTGATCTGTTTCCAGTTCAAATCGAAGCCCAAACAGGCACTGATGCATCTTTTTAACCCCATACACACAGGCTAATGCTTATTTTTCTACCGTGCTGTAGGTTTTTTCACCCGTCTTTGACAAACTTTTAGAAGCATACGCAAAAGGTTGTAGTTTACCCGACTCATTATCTTGTTGGAGCACGCAACCAACTCCATATGACGAAGCATCACAGGCCAATACGAGACACTTACAAGGATCGTATTATACCAGCAGCTTGTTAGAGCAAAGCAGATTAGTGGCTTTCTCAAAAGCTCTATCTTGAGACGCACCCCAAACCCAGTTGTCGCCTTTTCTTAGCAGCATGCGCAGTGACTCTAATGAAGTTCTCAATCTAGGTAGGAAATTACTGAAGTAGTTGAGTAGACCAAGGACACAAGTGCAGCTCCATCACATTTTGAGGCTTGGATGCATTTTTGATGGCCTTGGTTTTCGAGTCCATAGGCCTGATGCTGTCAGCAGCAATTTACCTCTCCCGGAATTCGACTTCTGGTGCCATGAAGACACATTTCGAATGTTTCAGTCAGAGTCCCACTTTGTCCAGATGATGTAGAACCTCTTCCAGGTTGTTCACATGTTCTGCAGTGTCACGACCTGTGACCAGGGTGTCATCTTGGAACACGACAGTTCTAGGGACGGACTTCAGTGGACTCTCCATGTTCCTCTGAAATATGGCTGCAGCCGAGCGAATTCCGAAAGGATACCTGTTGTAGATAAACAGTCCTTTATGAGTGTTGGTGCATGTAAGTTTCTTCGATGTCTCGACCAGCTCCTGTGTCATGTAGGCCAACGTCAGATCCAGTTTAGTGAACGACTTCCCGCCGGCTAGCATTGCAAACAGGTCATCAACTTTCAGTAATGGGTATTGATCCTGTTTCAAAACTCGGTTGATCGTAACCTTGAAGTCTCCACAAATCCTGACAGTGCCATTACTCTTCAATGGGGCTGACCCATTCATTAAATTCGACCGGTGATATGACCCCTTCATGCTGGAGTCTGACTATTTCGATTTCGACCTTCTTCCTCATCATGTACAGAACTGCCTGAGCTTTATGATGTATCCGCGGCCACGTGGATCTGCAACTTGGCTCCAGTGAAATTGCCGATGTCTGGTTCAAACAGCAATGGGAACTTGCTCAGCACTTGAGTACATGGAGTATCATCCTCAAACGACAACGCTTTGATATCGTTCCAATTCTGTTTGATTTTTTTCTAACCAATTCCTGCCGAACAGCGTTGGATCATTGCCTGGAACAATCCACAATGGTAAATCATGAATCGTACCATCATACGACACCTTGATTATTGCACTGCCAATCACCGTTATGAGATCTTTAATGTACGTACACAACTTGGCATTGACTGGACTCAGCTTAGGCCTCACAGCCTTAGTATCCCACAACTTGTCGAATGTCCTTTGGCTCATTATTGATTGACTTGCACTCGTGTCCAATTCCATCGGTACCGGCACACCGTTAAGTTTCACACTAATCATTATCAGTTGGCTCTTTGTTAGGAACGAAAACAGTCCATACACTTCCTCCTCTGGTATCTCGGATTGTATATCTGGATCCGCGCTATGCTGGTCATTATCCTCCACGTGGTGTGTCGCAACACGCTTGCTCAGTTGCGGACCCATGCGCCATGCGCTGGAGATGCCCCAGTCTCGAACAGCCTTTACAAATGTACTGTTTAAACTGACACTGATGAGGCCGATGATTGCCTCCACAACGCCAACACGGTGAAATCGGATTCATTCCCGTTGGCGGACTTTGGGCAGCCACAGGTTTCGCATACGCAGTCGAGTAGGCCCTGCCATATGCAGCTCTGCCAAACGATGATACAATCTTGTTTACAGTACTTGCCGAGTTCCGATTTTTCGATGCTATCTGCTTTTGTCCTTCATCATACATGCCTGGGCAATCGTGATGGCCTTGCTCAATTCCAGCGTCTCCACCACCAGTAACTTACGCAGGGTCACCTCGTAGTTGATGCCGATTACAAAGAATTCCTGCAGCATGTCTCTCAACGCAATTTCGAACTTACACGGTCCAGCTAGACGTCTTAGGTCGGCAACGAATTCCGACACATCCTGGCCCTCAGAACGAACGTGCATGTAGAATCGATATCGTGAGATGATGATGCCTTCTTCTGGCTTGAGATGGTCACGTACCAGAGCATACAATTCCTCATAGTCCTTGTCCGTTGGACTTGCAGGCGAGAGAAGATTCTTTATGAGTCCATAGATTTTTGGACCGCAAACCATGTGGAAGACTGCCCTGCACCTAACTGCGTCAGTGGGTTCCTCCATTTTGTTGGCCACGAAGTACTGGTCCAGGTGAGCTACAAAATCTGCCCAGTCCTCTCCCTCCACAAATCTCTCCAGAATTCCAATTGTGCTCATGTTTGCATGCGAAGGTTCTTAACTTACCTTGTCGCCAAATGTTATGTATTTAATAACCCGATAGTCTGAATACTGTAAACTAACACAGGTACAAACCTGGCTCTGCTTTATTAGGGCCCAAAGTGATTACATGACATGATGGTTTGCCTTTTATACCTGGGCCACACACGTGCGTACAGCCCAGTGACCTCCGACAGTGGCGCCACCTGGTGGCTAGTAACCCCAAGCATACATATATGACACCAAGACTGAAAACTATTGAATCTTTTGAGGTAAAGCAAAGGTCAGATTTCGTTGATGTATGTAAAACTATTGAGCAAGGTAACAGCTCGGTTAAAATGAGTCACTCGGTTTTGTATTTGTATGGGGATGAATCATACATACAAGACAGAAACAGAAACATAGACTCCCACACAGGGAGACAGACCAGCCTCCGACAGCTCTTAAATAAGCAGTTATGCCCTGCCTGCTGCAGGGAAACAGAAGATACCCTGCTATCATTCCTCTCTTCCTCCTCCGACGTTGCATCTTATCCTCCTACAAGTTCTTCCTCCTCCCTGCATTATCTCCCAGAGACCCGTGTTATCTCTGACAGGCGAGTCGTTAAACCGAGTCTCCCGTCTGCCCTCTCAGCTGGATGCAAAAGATCCCATGGTTGCTATTTCGGAGAAGAGCAGGGGAGTTTTCACCGTATGTCCTGGGCCAATATTTATCCCTCAACCAACATCACTTAAAAAAAACAGATTATCTGGTCAGTTAACTCAGTGCTGTTTGTGGGAGCTTGCTGTGTGCAAACTGGCTGCCGCGTATCGTACACTGCAACAGTGACTACACTCCAAAAGTACTTCATTGCCCGTAAATCGCTTCCTGAAGTCGTGAAAGGCGCTATATAAATGCAAGTCTTTCTTTTCTTTCTCACTCTTTCCCATGAACTCAAAGCAGTCAGACTCCTTACAGCCTTCGCTTTCCCCTTCCTCCAACAATCTTGAGGCTTTTAAAATCTTTTGAGTATATTTTTTTTTCCATTGCCCATTTGGCACGGGGCTGCTGTGATCCTGCTGGTCATTTGGTCCATCCTTCCGACACCCTTTGACACTTCCTCTCCCTCTCGGAGGGCAAAGGGTTGCCAACTCACGTTGGACATGTTCCCGGAGGTTGCGTCACGTGAAACACTCGGCTCCGACTGCCCCGCCCCCCCCCCGCCCACACTCATCGCCATTGGTGGCATATCATCATCATCATCATCATAGGCAGTCCCTCGAAATCGAGGAAGACTTGCTTCCACTCTAAAAGTGAGTTCTCAGGTGGCTGTACAGTCCAATACGGGAATTACAGTCTCTGTCACAGGTGGGACAGACAGTGGTTGAAGGAAAGGGTGGGTGGGGAGTCTGGTTTGCCGCACGCTCCTTCCACTGCCTGCGCTTGTTTTCTGCATGTTCTCTGCGACAAGACTCGAGGTGCTCAGCGCCCTCCCGGATGCACTTCCTCCACTTAGGGCGGTCTTTGGCCAGGGACTCCCAGGTGTCGGTGGGGATGTTGCATTTTATCAAGGAGACTTTGAGGGTGTCCTTGAAACGTTTCCTTTGCCCTCCTGGGGCTCGCTTGCCGTGTAGGAGTTCCAAGTAGAGTGCTTGCTTTGGCATGCAGACAATGTGTCCCGCCCAACGGAGCTGGTTGAGTATGGTCAGTGCTTCGATGCTGGGGATGTTGGCCTGATCGAGAACACTGACGTCGGTGCATCTGTCCTGCCAGAGGATTTGCAGGATCTTGCGGGGACATCGTTGGTGGTATTTCTCCAGCGATTTGAGCTCCCTGCTGTATATGGCCCACATCTCTGAGCCATACAGGAAGGCGGGACTGACTACAGCCCTGTAGTGCTAGATTTGAGGGCCTGATTTTCGAACACTTGCTCCCTACCCCATCCCTGATCACGGCAGGTCACCTTCCCACGGCCTATTATGATTTTTCTCCATGGGTTTTTGCCCTGGAGATAAATCTGCAATTCCTGGATACTCCAGTCCAATCCTAGAGGAGATGGCAACTCTAGTTTTGTCACATGAGTTCCCGCCTCCAATCACCCCCAGCCAATCAAATAATCTCTTTTCCCAGCTCTAATATCACTAATAAATGAAAGTGTTCAACAAATATTTTAAAAATCTATATATTTTTTTCAATGGCTCTATTATGATATTTCTCCCGTTTGTTTCTTGCCAAAGGGTCCAGGGGATTAACCTTTAAATTCCCGGAGACTCCAGGGCTAGCCTGGAGAGAGTTGGCAACAAGGAGATTTGGTAGCATAGTGGTTATATTGCTGGAGCAATAATGCAGAAGTTCTGACGAAGGGTCATCGACTTGAAACATTGACTCTGTTTCTCTCTGCCTGACCTGCTGAGTATTTCCAGCATTTTCTGTTTTTATTACAGTAATCCCGAGGCCTAGACTAATGATCCAGAGACGTGAGTTCAAATCCCGACCAGGGCAGCCGGGGAATTTAAATTCAGTTAATTAAAATAAAGCTGAAATGAAAAAAGCAAGTGTCAGTAATGTTGAACATGAAACTACTGGATTGTCATAGAAAAAAAAAACACAACTGGTTCACTAATGTCCTTTAGGGAAGGAAATCTGCCGTCTTTACCCGATCTGGTTTATGTGTGACTCCAGACCCACAGCAATGTGGTTGACTCTTAATTGCCCTCTGAAATGGCCCAGCAAGACACTCAGTACCAAACCGCTACGACAAAGTCAGCACTGTGGGAGCACCGTCACCACACGGACTGCAGCGATTCAAGAAGGCAGCTCACCATCACCTTCTCAAGGGGCAATTAGGGATGGGCAATAAATGCCGGCCTTGCCAGCGACACCCACGTCCCAGGAACGAATACATTAAAAAAGACAAGAACAACTTGTATTTATGCAACAACACTTTTAACATAATAAAACATCCTTCGGCGCCTTAGTATAAAACATAATTTGACACCGAGCCACATAAGGAGAAACTAGACCAGGTGACCAAAAGCTTGGTCAAAGAGGTTGGTTTTAAGGTGTGTCTTAAAGGAGGAGGGAGAGGGGAGAGGAGAGGTTTAGGGAGGGAGTTCCAGAGCTTAGGGTCTCAGCAGCTAAAGGCATGGCCACCATTGGTGGGGTGATTAAAATCAGGGATGCTCATGAGGCCAGAATTAGAGGAGCGCGTTATCACAGCAACAAGGGTTAACTTCCATCGGAGCGCGGAGACATCCTGCGGGATGCGCAGATGGACAAACAACAGTTGAGATATCCACTTGCGTTCCTGCAAGCTGGGAGGAGGGGATGTGCTTCTCCCAGATTCTCTTGCTTCAGGCAGAAATTGGACATCAGGACGGTTGACATGTAAATAAATTGCTAATTAGAACGCCGCACAGTGAAATGTCAACACGGCGGGGGAGGGGAATTAAGAAATAAACGCACCTTTTATCTATTTTGGGACTGGACTGACAGGGTGCTGTTTCCACGGCAACGGATAATCACAGCAGAGACCGCTGGTCATCGCCATAGAAACTGTGGCAAGCTGTCCAGTCGTTATAAATAAGCAGAAAGGTTAACCAGAAAGGTGCTAGATTTGTACAATCGCTAGGTCTCTGACCCCATGACCCCTCCGCCCCCCCCCCCCCCACTCCAACACCCCCTCCATCCCATATACCTGCCGTCATAGCAACAGGTTCTAATTTCTCTGGCAATGGTTCCAGACTGGTTGCAGCTTTTTTTTAAAATCTCTTCAGGCGAGTTTCCAACGTTTGGCCCTCATCATCTGGCTCACCAGACACGAATACAAGTGATTTTTTTTTTTCCCCGCCATTCGGAGGTGCGCGTTCCTGGATAACACGCTGAACTTTTCAAAGCGCCCGGTTGGATCTCCGAAGCTATCCGCGTCTCTTTGTCACACACACTCGCATGGACGGCTTCAGCCTAAAATAGAAACTAGGTTATCATTTACATAAATCATCTCCCTTCCCATTTCATTATCAGCGCGAGAAAAAAGAGCGGACCCCTTCACCACAGAAATGCATACGATGCACCGCGGCTGGTAACATTCTAAACCAGCTCCCCATTAAAAACAAAACATCCAGGCTATTTCGAGGCAGGGCTGGGATCTGAAAGATTATCTTTTGTTTGCTAAAAGCTATTGTTTTAATTGTTCGTGTTGTGTATGTATAAGTATACTCCCTTTATACTCAATGTACAGTTACATAAGACCACTGGATGTATCTTCACACTGTATACACTATGGTTGTACCACTAGAGGGTGCAACTGGTGGAGACCTAGGGGTCACCTGTCCACTGCAGGTAACCAGGTATAAAAGAGAGCCCACCTCACTGTACCCTCACTCAGGAGCTGTAATAAACGGACTAAGGTCACCACAGTTCAAGTGCAATACCTTACCTCATGGAATCATGACTAGAGTGCTTACACACACAATAGTTCAATAGGGTAGATGTAGAGAAAATGTTTCCACTTGTGGGGAGACCAGATCTTGGATCCCTGAATATAATACAATCCAATAGGGAATTCAGGAGAAACTTCTTTACCCGGAGAGTACTGTGCACAGTTCTGGTCTCCAAAAAGGATATAGAGGCACTGGAGAAGTTGCAAAAAAGATTTACAAGGATGGAGAGGCTATAAGTATCGGGAAAGACATAGAAACATAGAAACATAGAAAACTGAATAGGCTTCTCTAGAAAAGAGAAGGCTGAGGGGATGACCGGATAGAGGTTTTTAAAATTATGAAAGGGGATTGGTAGGGTGGACATAGAGAAGATGTCTCAAAACTTGGGGTCATAAATATACGCTCATCAGTAATAAATCCAGTGGGGAATTCAGGAGAAACTCCGATACCCAGAGAGTGGTGAGAATGTGGAACTCGCTGCCACAGGGAGTGGTTGAGGCGATTAGCACAGATACATTTAAGGGAAAGCTGGATAAACACAAGAGGGAGAAAGGAATAGAGGGATATGGTGATGGGGGGGAGATGAAGAGGGGTGGGAGGGGGCTGGTGTGGAGCATAAACACCAGCACGGAGCAGTGGGGCCAAATAGCTGTTCAGCCGATGTAACTCAATGAAACCATCTTAGTAAATAGCTGCTGTGTGCTTTTAATTTGCCACCTCGGTGTAAAACGGACATTACGGATTGGTCACTGAGAAACAGACGGTTCCAGTTTTATTTCAGTTGAATTTTTCCCCCATGAGATAGGAAGAGCCTTACATTTATATAACGCCTTTCACAACCTCAGGACGTCCCAAAGCGCTTTACAGCACTTTTTGGAGTCACTGTTGTAATGTAGGAAACACGGCAGCCAATTTGTGCACAGCAAGCTCCCACAGACAGCAATGTGATAATGACCCAGATAATCTTTTTTTAATATAATGCATGTTGATTAATGGATAAATATTGACCCTAGGATACCCGGGGATAACTCCCCTGCTATTCTTCAAAATAGAAGCCATGGGAGCTTTCATTTCCACCTGAGAGAGCAGCCGGGACCTGGGTTTTACGTCTCATCTGAAAGACGGCACCTCCAACAGTGCAGCGCTCCCTCAGTACTGCACTGGAGTGTCAGCCTAGATTTACGTGCTCAAGTCCCTGGAGTGGGACTTGAACCTTCTGACTCAGAGGCGAGAGTGCTGCCCACTGAGCCACGGCTGACATTTAATTTATTGGTGCCATCTGTCTGCCTTGCATTAATGTAGGAGGGAAGACAACAAATTTTTATCACCTCTTTTAATAATTAATAATGGAGTCTGTGTTGTGCAACTAAACCTGGATATATTATTTATGCACTAAAGTGATGTAAGTCATGAGTGCTGAATAATTACTTTGCTGATTTAATGACTTTAATGTCTTCTGGCAGGTTTTCTGTATTTGTGGTACATGCTCTCGGAGAATAAGAGTATGTTTGCAATCAATTGACTCCCCTTTAAGGGGGCATTAAAAGGGACTGGCAGTTACAGTTTGGGTTCTAAGTGTAGGGAATCACTGTAATTTGCCTGGTCCTGCTTAGAAGAGTGGATTCAGAGTGAAGGGATGAGCGTTTTCTTTGGAGGAGGTGACACAAACATTTTGCTTTCTAAACAGTATTCATATCAGGCACACCCAGGTCAGGTGAGGCCAGGATTTGTTGAAGAATAATAGGGGGTGAAAGTGGGATTAATTGGGAAGCTCTTTGAAAGAGCCGGCACAGGCACAATGGGCCGAATGGCCTCCTTCTGTGCGGTGTGAGAACATAAGAATTAGGAGCAGGAGTCGGCCATTTGGCCCCTCGAGCCTGCTCCGCCATTCAGTGAGATCACGGCTGATCTTCGACCTCAACTCCACTTTCCTGCACTATCCCCATATCCTTTGATTCCCGTAATATCCAAAAATCTATCGATCTCGGTCTTGAATAACCCTTATTGGATATTAAGGGAATCAAGGGATATGGGGATAGTACAGGAAGGTGGAGTTGAGGTAGAAGATCAGCCATGATCTCAGTGAATGGCGGAGCAGGCTCGAGGGGCCGAATGGCCGACTCCTGCTCCGAGTTCTTATGTTCTTGTGTTCTGAAGACTGAGGCGCCGAAATTCAGGCACGCCAGAAAGCTGGTGCATCCACGATTTTTTACCTGTTTTTACCGCCGGCTACGATGAGACGGTCTTCCAAGTGATTTTCGCCACTTTTAACGATTTTTCGGGTTGGCTCGGAAGTCGGTCATAGTGGGGGTGGAAGTGCGGCGGTAAGTCCTGGTGCGGGGCGGAAGTTGGGGCGGGATCGGGACTCCGCCGCGTGTGCGTCACCGCGTCTCTCCCCTCCGTTAAAGGGGAGAAAATCAGCGATTCTGCTGGTTCGGCCATCATCATCATCATCAGAGGCAGCCCCTCGGAATCGAGGAAGACTTGCTTCCACTCCAAAAGTGAGTTCTCAGGGGACTGTACAGTCCAATACGGGAATTACAGTCTCTGTCACAGGTGGGACAGACAGTGGTTGGAGGGAAGGGTGGGTGGGACAGGTTTGCCGCACGCTCCTGCGCTTGTTTTCTGCGTGCTCTCGGCGACGAGACTCGAGGTGCTCAGCGTCCTCCCGGATGCTCTTCCTCCACTTAGGGCGGTCTTTGGCCAGGGGCTCCCAGGTATCAGTGGGGATGTTGCACTTTATCAAGGAGGCTTTGAGCGGGTCCTTGAAACGTTTCCTCTGCCCACCTGGAGCTCGAAGGTGCTGTCCTTTTAGATGAGATGTTGAATCGAGGTCCCATCGCCCTGTGCAGGTGGACTGGGGTATGGTAGCACAGTAGTTAAGTTACTGGACCAGTAATCCAGAGGCCTAGATTAATGGTCCGGAGATGCGAGTTCAAATCCCAGCATAGAAACATAGAAAATAGGTGCAGGAGTAGGCCATTCGGCCCTTCGAGCCTGCACCACCATTCAATGAGATCATGGCTGATCATTCACCTCAGTACCCCATTCCTGCTTTCTCTCCATATCCCTTGGTTCCTTTAGCCCTAAGGGCCATATCCAACTCCCTCTTAAATATATCCAATGAATTGGCATCAACAACTCTCTGCGGTAGAGAATTCCACAGGTTAACAACTCTCTGAGTGAAGAAGTTTCTCCTCATCTCAGTCCTAAATGGCTTACCCCTTATCCTTAGACTGTGTCCCCTGGTTCTGGACTTCCCCAACATCGGGAACATTCTTCCTGCATTTAACCTGTCCAGTCCCGTCAGAATTTTAAATATTTCTATGAGATCCCCTCTCATTCTTCTAAATTCCATGGCAGCTGGGGAATTTAAATTCAGTGAAATAAATTTGGAATAAAATGGTGACCATGAAACTACCAAATTGTCTTAAAAACCCAACTGGTTAACTAATGTCCTTTAGGGAAGGAAATATGCCGCCCTTACCCGGTCTGGGCCTATATGTCACTCCAGACCCACAGCAATGTGGTTGGCTCTTAACTGCCTTCTGAAATGGCCTTTGCGAGACACTCAACCAAGAAGGCGGCTCACCAGCACCAAAGAACAACTTGTATTTATATAGCGCCTTTAAATGTAGTGAAACATCCCAAGGTGCTTCACAGCAGTATTGTAAGACAAAAATTTGACACTGAACCACACAAGAAGAAATTAGCGCAGGTGGGAGGTCGGTTGTAAGGAGCGTCTTGAAGGAGGAAAGAGAAGTAGAGAGAGGCGGAGAGGTTTAGGGAGGGAGTTCCAGAACTTGGGGCCCAGGCAACAGAAGGCACGACCACCGATGATTGAACGATTATAATCAGAGATGCTCGAGAGGGCAGAATTAGAGGAGCGCAGAGATCTCGGGGGGTTGTGGGGCTGAAGGAGATTACAGAGATAGGGAGGGGCGAGGGGGCAATAAATGCTGGGCTGGCCGGCGACGCCCACATCCCGTGAATAAAATAAACAAATAAATAAATAAATCCCATGCCGTTATGTGAAGACTAGGGCGGTTTGCCCAGTGTCCACACAAACATTTATCCCTTAACTCAGCACCACTAAAACAGATTAACTGCCCTCTTATCTCATTTCCTATATGCGAGCCCTTGCAGTTTTGGAATTAGCTGCAAAATGATACACTTCAAAAGTAATGCATTACGTGCGAAGTACTTTGGAATGTCCTGAGGTTGCGAGAGGCACTGAATAATTGCAAATTATTTTATTCATTCCAAGCAGGTTGTAGTGTATTAGCTTCGTGGGTTCTTGGCTTAAGAATTAATCGCAACACATTGCTATTAAGAACTAATTGCTGTAAAGAACTATCTGGTTTATTAGCAAAGGTTTAACAATCAAATCTGAACCCAACCAGTTCATCCACCAGGCTCACAACTGCATACTTCATCGTGGAGAACCTCAACTCAATTAACCGGGGTTTTATTGAATCTTGTGACCATCACATGACTGGCTAAGCCACTCACAGTTCAACAGCTCTACAACTATTTTAGTTGAAACGTAAATCAAATGCCCCATTTTGGCAAGGGCACAAATTAACATTTTAAACTTTAATGAATCCTTAAATCAAATTAAAATTTGGTTGCCGGGGGTGATGATGCACTCCAGTCCCTCCGGCGCCCACGCCATGAGCGTACCGGTGGACACCGCGTGCTCCATCTCCAGGGACACCCTGGCTTGGATGTAACCGCGGAAGAGAGGCAGGCAGTCGGGCTGAACGACCCCCTCGACCGCCCGCTGCCTGGGCCAGTTAATGGCCACCTCGGCCAAGCCCAGGAGCAGTCCTACGAGGGAGGCCTCCCGACCTGCCCGCTCCCCTCCGCACAGGGTGCCCAAAGATCAGGAGCATGGATCAACAACTCCACAAGCCCATGAGCATGCTCACAGGTGCGTACACTACACAGCTCAGCCTAAAAGGAGTACATTTTCCACCCTTTTTGTGCACTCATCAAGGAGCTTCGCTTGCGGGGAAATTTGGACGCGTGCAGCGTGTGATTTTCTGGCCGACTAGTTGGAAAAACCCAACAAATTACAAGATTTATCGATTCCCATTTCACAGCTTGCCATGGTTGGATTTGAACTCATAATCTGTAGGGTGCCGGGACAGTCACTGGGCTATCAATTGCTTTGCAAGGTGTCAGCCTTGGTTGAATGGGCAGCACTCTCACCACTGAGTCAGAAGGCTGTGGGTTCAAGTCCAACTGCAGAGATCGCAGCGAAAAATCCAGACCGACATTCCAGTTCAGTGCTGAGGGAGCGCCGCACTGTCGGAGGTGCCGTCTTTCATTTGTGACGTTAAACCTCTGAAGTGGACATAAATGGTCCCATCGAAGAAGAGCAGGGGAGTTCTCCCCGGTGTCCTGGACAATATTGATCCCTCAACCAACATCACTAAAACAGATTATCCGGTCATTATAACATTGCTGTTTGTGGGAGCTTGCTGTGCGCAAATTGGCTGCCGCATTTCCCACATTATAACAGTGACTGCAATCCAAAAGTACTTCATTGGCTGTAAAGTGCTTTAGGACTTCCTGAGAGCATGAAAAGCATTGTATAAATGCAAGTTCTTCAACTAGAATTCACCACGATAACCAGAAACACACACCCAAACACGGGGGATGTTCTTGGTGGCTGCAGTGATCTCGTGTTCAGCAACCAGAGTGGGATGCTGGCTGCACACTCCCAACTCCCCCACCCCACCCCGCTCACTGGGGGCTCAAGATACTGGACACCTGCTTCAGCGCTCAAATCGGACCCCTACCATCGGAACTATGATATCTTTAGCCACCACTACACAAGTGCACACTCATAGAAACATAGAAACATAGAAATTTACAGCGCAGAAGGAGGCCATTTCGGCCCATCGTGTCCGGACCGGCCGACAAAGAGCCGCACGGCCCTCGGTCAGCAGCCCTGAAGGTTACATATAAATCTATGAACAATAAACAATGGTGGAAAGGCAAAGAGCACCCAGCCCAACCAGCCCGCCCCATAAAACCGCGAAACCCCTTTCACTGAAACATTCTACACTCCACCCCAACCGGAGCCATGTGATCTACTGGGAGAGGCAAAAACCAGATAAAAACCCAGGCCAATTTAGGGAAAAAAACCTGGGAAAATTCCTCTCCGTCCCATCCAGGCGGTCGAAACTAGTCCAGGAGATCACCCAGGCCGGATTCGATTCCCTGCAGTACTTACCATTATATCTGCGCCGGCCAACACGAGGTTATCCAATCTAATCCCAATTACCAGCTCTAGGTCCCTAACCCAGCAGGTTACAGCACTTTAAGTGCCCATCCAACCATCTCTTAAAAGTGGTGAGGGTTTCTGCATCAGCCACCCTTCCAGGTAGTGAGTTCCAGATCCCCACAACCCTCTGCGTGAAGAAGCCTCCCCTCAAATCCCCTCTGAGCCTTCCACCAACCACCTTAAAGCTATGCCCTCTCGTAATTGACCCCTTCACCAATGGAAATAGGCCCTTACTATCCACTATGTCCAGGCCCCTCAATATTTTGTACACTCAATGGTGGAACCTAGAACTAAGGGGCATAATTTCAAACTAAGGGGTTGCCCATTTAGAACTGAGCTGAGGAGGAATTTCTTCTCTCAGATGGTGGTGAATCTGTGGCATTCGCTGCCCCAGAGAGCTGTGGAGGCTGGGTCATTGAATATATTTAAAGTGAGGATAAAATTTTGAACCATGAGGGAGTCAAGGGTTATGGGGAGCGGGCGGGGAAGTGGAGCTGAGCCCAAGATCTGATCAGCCGTGCTCTTATTGAATGGCGGAGCAGACTCGAGGGGCCGAATGGCCGACTCCTGCTCCTATTCCTTATGATCCTAAAAGAACTGTGATCACATGACCTTGCAAGGAGGAGTTCTCGGATTCAACCGGGAGCAGGCTGGTGGAATGGTGGAAATGGTGGCAAAGCCAGGCACAGAGCAGGACCACACCCCTACTCTGCCCTGCGGATGGGCAAGTTTTCCCTGCCACAGCGAGAAGCTGTCTCCTCCTTCCTGAAGAAAACAA
This sequence comes from Pristiophorus japonicus, assembly GCF_044704955.1. Lineage (NCBI taxonomy): Eukaryota > Metazoa > Chordata > Chondrichthyes > Pristiophoridae > Pristiophorus > Pristiophorus japonicus. The sequence goes on from NC_091993.1 coordinate 124,471,457, forward strand.
GGCCAAAATTTCATAACATTTCTGATCACGGATTGCCCGAGGGGTAGACATGAATAATTCTGCCAGTTATCAAGTAGTGTGGATCTTTGAGAAGGAATAACAAGAGGCTGTATCTTTGAAGATAGTTCAGTCACACGTTTAATAGTTAAAATCTATCAATTTTGTTTCAATATAATTGATCCTGATTCTCAGTTTGACACTTGAAAAAAATTGAAATTACACTCACCAAACATTTAGATTCATGAATTGATTCCCCAAGAACATTTTGAACCGCTGGAAATTCACACCTCAGTGCTCTGCCCGTCAAATATCGGACACCAATTCGCTGCTGATTCATCCACCCATTATCTTATCGGACTTATGGGGGGAGAAATTGGCCGACTTTGTGTCTTCCGTTAGCTCCTCCGGGGGGGTGGGGGGGCGACAGCGGGGCACTGACGGCTTTCCGACTGGGCGTGGCGAGAGTACCGACACCCGCGTACGTCCCTCGCACTTTAGCGGCGGCGGACCCCTAACGCCGCGATCTCCTGTGCCCCGGAGATTGTGACATCGTCCGGTGTGCACCGCCCCGCACGCTGACTCCACTTCCGCCCCCTGCAGTATCGCCGGGTGTCGACACCTCCAGCTGCAGGGGGCGCTGTAAGCTCGGCCGGCCGGCTTGGGGAGCGGTAACTAAAGGGGCAGCCGGTGAGGTCAGCGAAAAATATTTTAACAAAAACCCTCTGTGCGCTTTTTTCAGATTTTTCCAAAACTGCCGCGATTGATCAGTCCCGCGGTCTATCGGGGGCTTGTGGCTGATCGTCGCGGACCGCGGCTTCCGTCACCGACCAGTCGGATCGTTACCTAGCAACTGCCCTCGATGATGGCCCTTCCCTACACGGGAGGGACGGAGCCTGTGATCCCGGCAGCACTGCGTGGCACATTGTGCAGCGCTCTGCCACTACCGCCTCTCCAGCCGGGCTATAGCGCACCAAGCAAAGTGGTAGACCCGGATCTAATGCCCCACCTCCCTCCTGGAACGCTACATCAAGCGTTACCAATTCCCTTGGTGCGCGAAACCAAGCAAGAAGGGATCAGCCGCCCTTGACGCATCTCTCCCATCTTGGGGGGATGTACAATGGGCCGCTGGTCATTAACCCCCAAAGATTACACCCAAAGAGTAGTGCAAATCTGGAACTCGCTCCCCAAAAGGCTGTGGATGCTGGGGCTCAATATTTTTTATATTCATTCCCGGGATGTGGGCGTCGCTGGCAAGGCCGGCATTTATTGCCCATCCCTAACTGCCCCTTGAGAAGGTGGTGGTGAGCCGCCTTCTTGAACCGCTGCAGTCCGTGTGGTGAAGGTGCTCCCACAGTGCTGTCAGGGAGGGAGTTCCAGGATTGTGACCCAGCGACGATGAAGGAACGGCCGATACATTTCCGAATCAGGATGGTGTGTGACTTGGAGGGGAACGTGGAGGTGGTGGTGTTCCCGTGCGCCTGCTGCCCTTGTCCTTCTAGGCGGTAGAGGTCGCGGGTTTGGGAGGTGCTGCCGAAGAAGCCTTGGCGAGTTGCTGCAGTGCATCTTGTAGATGGCGCACACTGCAGCCACGGTGCGCCGGTGGTGGAGGGAGTGAATGTTGAAGGTGGTGGATGGGGTGTCGATCAAGCGGCTGTTTTGTCCTGGATGGTGTCGAGCTTCTTGAGTGTTGTTGGAGCTGCATTTGTCTAGGCAAGTGGAGAGTATTCCATCGCACTCCTGACTTGTGCCTTGTAGAAGCTGATCATTTCAAGGCTGAATCCAATAGATTATCTGTTGGAGAAGGGACACGGAACAAAGGCGGGTGAATGGGGCTGAGATACAGACCGGCCATGATCTCATTGAATGGTAAACAGGCTCAAGGGGCCGAATGGCCTCCTGCTGTCCCTATGTCCCGACAGGAAGGGCCTAGTCTCTATCTTTTGACAATACTGAGTTAGCTGCCTGTAGAGCACCTTAGCCCAGGAAGCGGATCGATCAGCCAGGGCTCCCACTCCGCATCGCTATCCAGTGGCAAATGGGCCTGTGGGATCAGATCAAGATGAGGGAACAAAGGAGCAGGAGGAGGCCATTCAGCCCCTCGAGCCAGCTCTGCCATTCAATGAGATCATGGCTGATCTGTGACCTAACTCCATATACCCGCCTTTGCCCCATAACCCTTAATATTTTTGGTTAACAGAAAGCTATCAATCTCCGATTTAAAATTAACAATTAATCTAGCAACAATTGCCGTTTGCAGAAGAGATTTCCAAACTTCTACCACCCTTTGTGTGTGGAAGTGTTTCCTAATTTCACTCCTGAAAGGTCTGGCTCTAATTTTTAGGCAATGGCCCCTAGTCCCAGACTCCCCAACCAGCGGGAATAGTCTCTCTCTATCTACCCTGTCTGTTCCCCCTAATATCCTGAAAACTTCAATCAAATCACATCTTAATCTTCTAAATTCTAGGGAATACAACCCTAATTTGTGTAATCTCTCCTCATAACTTTACCCTTGGAGTCCAGGAATCATTCTGGTAAACCTACGCTGCACTCCCTCCAAGGCCAATATACCCTCCCGAAGGTGCAGGGCCCAGAACTGCTCACAGTGCTCCAGGTGTGGTCTAACCAGGGTTTGTATCGCACTGAGGATTGGTTTTGAATCCTCGGTGGGGAGTAAGGCACTCACTGTCAGGCTCAAGCACTAAAAATGGCCCCCAGGTGATGTACCAGACCATCATCTCAGCCTGTTGCCCCTAGCAACACTTTCAGAAGAGGGGAGAAAGAACTTTAGAGCCTATCACAACCTCAGGAAGTCCCAAAGCGCTTTACAGCCAATGAAGCACTTTTGGAGTGCAGTCACTGTTGCAATGTGGGAAACACGGCAGCCAATTTGTGCACAGCAAGCTCCCACAAACAGCAATGACCAGGTAATCTATTTTTAGGTGTAAGATGTGGAATTGATATTGGGCCAGCACACTGGGGAAAGCACCTTGCCCTGCTTCAAGCAGGATCTTTTATGTCCCACCTGAGAGAGCAGACGGGGCCTCAGTTTAACGTCTCATCTGAAAGACAGCCTCACCGACAGTGCGGCACTCCCTCAGTACTGCCCCTCCGACAGTGTGGCACTCCCTCAGCACTGCCCCTCCAACAGTGCGGCGCTCCCTCAGTACTGCCCCTCCGACAGTGCAGCACTCCCTCAGTACTGTCCCTCCGACAGTGCGGCACTCCCTCAGCACTGCCCCTCCGACAGTCCGGTGCTCCCTCAGCACTGCCCCTCCGACAGTGCAGTACTCCCTCAGTACTGCCCCTCCGACAGTGCGGCGGTCCCTCAGTACTGCACTGCGAGTGTCGGCCTACATTTTTGTGCTCAAGTCTCTGGAGTGGGACTCGAACGCACAACTTTCTGAATCAGAGGTGAGAGAGTGCTGCCCATTGAGCCACAGCTGACATCACAGAAATGAGGGGGAAGGGGGGAATTCTATTTTTGTTTGCAGCGTGGAAAGGCAGATTTGTTTTAACTCGTGACAATAATTACAGAATGCTGAGAGTGCTGGAATATTTAAGTTAGTGAAATCCTCTGAGGGACAGACTCGTGAAAATACAAATGAGTTTGGCAGCCTTCTTATCTGTGACTCGCTACTCTGTAAGTAATCATAGAATGATAGAAATTTACAGCACAGAATGAGGCCATTTTGGCCCATCGTGTCCCCACCGGCCGACAAAGAGCCACCCAGCCTAATCCCACTTTCCAGCTCTTGGTCCGTAGCCCTGTAGGTTACGGCACTTCAAGTGCACATCCTTTTTAAATGTGGTGAGGGATTCTGCCTCTACCACCCTTTCAGGCCGTGAGTTCCAGAGCCCCACCACCCTCTGAGTGAAAAAAAATTCTCCTCAACTCCCCTCTAAACCTCCTACCAATTACTTTAAATCTATGCCCCCTGGTTGTTGACCCTTCTGCTAAGGGAAACAGGTCCTTCCTATCCACTCTATCCAGGCCCCTCATAATTTTATACACCTCAATCAGATCTCCTCTCAGCCTCCTCTGTTCCAAAGAAAACAAACCCAGCCTATCCAATCTTTCCTCGTAGCTAAAATTCCCCAGTCCAGACAATATCCTAGTAAATCTCCTCTGCACCCTCTCTACTGCAATCACATCTTTCCTGTAATGTGGTGACCAGAACTGCACGCAGTACTCCAGCTGCGGCCTAACTGGTGTTTTATACAGTTCAAGCATAACCTCTCTGCTCTTGTATTCTATTCCTCAGCTAATAAAAGCAAGTATCCTGTCTGTCTTCTTAACCACCTTATCTACCTGGCCTGCTATGTGCACTCCAAGGCCCCTTTGTTCCTCTGCAATTCTCAGTATCCCAACAATCTTTTGTCATAGCTAAAATTCACTAGTGTGGGTATGGAACTGAACAAGGGAATCAGGCCGCTCCACACCTCTCAGTCACATGACCGGTAGTTTTCCAGCCATGATGCCACTTGAGTGTTGTTGGTGCATGCCCTTTGACCTCTGTGAGCTGTTCCTCCAAAGAGATGACTCGTTGGGTGTACCAGTTTGGTCCTTGTAAAGTGCTGTCCCCTCAGTACAGATTCACACGAGGCATGTAATGAAGTCAAGGTCACTCTGGACCTGCACCTTTATTTCACAGCTCTGGAATGCTGCACTTGCCTGAGACCTGTCCTTATACACCTGTCTCTTGCAAGTGCACCCCTGGTGGGAAGGTATGCTGGTGGTTACAGGTCATATCTTATTACAGTCATGTATAGCATGTTGGGATACAGTTATATATAATAATGTAAGATACATGACAGTCCTCAGGGAGTAATCCAACCCAATCGTGCAGGACATGTGGCTGCATTATAACAACAATGTTTTCCCAGGCTGGGAAGTCTAGAACAAGGGGTCACAGTCTCAGGATACGGGGTAGGTAATTTAGGACCGAGATGAGAGAAATTTCTTCACTCAGAGAGTGGTGAACCTGTGGAATTCTCTACCACAGAAGGCTGTGGAGGCCAAGTCACTATATATATATTTAAGAGGGAGATAGATAGATTTCTAGACACAAATGGCATCAAGGGGAAAAAGCGGGAATATGGTGTTGAGATAGAGAATCCGCCATGATCATATTGAATGGCGATGCAGGCTTGAAGGGCCGAATGGCCTACTACTGCTCCTATTTTCTATGTTTCTATGTAATAGCATCTTGCCTTTATATCATGCCTTTATCATAGAATCATACGGCACAGAAGGAGGCCGTTCGGCCCGTCGTACCTGTGCCGGCTCTGTGACAGAGCGATCTAATCAGTCCCACTCCCCCCCGCTCTTTCCCCACAGCCCAGCAATTTTTTCTCCTCCATGTATTTCTCCGATTCCCTTTTGAAAGATACTATTGAATCTGCTCCCACCGCCCTTTCAGGCAGCGCATTCCCGATCACAACAACTCGCTGCGTAAAAACATTCTCCTCCTCTCCCCCTCTGGTTCTTTTGTCAATTAAATCTGTGTCATAAAAAACAGAAAATGCTGGAAATCTCAGCGGGTCAGGCAGCAGCTGTGGAGAGAGAAACAGAGTTATCCTTCGTCAGAACGGGTGAATGTTCAAGCTCATTTGGAAGTGAGAATCATTCGTTTTTATCTAAGAAAATATAGAACACATTTGACAGGTTTCGAACTTTTTTTTGCTGTCTGCCTTATCATAAATATCACAATTATTTTAATTCTCCGATGTTGGCCACCCTGGATTTCTGCAATCATATTCGTTATTTGAGGGAGTGGGAACACTGGGAGGGAGAGTGGGTGGACGAGGGGAAAAGGAGGGGGAGGGAGGAGGTTGGGAGGGGGAAGGGGAGGGTGAGGGAGGCAGGGTGAGCAAGGGGGAGAGGGTTAGAAGAGAGTGGGAAAGGATGCCGGGAGGGAGGGAGGGAAGGGGGTGGGGGGGGGGGATGAGCAATGGCAGGGAGGGAGGAATGTAGAAGGAAGGAGGGAGAGAGAGGAGGAGGGGGAGAGAGAGAGGGGAGGGTGGGAGAGGGGGAAGGGGGGAGGTAGGGAGGGAGGGGAAGGAGAGAGGGGGTATAGGGAGAGAGAGAGGGGTAAGGGGGGAGGGGTGGGAGAGAGGGGGGAGGGTGAGAGAGGGGCAAGGGGGGAGGGGGTGGGAGCGAGAGGGGGGAGGATGAGAGAGGGGTAAGGGGGAGAGCGTGGGTGAGAGAGGAGGAGGGTGAGAGAGGGGGAATGGGAGAGGGGAAGAGAGAGAGAGAGGGGGGAGGGTGAGAGAGGGGGGGGTGGGAGAGAGAGGGGGTAGGGAGAGAGAGGAGCAAGGGGGGAGGGGGAGGGAGAGAGAGGTGGGAGGGTGAGAGAGGGGGAAGGGGGGAGGGGGAGGGGGAGAGAGTGAGAGAAGGGGAAGGGGGAGGGGGTGGGAGAGAGAGGGGGAGGGTGATAGAGGGGGGGAGGGTGATAGAGGGGGAAGGGGGGATGGGGTGGGAGAGAGAAGGGGGAGGGTGAGAGGGGGGGTGAGAGAGGGGGAAGGGAGGAGGGGGAGGGAGAGAGAGGTGGGAGAGAGAAAGAGGGGGAAGGGAGGGACGGGGAGGGAGAGAGAGGGGTGAAGGCGGGAAGGAGAGAGAGGGGGGAGGATGAGAGAGGGGGAAGGGGGATGGGGAGGGAGAGAGGGGGGGGAAGGCGGGAAGAAGGAGAGAGAGGGAAGAAGGGGGAAGGGAGAAGGCTGCAATTGAACCCTCCTTGCCTGCCTCAAAACAAACCCTCTCTCCTTCCTCTCCAGCGCCTTGCCGGCAGACTCTGCTCCTGGGCCACAGATAACCAGACTCGCTATTCCACGAGGTATGACTTGCTGTGCGAGAAAAGGCCAGATCATGGCAGGGGGCAGATTTTAGTTGGAAACAGGGACGGGTAGATGTGATGAGCGTCTCTCTGCAAATGTCACACCGAAGGAGACCCATTAATCACCAGTCCTTAAAAAAAATTAACAATTCATCCCAGGAATCCATCTCACAAACGGGACCACCAGAGCGGAAAGAGCGGCCGTGCCAACTCTGAATTGTTGGTGTTGCTATTTCAAAGGCAATAACATTTTCTCGATGATAAACCATTTGTGAAGTTCCAGTTCCCCTGTTGCAGACTGCATGTATCTCACAATACATTGTATATCTCACAATACATTGTATATCTCACAATACATTGTATATCTCACAGTACATTGTATACCTCACAATACATTGTATATCTCACAGTACATCGTATATCTCACAATACATTGTATATCTCACAATCACATTGTATATCTCACAGTACATTGTATACCTCACAGTACATTGTATATCTCACAATACATTGTATATCTCACAGTACATCGTATATCTCACAATACATTGTATATCTCACAGTACATCGTATATCTCACAATACATTGTATATCTCACAATCACATTGCATATCTCACAGTACATTGTATACCTCACAATACATTGTATATCTCACAGTACATCGTATATCTCACAATACATTGTATATCTCACAATACATTGTATATCTCACAGTACATCGTACATCTCACAATACATTGTATACTTCACAGTACATCATATAGCTCACAGTACATCGTATACCTCACAATACATTGTATATCTCACAATACATTGTATACCTCACAGTACAACCTTGGCCTTACCTCACGCTGGCCTTCCCTCTGTAGCTGCAGGGGTGGGGGACTATGGCTTAGAAATTGGCCTCCTTAGCACCTCCCTTAGTCGCCTCCGGGGGGCGATAACGGGGCGCTAACGACTGACCGACCGGGTGCGGCGAGATGAACGGCTCCTGCCAGCTTCGGCCGGGAGGTTTGCGGCGGCGATCCCCGATCTCCTTCGCCGGGGATCGCGACGTCGTCGCCGTGTGCATCGCCCCGGAAGCGCCCACGGAACCGAACTTCGGTTCCGCGCCCTGCAGCATCGCTGGGCGACAATACCGGCAGCTGCAGGAGGTGTTGTGAGGGAGAGCGGGAGCTTCGGGGGGGGGGGGGGGGGCGCGGGGAGGCGGGGGTGGCGATGATGGGTGAGAGTTAAAGGGGAGGTGGCCGAGGTAAGTAGCAAAACTTTAAAAAAAAAATTTTCCCAATCTTTAAAAATTCTTCTGAGACGCAATCGATCGGCCCAGGATTCTGCTGCAGCACAAGGAGCTGATCCGGCCGGATGGCGACTGCCCTCGGGGACCAGCCCACGGTCCCAATGCAGAGCCTGCAGTGATGGCCTGTCCCTTTAAGGGAGGGAAGGGGCCTCGGAACACAACAGCGCTGAACGGCCCACTGTGCATCGCTGCTCCACTCCCGCCCCGCCCGCGTCCTGTAGCGCTGCAGGAAGGCGCTCGATTTAACGCTCCACTCCCTTCCTGCAGCCCAAACAGCAAATTTCTTTGCAAGCTGAAAATCATTAGCGCCTGGTACTAATTTTCACAACATTTAAAAGTTAGCGCTCCGAATGGGAGTTTGCTCCCGAATTTCTCCCCCAATGTATCGGTCATATTTGAGAACGACAACCGTGGACAAGTGATAGATGTGAGACGTCCAGTTAACTGATGCCATATCTCGCGTGACAAACACAAAGTGGGGGTGTGGAGGGTGAAATTGCGCTGCGCCCGATTGGGGGCGGAATGAGCCGCGAGGCAGGAGTTGCTGCTCCGGGCACGGACGTCTCAGCCCGCGACCTATATTCAGGTTAATACCCCCGAGAACAAGTTGAGCGCAAAATATTAGCCCTACCATCGTCCCCACCCCCATGCCCCCACCCCACCCCAACCCCCCCACAAAGCCTGAGCTTTTCCACAATAAAGTCACGGCAGTAATTTTCAGTCTGCTGGGCGCAGTTACTAAAATAAATGTAAAGATCATAGTAAAACTCGCAAACAGCCACTCCACGACCATTGAGCGGACAGGACTGTGCAGGTGATTTATATACACCATGACGTCATTAGACTCGGATGGGGAACCATGAGGACTGTAAGCAAGAGGTTGGGAATCAGACACAGTTGGGCCTGAAGGAAACAAAATAAAGACTTGGATTTATATAAGAAATAGGAGCAGGAGTCGGCCATTCGGCCCCTCGAGCCTGCTCCGCCATTCAATAAGATCATGGCTGATCTGATCATGGACTCAGCTCCACTTCCCTGCCCGCTCCCCATAACCCTTGACTCCCTTATCGCTCAAAGATCTGTCCATTTCCGCCTTAAATATATTCAATGTCCCAGCCTCCACAGCTCTCTGGGGCAGAGAATTCCACAGATTTACAACCCTCTGAGAGAAGAAATTCCTCCTCATCTCAGTTTTAAATGGTGGCCACTTATTCTAAGACTGTGTCCCCTAGTTTTAGTTTGCCCCATGAGTGGAAATATCCTCTCTGCATCCACCTTGTCGAGCCCCCTCATTATCTTATATGTTTCGATAAGATCACCTCTCATTCTTCTGAGCTCCAATATGTATATACCCAACCTACTCAACCTATCTTCATAAGACATAAAGCGCCTTTCACGATGACCGGTCGTCTCAAAGCGCTTTACAGCCAATGAAGTAGTTTTTGAAGTGTGGTCACTGTTGTAATGTGGGAAACGAGGACAGGTTGCATAGATTAGCTTTGTATTCCGTTGAGTACAGAAGATCGCCGGACAGCATAGGCTCGACAGGGCGAATGGCCTCCTCCCATGCTGTAACCATTCTATGAAGGGCCAATCTGATCGAGGTGTTTAAACTGATTAAAGAATTTGATAGAGTAGATAGGAAGACAAACTATTTCCTTTTGTTGGACCACACCTGGAGCACTGTGAGCAGTTCTGGGCACCAAACCTTCGGGAGGGTATATTGGCCTTGGAGGGAGTGCAGCGTGGGTTTACCAGAATGACACACGGACTTCCAGGGTTAAGTTATGAGGATAGATTACACAAATTAGGGTTGTATTCCCTAGCATTTAGAAGGTTAAGGGGTGATTTGATCGAAGATTTCAGGATATTCAGGGGAACTGATAGGGTAGAGAGAGAGAGACTATCCCCGCTGGTTGGGAAGTCTGGGACTAGGGGGCATTGTTTAAAAATTAGATCCAGACCTTTAGGAGTGAAATTAGAAAACACTTCCACACACAAAGGGTAGTAGGAGTTTGGAACTCTCTTTCGCAAACGGCAACTGATGCTAGATCAATTGTTAATTTTAAATCTGAGTTTTTTAGATTTTTGTTAACCAAAAATATTAAGGGTCATGGGGCAAAGGCGGTTATATGGAGTTAGGTTGCAGATCAGCTGTGATCTCACTGAATGGAGGGACAGGCTCGAGGGGCTGAATGGCCTCCTCCTGCTCCGATGTTCCTCTGGTGGCGGGAGTCCAGAACAAGGGGCATAAACTTAAAATTAGAGCCAGGCCGTTCAGGGGTGATGTCAGGAAGCATTTCTTCACACAAAGGGCGGTGGGAACCTGGAACTCTCTCCCCCCAAAAAGCTGTTGAGGCCGGGGGTCAATTGAAAACTTCAAAACTGGGATGGATATATTATTGTTGGGCAAGGGTATTAAGAGTTATGGAACCACATGAAGTTAAAATACAGATCAATTAAGATTTAATTTAATGCCGCAAAAAAAAAGAAAGACTTGCATTTATATAGCGCCTTTCACGACCACCAGACATCTCAAAGCGCTTTACAGCCAATGAAGTACTTTGAAGTGTTACTGTTGAAACGCAGCAGCCAATTTGCGCACAGCAAGCTCCCACAAACAGCAATGTGATAATGACCAGATAATCTGTTTTTTTGTTATGTTGATTGAGGGATAAATATTGGCCTCAGGCCACCGAGGAAAACTCCCCCTGCTCTTCTTCGAAATCATGCCAAGGGATCTTTTACGTCCAACCGAGAGAGCAGACAGGTCTTTGGTTTGACGTCTCATCCGAAAGACAGTGCAGCGCTCCCTCAGCACTGCCCTGGGAGTGTCAGCCTAGATTTTTGTTATCAAGTGTCTAGAGTGGGACATGAACCCACAGCTTTCTGATTCAGAGGCGAGAGAGTGCTACCCACTGAGCCACAGCTAACACTACTCAGCTGTCTCAAGGAGCTGAATGGCTTCTTCCTGTTCCTATGTTGCCTTTAAGCATTTTGGATAATAGTGTTTCAGATATTGAAAAATCTATATTTACAACATTATGGGAGCATTATTGACCTCTAAGTGGTGTAGTTGGTAGAGCAACAAACGTGTTAAAATTGTGAATGCTTCAGACATACTTATAGGAGTTGCCAACAAATCCCAGTCTATAAATTGTTTATGCACAGCTATTAATGATGGATAATTATGCCTTTTTCTTCAATTTATAAAGGTTGATGGCAAAAGTAATTTGCATATTCTAAGTTGCCGCTGGTGGTTGGCTGTTTGTTAGAAAGAGTTCTTGCTGTTATTTAAACACGCTCAGACACGCACAGGACCTGCCCAAAGGCCCGTGCTGTGTAAGAAACATTAATTTCAACTGTGGTTGTTCCAGTGTCTCAGTGCACCTAAAATCCATGCACGATATACAGCTACTGCAACAGCTTAGCATAGAAACATAGAAAATAGGTGCAGGAGCAGGTCATTCAGCCCTTCGAGCCTGCACCACCATTCAATATGATCATGGCTGATCATGCAACTTCAGTACCCCATTCCTGCCTTCTCTCCATACCCCCTGATCCCTTTAGCCGTAAGGGCCACATCTAACTCCCTTTTGAATATATCCAACGAACTGGCCTTAATAACTTTCTATGATAGAGAATTCCATAGGTTCACAATTCTCTGGGTGAAAAAGTTTCTCCTCATCTCGGTCGTACATGGCTTATCCCTTATCCTTAGACTGTGACCCGTGGTTCTGAACTTCCCCAACATAGGGAACATTCTTCCTGCATCTAACCTGTCCAATCCCATCAGAATGTTACATGCTTCTATGAGATCCCCTCTCATTCTTCTAAATTCCAGTGAGTATAAGACTAGCCAATCCAGTCTTTCTTCATATGTCAGTCCTGCCATCCCAGGAATCAGTCTGGTGAACCTTTGCTGCACTCCCTCAATAGCAAGAATGTCCTTCCTCAGATTAGGAGACCAAAACTGTACACAATACTCAAGGTGTGGTCTCACCAAGGCCCTGTACAACTGCAGCAAGACCTCCCTGTGCCTATACTCAAATCATCTCTCTATGAAGGCCAACATGCCATTTGCTTTCTTAACTGCCTGCTGTACCTGCATGCCCACGTTCAATGACTGATTTACCATGACACCCAGGTGCAATTAATCTGTCACCATTCAGATAATAATCTGCCTTCCTGTTTTTGTCACCAAAGTGGATAACCTCACATTTATCTACATTATATTGCATCTGCCATGCATTTGTCCACTCACCTAATCTGTCCAAGTCACCCTGCAGCCTCTTAGCATCATCCTCACAGCTCACACTGCCACCCAGTTTAGTGTCATCTGCAAACTTGGAGATATTACATTCAATTCCTTCGTCTAAATCATTAATGTATATTGTAAATAGCTGGGGTCCCAGCACTGAATCTTGCAGTACCTCACTAGTACATGCCTGCCATTCTGAAAAGGACCCGCTTATTCCCACTCTTTGCTTCCTGTCTGCCAACCAGCTCTCTCTATCCACGTCACTACATTACCCCCAATACCATGTGCCTTAATTTTGAACACTAATCTCTTGTGTGGGACCTTGTCAAAAGCCTTTTGAAAGTCCAAATACCACATCCACTGGTTCTCCCTTATCCACCCTACTAGTTACATCCTCAAAAAACTCTAGAAGATTTGTCAAGCATGATTTTCCTTTCATAAATCCATGCTGACTTGGACCGATCCTGTCACTGATTTCCAAATGCGCTGCTATTACATCTTTAATAATTGATTCCAGCATTTTCCCCACCACCAATGTCAGGCTAACAGGTCTATAATTCTCTGTTTTCTCTCTCCCTCCTTTTTTTAAAAAGTGGGGTTACATTAGCTACCCTCCAGTCCATAGGAACTGATCCAGAGTCCATAGAATGTTGGAAAATGACCACCAATGCATCCACTATTTCTCGGGCCATTTCCTTAAGTACTCTGGGATGCAGATATCAGGGCTCGGGGATTTATTGGCCTTGTATTTATATAGTATCTGTAACGTAGTGAAACGTCCTAAGGTACTTCATAGGTGTGTTACCAAACAAAATAGCTACTGAGCCACATAAGGAGACAGGTGGACAAATGTTTGGGCAAAGAGGTAGGTTTTAAGCAGCCGAATTAAAAGAGGAGAGATAGAGGTATAGAGGTGGAGAGGTTTAGGGAGGGTGTTCTAGAGCATAGGGCCCAGGCAGCTGAAGACGTGGCCACCAATGGTGGAGCACTTAAAATCGGGGATGCTCAAGAGGGTAGAATTAGAGGTGCGCAGACATCTCGGGGGGGGGGGGGTTTGTGGGGCTGGAGAAGATTACAGAGGTAGGGAGGGGCGAGGCCATGAAGGAATTTGTAAAGAAAGATGAGAATTCTTAAATCGAGGCATTGCTTAACCGGGAGCCAATGTAGGTCAATGAGCACAGGGGTGATGGGTGAGCGGGACTTGGTGCGACTCATGGGCTGCGGAGTTTTGGATCACCTCAAGTTTATCGAAGATGGGAGGCCTGCCAGGAGAGCTTTGGAATAGTCAAATCTAGAGGTATCAAAGGCAGGAATAAAGGTAAAAATATTTCAATTTACTGTTGTCTGTGGCTTGCATATTCCTTCAATTAAGGTAATGATATTGTATTAGATTAATAAGTGGCAAATAACTTTAGCTACATGTAAACGCCAGGCATTGACTATCTCCAGCAAGAGAGTGCATCACCACCTCCCCTTGACGTTCAATGGCATCACCATCAATTAATTCCTCACCATCAACATCCTGGGGATCACCGGAAATTAAACTGGAAAGCTACGAGAGTAGGTCAGAGGTTGGATATTGTGTGACAGGTGGCTTATCCTCTTACTCCCCAAAGCCTCTCCACAAGTCAGGAGTGTGATGGAATACTGTCCACTTGTCTAGATGAGTACAGCTCCAACAACACTCAACAAACTCGACATTATCCAGGACAAATCAGCCCGCTTGATTGGCACCCCATCCATCACCATAAACATTCACTCGCTCCCCCACCGGCGCACCGTGATGGTACACACTGCAGTCACAGTGTGCCGATGATGGAGGGAGTGAATATATTTGGTGTGGATGGGGTGCCAATCAAGCGGCTGCTTTGTCCTGGATGGTGTCGAGCTTCTTGAGTGTTGTTGGAGCTGCACTCATCCAGGCAAGTGGACAGTAGAAGGACAAGGGCAGCATGCGCATGGGAACACCACCACCTCCAAGTTCCCCTCCAAGTCACACAACATCCTGACTTGGAAATATATCGCTGTTCCTTCATCGTTGCTGGCTCAAAATCCGGGAACTCCCTCCCTGTGAGAGCACCTTCACCACACAGACTGCAACGGATCAAGAAAACATAGAAACATAGAAAATAGGTGCAGGAGTAGGCCATTCAATAAGATCAGGCTGATCATGCAACTTCAGTACCCCATTCCTGCTTTCTCTCTATATCCTTTGATCCCTTTAGCCGTAAGGGCCACATCTAACTCCCTTTTGAATATATCTAACGAACTAGCCTCAACAACTTTCTGTGGAAGAGAATTCCACGGGTTTGCAAATCTCTGAGTGAAGAAGTTTCTCCTCATCTCGGTCCTAAATGGCTTACCCCTTATCCTTAGACTGTAACCCCTGGTTCTGGACTTCCCCAACATTGGGAACATTCTTCCTGCATCTAACCTGTCCAATTCCGTCACAATTTTATATGTTTCTATGAGATCCCCTCTCATTCTTCTAAATTCCAATGAATATAAGCCTAGTCGATCCAGTATTTCTTCATATGTCAGTCCTGCCATCCCGGGAATCAGTCAGGCTGCACTCCCTCAATAGCAAGAATGTCCTTCCTCAGGTTAGGAGACCAAAACTGTACACAGTAGTCAAGGTGTGCCTCACCAAGGCCCTGTACAACTGCAGTAAGACCTCCCTGCTCCTATAACTCAAATCCTCTCGCTATGAAGGCCAACATGCCATTTGCCTTCTTCACCGCCTGCTGTACCTGCATGCCAACTTTCAATGACCAATGTACCATGACACCCAGGTCTCATTGCACCTCCCTTTTTCCTAATCTGTCACCATTCAGATAATATTCTGCCTCCCTGTTTTCGCCATCAAAGTGGATAACATTTGTCGACATTATACTGCATCTGCCATGCATTTGCCCACTCACCTAACCTGTCCAAGTCACCCTGCAGCCTCTTAGCATCATTCTCACAGCTCACACCGCCACCCAGCTTAGTGTCATCTGCAAACTTGGAGATATTACAATCAATTCCTTCATCCAAATCATTGATGTATATTGTAAAGAGCTGGGGTCCCAGCACTGAACCCTGCGGCACCCCACTAGTCACTGCCTGCTATTCTGAAAAAGATCCGTTTATTCCTACTCTTTGCTTCCTGTCTGCCAACCAGTTCTCTATCCACGTCAATACATTACCCCCAATACCATATATTTTAATTTTGCACACTAATCTCTTGTATGGGATCTTGTCAAAAGCCTTTTGAAAGTCTAAATACACCACATCCACTGGTTCTCCCTTGTCCACTCTACTAGTTACATCCTCAAAACATTCTAGAAGATTTGTCAAGCATGATTTCCCTTTCATAAATCCATGCTGACTTGGACCAATCCTGTCACTGCTTTCCAAATACGCTGCTATTATGTTTTGATAATTGACTCCAACTTTTTCCCCACTACTGATGTCAGGCTAACCTGTCTATAATTCCCTGTTCACGCTCGCTCTCCATTTTTAAAAAGTGGGGTTACATTAGCTACCCTCCAATCCATCGGAACTGATCCAGTGTCTATAGAATGTTGGAAAATGACCACCAATGCATCCACTATTTCTAGGGCCACTTCCTTATTCTGGGATGCAGACTTTCAGGCCCTGGAGATTTATCAGCCTTCAATCACATCAATTTCCTTAATACAATTTCCTGACTAATAAGGATTTCCTTCAGTTCCCCCTTCTCGCTAAACCCTCAGTCCCCTAGTATTTCCAGAAGGTTACTTGTGTCTTCCTTAGTGAAGACAGAACCAAAATATTTGTTCAATTGGCCTGCCATTTCTTTGTTACCCATTATAAATTCACCTGATTCTGACTGCAAGGGACCTACATTTGTCTTCACTAATTGTTTTCTCTTCATATACATATAGAAGCTTTTGCAGTCAGTTTTTATGTTCCCTGCAAGCCTACTCTCATATTCTATTTTCCCCCTCCTAATTAAACCCTTTGTCCTCCTCTGCTGAATTCTAAATTTCTCCCAGTCCTCAGGTTTGTTGCTTTTTCTGGCCAATTTATATGCCTCTTCCTTGGATTTAACACTATCCCTAATTTTCCTTGTTAGCCACAGTTGAGCCACCTTCCCCGTTTTATTTTTTATGACAGACAGGGATGCACAATTGTTGAAGTTCATCCATGTGATCTTTAAATGTCTGCCATTGCCTATCCACTGTCAACCCTTTTAGTATCATTTGCCAGTCTATCCTAGCCAATTCACGTCTCATACCATCGAAGTTACCTTTCTTAAAGTTCAGGACCCTAGTCTCTGAATTAACTGTGTCACTCTCCATCTTAATGAAGAATTTTACCATATTATGGTCACTCTTCCCTAGGGGGCCTCGCACTCCAAGATTGCCAATTAATCCTCTCTCATTACACAAGACCAAGTCTAGGATGGCCTGCTCTCTAGTTGGTTCCTCGACATATTGGTCTAGAAAACCATCCCTTATACACTCCAGGAAATCCTCCTCCACCATATTGCTACCAGTTTGGTTACCAAATCTATATGTAAATTAAAGTCACCCATGATAACTGCTGTACCTTTTTTGCACGCATCCCTAATTTCCTGTTTGATGCCATCCCCAACCTCACTACCACTGTTTAATGGTCTGTACACAACTCCCACTAGTTTTTTCTGCCCTTTGGTATTCCGTAGCTCTATCCATACAGATTTCACATCATCCTAGCTAATGTCCTTCCTTACTATTGCATTAATCTCTTCTTTAACCAGCAACGCTACCCTACCTCCTTTTCCTTTCTGTCCATCCTTCCTGAATAGTGAATAGCCTGGATGTTGAGTGCCCAGCCATGTCACCCTGGAGCCATGTCTCCGTAATCCCAATTACATCGTATCTGTTAACAGCTATCTGCGCAGTTAATTCATCCACCTTATTATGAATGCTCCTCACATTGAGACACAGAGCCTTCAGGCTTGTTTTTTTAACACTCTTTGTCCTTTTAGAATTATGTTGTAATGTGGCCCTTAAAGTGGCAACTCACCATCACCTTCTCGAGGGCAATTAAGGATGGGCAATAAATGCTGGCCTTGCCAGTGACGCCAACATCCTGAGAATGAATATATGTAAAAATATATATTGTACAATATACTTTGTTAAAATTATATTCACGGTTTATAAAGACAGCACCTCCAACAGTGCAGCATTTCCTCAGTACTGCGATGGGAGTGCCAGAATAGATTTTGTGCTCGAATCTCTGGAATCGAACTGTGAATCCACAAGCTTCTGTTTCAGAGGTGTGAGTGCTGCCCATTGAGCCACGGCTAATACCCAACTACAGTTGTACCTCTCCGGTCCGGCACACTTGGGATCCAACCAGTGCCGGACCAGAGAGTTTTGCAGACCACGGGAGGTCACGCTGACCCTAGCGTTGTCAGCAGTAGCCGAGACTTGCTGACAACGGCTCGGCCCCCGTTCTGCGCATGCGCGTGCGCAGAAGTCAACTGCACAGCATTTCTCAGGCCCAGCTTCGGCATCTCAGCCAGCCGCCACGCACTTCGCTCCCTCTCCGCGCCAACCCGACCAAGGAGAGAACAGCGGAGGCAGTGGGGAGAAGAGGAGCAGCCAGCCCCAGGACACAGCGTGAGTCGCTGCACACCACCGTGAATGATGCCGGACCAACCAGTCGCGGACCAGAGAGGTACAACTTTATCCCAGTTGACTGCGTGAGCGACGGGCTATCAGATTCAATCCACTCGGGCCTCAGCGACTATTCCGTGGCTGTCATTTCTTCCTGCATTATAGCACAACATCTTCTTCCGTACAGTAGTAGCAAAGCAAATCAAACGTCAATATCTAATTCCGATATCCAGGGCCAAACCTTCCGGTGTAACAGCGTGGATATCCTGTATGCTGCCTGCGAATTCCCTCTGAGGGCAGTGCTCGATGATGTGTCCCAGGGTCTGATTAGGAGCTCCACAGTCACATGATGGGGACGCTTTAATCTTCCACCGATGGAGAAGGTGGCAGCATCGACCGTGACCGGTTCTGAGGCAGTTGATGGTTGTCCACTGTTTGTGAGGAAGGTTTGATCCTTCAGGTTGTACTGTGGGGTCCCATATAAGGAATCCATTCTGTATGTTGCAGTTCTTCCAAGCATTTCACCATCGGTCATCAAGGCTGAGGCGACGGTCCAAAATGGCCTTCTAGATTCGAGACGGGTTGGTGATAGGTTGTTCCAGTCGGCCTGATCAGCATGTCTTTGGTGGGGGTAGCGGTTGTATTCTCTGGAGACTGCACATTACCGCATTACACACGAGGACACAACTCGAGTGTGAAACATAGAAACATAGTAACATAGAAAATAGGTGCAGAAAATTCGGCCCTCAGAGCCTACACCACCATTCAATATGATCATGGCTGATCATTTTTGCAACTTTAGTACCCCATTCCTGCTTTCTCTACATACCCCTTGATCCCTTTAGCCGTAAGGGTCACATCTAACTCCCTTTTGAATATATCTGACGAATTGGCCTCAACAACTTTCTGTGGTAGAGAATTCCACAGGTTCACAATTCTCTGAGTGAAGAAGTTTCTCCTCATATCAGTCCTAAATGACTTACCCCTTACCCTTAGACTGTGACCCCTGGTTCTGGACTTCCCCAACATCGGGAACATTCTTCCTGCATCTAACCTGTCCAATTGCGTCAGAATTTTATATGTTTCTATGAAATGCCCTCTCATTCTTCTAAATTCCAGTGAATATAAGCCTGGTTGATCCAGTCTTTCTTTATATGTCAGTCCTGCCATCCCGGGAATCAGTCTGGTGAACCTTCGCTGCACTCCCTCAATAGCAAAAATGTCCTTCCTCAGATTAGGAGACCAAAACTGAACACAATATCCAGGTGAGGCCTCACCAAGGCTCTGTACAATTGCAGTAAGACCTCCCTGCTCCTATATTCAAATCCTCTCGCTATGAAAGCAAACATACCATTTGCCTTCTTCACCGCCTGCTGTACCTGCATGCCAACTTTCAATGACTGATGTACCATGACACCCAGGTCTCGCTGCACCTCCCCTTTTCCTAATCTGTCACCATTCAGATAATAGTCTGTCTTCCTGTTTTTGCCACAAAAGTGGATAACCTCACATTTATCCGCATTATACTGCATCTGCCATGCATTTGCCCACTCACCTAACCTGTGTGGTGGGAGTGACGGAGCTGGTGAGCACTCTGGTACAGAGGCAGGGTGACATCGCACTGAGCCACGGCTGGGAAAACCAGCCTCAAAAAACAGATTTAAGGTGATTGGCAAAAGAACCCGGAGGCGACACGAGGTTGTGATCGGGTACGCGCTGCCTGAAAGGGCAGTGCAAGCAGATTGAATAGTGACTTTCAAAAGCGAATTAGATAAATACTTGAAAAGGAAAAATTTGTGGGGCTGTGGGGGCAAGAGCAGGGGGGAGGGGGACCAATTGGATCGCTCTCTCACAGAGCTGACACAGACACGATGGGCCAAAAGGTCTCCTTCTGTATTATTCCGTGGCTCGAACAAAAATATGATGCCTGCAGTGAACTTCGACAAGCGTGCTCTGTAAGTCCTGTCCAGTATTTATCCCTCAATTCATAAGAACATAAGAAATAGGAGCAGGAGTCGGCCATTTGGCCCCTCGAGCCTGCTCCGCCATTTAATAAGATCGTGGCTGATCTGATCATGGACTCTGCTCCACTTCCCTGCCCGCTCCCCATAACCCTTTACTCCCTTATCGCTCAAAAATTCTGGTCTATCTCCGCTTTAAATATATTCAATGACCCAGTCTCCACAGCTCTCTGGGGCAGAGAATTCCACAGATTTACAACCCTCTGAGAGAAGAAATTCCTCCTCATCTCCGTTTTAAATGGGCAGCCTCTTATTCTGAGACTATGTCCCTTCGTTTTAGTTTCCCCTATGAGCAGAAACTTCCTCTCTGCATCCACCTTGTCGAGCCCCCTCATTATCTTATGTGTTTCGATAAGATCACCTCTCATTTCTTCCGAACTCCAATGTGTATAGGCCCAACCTACTCAACCTATCACATCACTAATACAGATGATCTGGGTCTTTAACCCATTGCTGTTTGTGGGAGCTTGCTGTGTGCAAATTGGCTGCCACGTTTCCCTCATTACAACAATGACCACACTCCAAAAATACTTCATTGGCTGTACAGCACTTTAGGACGTCGGGTGGTCGTGAAAGGCGCTATATAAATGCAAGTCTTTCTTTTTCATTCCCACCTCGGCAGCGAGACTGGATAGCTTTCCGAGCACAGCTGCAAGGTTTACTTTTTTAATACTTATGAAGCATCAGGTTTCAGCCCCGAGGAACAGACATTCAAGGTTAAATCCATAGGCTAGTAATTAAAAAATAAATGCCACACTGGAGAGAACATCGATAAATGGCTGTGTGATCCAGCTTGTTACAGCAGCAGAGGAACAGGCAGGAAAAGCAGCTCAGATTTTTCAGATTTACTCCACAATTAAACATGGTCCAATGCATACTTGGAACTGCATCACAGGATGCAATCAGTAGGGTTATATATTTAGTAATAGACACGCAAGAGTGAGTTACAGGCTGGAATATAGAATAACGGTTACCTAAGAGTTACAGGCTGGAATCTAATCGAGGGGTTTAGAGGATATATATATAGAATAACAGATAACCGGGAGTGAGTTACAGACGGGAATCTAATCAATGGGTTTGGGGGTTTATTTATAGAATAACGGATACCCAGGAGTGAGTTACAGGCTGGAATCTAATCGTGAGGTTCGGGCGATTTATATATAGAATAACGGATACCCAGGAGTGAGTTACAGGCTGGAATCTAATCGAGGGGTTCGGGCGATTTATATATAGAATAACGGATACCCAGGAGTGAGTTACAGGCTGGCATCTAATCGAGGGGTTCGGGGGATTTATATATAGAATAACAGATACCCGGGAGTGAGTTACAGGCTGGAATCTAATCGACGGGTTCAGGGGGGTTTATATTTTGAATAACAGATACCCGGGAGTGAGTTACAGGCTGGAATCTAATCGACGGGTTCGGGGGGGTTTATATATAGAATAACAGATACTCGGGAGTGAGTTACAGGCTGGAATCTAATCTAAACAAAAACACTGGAAAATCTTCAGGAGACCCTATCCACCTGAATCGCTGGAAAAAAAATAAAGGAAAGAAATTTACTAAACCTTTTTTGCAGGTCTTGTTACTGACTGTTGAGATTAAACCTGCCTCCACACGATGGTCCTTTCCCCCTGCTGCAGCAGATTCCTTTTCTATTCCTTTCTCCCTCATGTGCTTATCCAGCTCCTCCTTAAATGCATCTGGGCTATTTGCCTCAACCACGTTGTCCAGGGCCGTGCCGTGGATCGTGATGACTGGGGGGCAGTGCTGTGCGGTGAGGACAGGCTGGTGGAGGACCTTTGTCTTACGGATGTTTAGCGTAAGGCCCATGCTTTTGTACCCCTCAGTAAATACATCGACTATGTCCTGGAGTTCAGTCTCGGTATGTGCGCAGACGCAGGCGTCGTCCGCGTACTGTAGCTCAACGACAGAGGTTGGGATGGTCTTGGACCTGGCCTGGAGATGGCGAAGGTTGAACAGGTTCCCACTGGTTCTGTAGTTTAGGTCCACTCCAGCGAGGAGCTTGTTGACTATGAGGTGGAGCATGGCAGCGAGGAAGATTGAGAAGAGGGTAGGGGCAATGACGCAGCCCTGTTTGACCCCGGTCCGGACGTGGATTGGGTCTGTAATGGATCCGTTGGTAAGGATCACGCACCAACATTAGCGTCCTCAACCAGGCCAACATCCCCAGCATCGAAGCACTGACCACAAGTGATCAGCTCTGCTGGGCGGGCCACATCGTTTGCATGTCAGACACGAGACTCCCAAAGCCAGTGCTCCACTCGGAACTCCTTCACGGCAAACGAGCCAAAGATGGGCAGAGGAAATGTTTCAGGGAGACTCTCAAAGTCTCCCTGATAAAATGCAACATCCCCATTGACACCTGGGAGTCCCTGGCCTAAGTCCGCCCTAAGTGGAGGAAGTGCATCCGGGAGGGCGCTGAGCACCTCGAGTCTCGTCGACGAGAGCATGCAGAAAACAAGCGCAGGCAGCAGAAGGAGCATGCGGCAAACCAGACTCCCCACCCACCCTTTCCCTCAACGACTATCTGCCCCACCTGTGACAGGGACTGTGGTTCTCGTATTGGACTGTTCAGCCACCTAAGGACTCATTTTAAGAGTGGAAGCAAGTCTTACTCGATTCCGAGGGACTGTCTATGATGGTTCGCCTCAACCACTCCCTGTGCTAGCAAGTTCCACATTGTTACCTCTCTTTGGGGAGAAAAGTTTCTTCTGAATTTGCTATTGGTGACTGCCTTATATTTATCACCGGTAGTTTTGGATTCTCCACAAGTGGAAACATTTTCTTCATGTCCACCTTATAAAACCTTTTCTTAATCTTAAAGACCTTAAATAGGTCATACATTGGCTTATCTTTATTCCAAAGAATAGAGCCCAGCCTGTTCAACCTTTCCTGATAAGTATATCCTCTCAATCTGGGATCATCCTTGCAAATCCCTTTTCCACCTTCTCTAGTGCCTCTATATCCTTTTTATAACATGGTGACCAGAACTGTGCACAGTATGCCAAGTAGGCTAGATAACCTCTTGTTGGCTGGCGCAGATACGATGGTAAGTACTGCAGGAAATAGAATACGGCCAGAGTGATCTCCTGGACTAGTTTTGATCGCCTGGATGGGTCGGAGAGGAATTTTCCCAGATTTCTTTTTCCCCAATTGACCTGGGTTTTTATCTGGTTTTTGCCTCTCCCGGGCAATCGCATGGCTCCGGTTGGGGTGGAGTGTAGAATGTTTCAGTGTAAGGGATGTCGCAGTTGTGTGGGGCGGACTGGTTGGGCTGGGTGCTCTTTACCTTTCCGCCATTGTTCATTGTTCATAGGTTTATATGTAACCTTCAGGGCTGCTGACCGAGGGCCGTGTGGCTCTTTGTCGGCCGGCGCGGACATGATGGGCCGGAATGGCCTCCTTCTGCGCTGTAGGTTTCTATGTTTCTATGTTTCTATTACATTACATATATGATTCTGATTCTGAGTATGAAAACATAGGCCAGTATATTCAACAATGAAAGCATATAGTCTGTATCAAGTTGCAAGTAGGTATCTATTCTGGTTCTGGTAACATTGAAATACTAGATTCCTATACATATATGCAAATTTCTCTCAATAACATGTGAAATGAAACAAGCTAGTAAATATTCTGTTCTGTATATCGGTACATTAGTGTATATAGGTACTTCTGTGTATAGGTACATTAGTGTATATAGGTACTTCTGTGTATAGGTACTTCTGTGTATAGTGTATATAGGTACTTTTGTATATCAGTATAAACAAGTGAATCTAGCCTGTATAAGCAAGTATATACCCTGTAGATATTTTACAAGATAACATTGTGAGACTTCCGATATGCAAATTTCTCAATGATGTCTCCCATTTCAATAATAGCCAACAGGTCATGTTCAATACACAGAAGTGTAAGGGCATTCAGTCGGATTTGGCCCATCGTTGACCAAATTTGATTTTTCACTCTCCTGAGCACAGAAAACAATAATTCTCCACTACAGTACACATTCACACACATCCACACACACTCTCACACACACACACTTCACACACCCACACACACTCTCACACACTCACACCCACACTCACACACACACACTCACACACTCACACACATACTCACACACTCACATACTCACACACACACACACTCACACACATTTACACACAAACTCTCACACACTCACACTCTCACACACTCACACACACACACACACACTCACACACTAACATACCTACACTGACACACTGACACACACTCTCTTACACACAAACACACATTTCCTACATTTATTTGCTGGGCCTATGTTCTTTGGTGGGCCTGGGTCTACAGCCCCATCCGTCCCATGGTTAATCCGCCCCTGACCTCTGCTGTGCAGTACATTCTAGGATGTTCATGGAGCAGAACCCAGCACTGGGAAGGCGAGACCGATCCAGAAAAGACTTCAAGTACTAGTTTGGACTGCCAAATAGAGAACGCAATGCCTCCCAGCACACGAGGTAGAAACATAGAAAATAGGTGCAGGAGTAGGCCATTCGGCCCTTCTAGCCTGCACCGCCATCCAATGAGTTCATGGCTGAACATGCAACTTCAGTACCCCATTCCTGCTTTCTCACCATACCCCTTGATTCCCCTAGTAGTAAGGACTTCATCTAACTCCTTTTTGAATATATTTAGTGAATTGGCCTCAACAACTTTCTGTGGTAGAGAATTCCACAGGTTCACCACTCTCTGGGTGAAGAAATTCCTCCTCATCTCGGTCCTAAATGGCTTCCCCCTTATCCTTAGACTGTGTCCCCTGGTTCTGGACTTCCCCAACATAGATGAACGAATAAATCAGCTCTGTGCACTTCCAGCGATCGTTTCTAGAGGGACGGAATTGAAAAGCAGAGAAGTTATGTTAAACTTATATCGAACCATTTGTTCGACAACATTTGGAGCACTGTGTACAGTTCTGGCCTCCATATTATAAAAAGGATGTAGAGGTGCTTGCCCACTTTGTTTTCACGGGTGGCCAAACTATCAGCTTCTAGTTAATGAGGGGGATTAACAGGGTAGATGCTGAGAGGTTGTTTCCCCCTGGCTGGAGAGTCTAGAACGAAGGGGACACAGTCTCAAGATAAGGGGTCGGCCTTTTAGGTCTGAAATGAGGAGGAATTTCTTCACTCAGAGGGTTGTGAATCTTTTGAATGCTCTGCCCCAGAGAGCTATGGATGCTGAGTCTCTGAATATATTGAAGGCTGAGATAGATAGATTTTTGGAGGCTAGGGAAATCAAAGGATACGAAGATCAGGTGGGAAAGTGGAGTTGAGGTCGATGATCAGCCTTGATCTTATTGAATGGCGGAGCAGGCTCGATGGGCCGTAGGGCCTTCTCCTGCTCCTATTTCTTGTGTTCTTGTGTTTTTAATCACAGGAAGCTGTCACCCCTTCAGGGAGTTCAGGCTCACCGCGGTAATTAATTCCACTTGAGCGGGCAGACTGAGCAGAGGGCACTCTGAGTTCTGTTTCTTTGTAAAGGTATCAATACGGACTGGGGTAATTTGATTAGAAGCAGGCTATATGACTCATGCTTGACGAGAGCTCTCTCTTCGATCCACAGCATGTTGCTGCCACTGTTATTCACACTTTATAAGGAGCACAATTGAAAGGAATCGCTATAAAGTACGCTGAGGTGCAGAATCCAATTTACTTGGTGATTTGTTTATCTATTCAGGATAATAGGATAGCTTAGAGGATGCTAAAAGGTGTATTTAATTGTCCATTGGCCAGCAGATAGATGAACGATAGATGAACGAATAAATCAGCTCCGTGCACTTCCAGCGATCGTTTCTAGAGGGACGGAATTGAAAAGCAGAGAAGTTATGTTAAACTTATATCGAACCATTTGTTCGACAACACCTGGAGCACTGTGTACAGTTCTGGCCTCCATATTATAAAAAGGATGTAGAGGCACTGGAGAGGATACAAAATAGATTTACTAGAATGATAGCGGAACTGAGGGTGTTATCAGGAAAAATTGAACAGACTGGGCTCTTTTCTCTATAAAAGCGAAGGCTGAGGGGTTATGTGATAGAGGTCTTTAAGATTATGAAAGGGTTCGCTAGGGTAGACGTAGAGAATGTATTTCCACATGCGGGCAAGATCAAAACTAGCAGCCATAAATATAAGTTAGGCACTAATAAAAATCCAATAGGGAATTTACCAACGTTAGTGTCCTCGACCAGGCCAACATCCCCAACATCGAAGCACTGACCACACTCGACCAGCTCCGCTGGGCGGGCCACATTGTCCGCATGCCCCACACAAGACCCCCAAAGCAAGCGCTCTACTCGGAACTCCTACACGGCAAGCGAGCCGAAGGTGGGCAGAGGAAACATTTCAAGGACACCATCAAAGTCTCCCTGATAAAGTGCAACATCCCCACCGACACCTGGGAGTCCCTGGCCAAAGACCGCCCTAAGTGGAGGAAGAGCATCCGGGAGGGCGCTGAGCACCTCGAGTCTCATCGCCGAGAGCATGCAGAAACCAAGCGCAGGCAGCGGAAGGAGCGTGCAGCAAACCAGACTCCCCACCCATCCTTTCCTTCAACCACTGTCTGTCCCACCTGTGACAGAGACTGTAATTCCCATATTGGACTGCTCAGTCACCTGAGAACTCACTTTTAGAGTGGAAGCAAGTCTTCCTCGATTTTGAGAGACTGCCTATGAGGGAATTTAGGAGAAACTGCTTTACCCAGACAATGGTGAGAATGTAGAATTCGCTGCCACAGGGAGTGTTTCATGCAAAAAGCATAGATGCATTTAAGAGGAAGCTAGATAAACTGTTCAAGCTGTGCTGTCCTTGTATGCCTATGGCAGCACAACTGGCATTGTACTAGATTCTGGTGATTGTCTGTCCTACACTGTGCCAATCTATGAAGGGTACGCCTTGCCTCATGCCAGCCTACGTCTCAGATTATGAGGGAGAAAGGAATAGAAGGATATGTTGATGGGGTGAGATGAAGAGGGGTGGGAGGGGGCTGGTGTGGAGCATAAACACCGGCACGGACCAAATGGGCCGAATGGCCTGTTTCTGTGCTGTACATTCTATGTAATATTATGTAATGTAATTAAATTCCTAGAGCAAAAATCTATTCATCTGTTGCCATAGCCTTGACGGACTCCATTTGCTGCCTATTCCCCAGAGCATTGACTTCAGAATCCTGTTCCTTACCCTCAAATCCATCCAGGACCTCGTCCCTATTATGTCTCGAATAAAGCAATATAACTGAATACTGTAGACGTGAGTAATTGTGACCTGAGTCTCTTTATTCTAACTGCAGAGTATTGGTACAACATGGGAGGCCTGCTTATATACAGTGCTCCCAAGGGATGCGACGATCCCATGGGACTCCAACAGATGCGCCCTCTGGTGGCGGTAGATAACTGGTTACATTGGGTTGCATACATAACAGCCCCCTCCCTAGCCTTGTAGCCTTCTCCACACCCTACAACAGCAACAACTTGCATTTATATAGCGCCTTTAAAGTAGTAGGGCCTAGGCAGTTGAATACAGGGTCACCAATGGAGGAACGATGAAAATCGGGGACACGTAAGAGACCAGAATTGGAAGAGTGCAGAGATCTCGGAGGATAGTGAGATTGGAGGAGATGACAGAGATAGGGAGGGGCGAGGCCATGGAGGGATTTGTAAACAAGGATGAGAAGTTTAAAATCGAGGCGTTGTGGGACCGGGAGCCAGTGCAGGTCAGCGAGCACAGGGGACAATGGGTGAGCGGGACTTGGTGCGAGTTAGGACACAGGCAGCCGAGCTCTGGTCTATCGTGTGTACCACTTCCCTCGCCTCTAACTTCACTGGCAGCATGGCTCCCACTCTGTTCTCCAATCTCAGAGCCCTTTCTCTCGTCCCATCTCTCTGCAGCTTTAAAATCCTCCATAAAACCTAGCCCATCCGCAGAACATTTGTGGAGCTTCGCGAGTGCCCTTGTACATCTGCTCAAGTCCGAGCCTCAAATACAAAATGTTTTAGCTTCCTTGCCACATTAAAGGCACTGTTACGCTCCTCGAATTCTGGCCTCTTGTACATACCCGTGTCTTCAGCTGCCTGGGCCCCAAGATCTGGAACTCCCTCCCTAAAGCTCTCCACCTCTCCACCTCTCTGTCCGCCTTTGAGCCACTCCTTGAAACCTACCTCTTTTTTCCTAATGAATGTTCCCCCTGCGGCAGCGCACCGATCGGGAGGTCCTGCGCAGGCTGTTCACCAGCTTCTGCGTCTGGTAAAGATACCAAGCTTGCACAACCAGTCATGCTGGGACTTTAAAGGGACCATGCACCATTGGTCTGAATATCGCCTTATGTGGCTTGGTGGCAAATGTTGTCTTGTTACGCTCCTGTGGAGCGCCGTGGGACATTTTTACTGCAGTTACGGCGCTGTATAAAACGCAAATTGTTGTTGTAAGAGATAAAGGGGGTGAAATTGCCCTGCGCCCCGATTGGGACGGTAACCTTGTGGGGCCGGGACGTTTAGCGCCCGGCGCGGAGGTCCCGCCCCCGACCCCGCCCCCACCGCGCATTTGCCCATACCGCCCCTCAAAGGAAGCGGAACGTAATCTCACGCGTGTTCCACTTCCTTTGGTGGTGGGTTCCGGGAGGCTTCTGGGGCGCTGAAGGAAGCGCTACCCCCACGTAGAACTGACGCGTTTCAATGCCCCTTCCCCCCTTCGATTAAAGGGGAGGGCCGCTGCGCCTCCACTGGCCCCGCGGGGCAGCGTGCGACCGGGACCTGTAGCCCGCCACCCAAGACGGACGATGGCGACCACGCCGGGGCCGCCATCGTCAAGCCGACCCGAGAGTCGGCCGCCAAAAACAAGATGGTGGCCCTGAGCGCTGACGCCCTCCCCTTCAAGGAGCGCCCCAGAGAGCGGATGTCCGCCAGCTTCCGCGACCTGCGGGGCAATTTCCCCCGCGGGGGAAGGGGCGCTAAAGGGTCGGTGAGGGGTCGCCGTGCACCCCGATGAACGTCGTCGCCGGTTGTGCCCCCCCCGGAGGCGCTAACGCGGCTATTAAAAGGGCCAATTTCGCCCCCTAAATATCTGCTTTGTTCACTATCCTGTGGAAGGAAAGGAAAGAAAGAAAGAAAGAAAGAAAGAAAGAAAGAAAGAAAGAAAGGAAGAAAGAAAGAAAGAAAGAAAGAAAGAAAGAAAGAAAGAAAGAAAGAAAGAAAGAAAGAAAGAAAGAAAGAAAGAAAGAAGGAAGGAAGGAAGGAAAGAAAGAAAGAAAGAACCTCAATCGCTTCGCAGCCAATGCAATAATTTTAAAGTGTGATCATTGGAAACGCAGCAGCCAATTTACGCACAGCAAGCTCCCTCAACCAACAGTGAGATCCTGACCAGATAATATGTGTTTTTACTGATGTTGGTTGAGGGATAAATATTGTACAGCTCACCAGAGTGAACTTCAATGCTCTTCTTCAAAACCGTGCTATGGGAGTACGAGGACAATAGTTGTTATTCTTGTTGGAGTTTACCCATCTACAGTTCCTATTGCCTCTGAATATGTATTTATCAATAATAATATACAGCAGTAAATCCCATCTGGCATAATTCACTGCTACATATTATTATTGACGAATACTTATTTAAAGCCAATAGAAACTGCAAATAGGGATAGCTAGGCCATTGTGTGACATTTTTTGGTCTATAAATTTTGTCACACACGACAGATCAAGATAGATAAACCAGACAAGTAATTTGCCATCTAAACCACATGTGAGACACAGTACCTCCCAGCTTTATTATCATGCTGACTATATCGAAACCTGTAAAAGCAATTGCGTTTATGTTTCGTCATAATCTCTTTCTACGTGTCTGCATTATAACAGTGACGAGGGGGTGGGCATTTTAACCCGACTCGCTCAGCAGAAATCTGGCGGGCGTGCGGTTAAAATCGCCCTGGCTCTCACCTGTCAGAAAGCCACCCCAGTCTGTAATTTAACCTGCTCTCCTGAGCTGGCAGTGAGGACAGATGCCCGGAGCCAACAGGGTCCTTCTTTACATGGGCATGTTGCAGCTCGTTGACACAAGAACATAAGAAATAGGAGCAGGAGTAGGCCATACGACCCCTCGAGCCTGCTCCGCCATTTAATACAATCATTACTGCTCCGATCATGGACTCAGGTCCACTTCCCCGCCCGCTCCCCATTATCCCATAATCCCTTATTGGTTAAGAATCTATCTATCCCTGTCTTAAATTTATTCAATGACCCAGCCTCCACAGCTCTCTCTGAGACAGCGAATTCCACAGATTTACAACCCTCTGAGAGAAGAAATTCTTCCTCATCTCAGTGTTAAATGGGCGCCCCCTTATTTTAAGATTATGCCCCCTAGTTCTAGTCTCCCCTATCAGTGGAAACATCCTCTCTGCATCCACCTTGTCGAGCCCCCTTATAATCTTATATATTTCGATAAGATCATCTCTCATTCTTCTGAACTCCAATGAGTAGAGGTCCAACCTACTCAACCTTTCCTCATAAGTCAACCCCCTCATCCCCGGAATCAACCGAGTGAACCTTCCCTGAACTGCCTCCAAAGCAAGTATATCCTTTCGTAAATATGGAAACCAAAACTGCACGCAGTATTCCAGGTGTGGCCTCACCAATACCCTGTATAACTGTAGTAAGACTTCCCTGCTTTTATACTCTATCCCCTCTCCATTGAGACCCAACTGTAATTTTAACTCGGGCCTGAGCGGGGAAACCACCCAGAGTTCAAAGGTGCTTCATTGGCTGAAAAGCACTTTGGGACATCCTGAGGTCATGAAAGTCGTTATAGAAAGCAATTCATTTTTCATTACGGTGGGGTTAAAAGGATTTAGCGGGCAGGTCACCCAGCCCTTTTCCCAAGCCTGGTCACTGCTGCTTTTAATTATCCAGTTCATTCCGTCTCTTGTCGGTCCCTCATTCCTCGTAATATCAAACAAGGGATTTTATTAACTCCACGCACATAGCAGATGGCCAGACAGAATATACGATTAAACTCCAGCACACATGAGCAACAGCTAACACAAGTTAAATTCTATCCCAATGTATTTGTCAGCAGAGTATGCCGATCTTCGGAGAACATCATTCAAGGCACTTTCAGTGTTGCAAAGAAAGGTTTACACAACGTCTTATCACCTCACTCTCAGACGCCTTAAATCACTTCACTGTCAATGAATTACATTCAAGTGCAGAGGCTGGTCTTACATTAAAAAAAATCTTGCATTAATATAGCGCCTTTCACACCTTCAGGATGTCCCAAAACTGCTTCACAGCCAATGATATACTTTTGAAGTTAGTCACTGCTGTTTTGTGGGCAAACGAGGCAGCCAATTTGTGCACAGCAAGCTCCCACAAGCAGTAATGAGATAAAGGCCAGTTAACCAGCTGTCTGAACGGCGTTGAGGGATAAATATTGGCCACAGCAAAACAAAATTAAAATTTAAGTAATAATTTTGAATTAAGATTTACCTTTAAGTGGTTGTGGGATTAACATTGGCATAACATTAAACTTGGCAGCTTGGCTCCATTGGTATCACTCTTGTCTTTGAGTCGGACAGTGGTGGGTTCAGTCCCCACTCCAGGTCCTGAGCACAAAATCTCAGATGCACATGAGTGCAGTACCGGGTAAGGGCTATTTTGTTTAAGCAGTTCTTCATCGTAGGATTGCACGGGATATACGGCACAGAAACAGGCCGTTCGGCCCAACCAGTCCATGCCGGCGTTTATGCTCCACTCGAGCCTCCTCCCGTCTTTCCTCATCTAAACCTATCAGCATAACCCTCTATTCCCTTCTCCCCCATATGTTTGTCCAGCCTCCCCTTAAATACATCGATACTATTCGCCTCAACCACTCCCTGTGGCAGCGAGTTCCACATTCTCACCACTCTCTGGGTAAAGAAGTTTCTCCTGAATTCCCAATTGGATTTCTTGGTGACTATCTTATATTGATGGCCTCTAGTTCTGCTCTTCCCCACAAGTGGAAACATTCTCTCTGTATCTACTCTATCAAAACCTTTCATCATTTTAAAGACCTCTATTCAGTCACCCCTCAGCCTTCTCTTGTCAAGCCAAAAGAGACCCAGCCTGTTCATCCTTTCCTGATAGGTATACCCTCGCATCATAGAAATATAGAAATAGTAGGCCATTCGGCTCTTCGAGCCTGCAACGCCATTCAATATGATCATGGCTGATCCTCTATCTCAACACCATATTCCCGCTTTCTCCCCATACCCCTTGATGCCTTTTGTGTCTGGAAATCTATCTATCTCCTTCTTAAATATATTCAGTGACTTGGCCTCCACAGCCTTCTGTGGTAGAGAATTCTACAGGTTCACCATCTTCTGAGTGAAGACATTTCTTCTCATCTCGGTCCTACCCCATATCCTGAGACTGTGACCCCGTGTTCTAGACTTCCCCGCATCCGGTCTATCCAACCCCGTCAGAATATTATACGTTTCAATGAGATCCCCTCTCATTCTTCTAAACTCTACAGGCCTAGTCGACCCACTCTCTCCTCATACGACAGTCCTGCCACCCCAGGAATCAGTCTGGTGAACCTTTGTTGCACTCCCTCCGTGGCAAGTATATCCTTTCTTAAGTAAGGAGACCAAAACTGCACACAATACTCCAGGTGTGGTCTCACCAAGGATCATCATTCAGATGAGATGTCCTATCTGCTTATCCAATGGTTTAGGTAAACATCGAAGATTTATTTGATAAAGTAGCACCTACTAGGTCTCATGGGATAAATGGGGCAGTAGCACCATGGATACAAAATTGGCTAATTGATAGAAAACAGAGAATTGTGGTGAATGGCTGTTTTGCAGACTGGAGGGCGGGATACAGTGGTGTGCCCCAGGGTTCAGTACTGGGACCACTGCTGTTTGTTATATACATTAATGACTTGGGCTTGGGGTGCTGGGCACAATTTCAAAATTTGCAGATGCAATGAAACATAGAAATGTAGCAAACAGTGAAGAAGGCAGTGATAGACTTCAAGAAGACATAGACAGACTGGTAGAATGGGCGGACACATGGCAGATGAAATTCAATACAGAGAAGTGTGAGATGATACATTTTGGTAGGAAGAATGATGGGAGACAATACAAGCTAAATGATACAATTTGTAAGAACAGAGAGACCTAGGGGTGCTTGTGTACAAATCTTTGAAGGTGGCAGAGTAGGTTAACAAAGCAGTTAATAAAGCGAATGGGATTCTGGGCTTTATAAATAGAGGCATTGAGCACAAAAGCCAGGAGGTTTTGCTAAACCTGTGCACAACACTAGTTGTGCCCCAGCTGGAGTATTGTGTCCAATTCTGGGCACCGCACTTTAGGAAGGATGTGAAGGCCTTGGAGAGAGTACAGAAGAGATTTACTCCAATGGTTCCAGGAATGAGGGATTACAGTTACATGGACTGACTAGAGAAGCTGGGGTTAATCTCTTTAGAGTAGAGAAGGCCAAGAGGAGATTTGATAGAGGGGTTTAAGATTTCGATAGAGTAAATAAAGAGAAACGGTTTCCAATGGTTGAAGGGTCGATAACCAGAGGGCTCAGATTCAAGGTGATTGGCAAAAAAAAACAGAGGCGACCTGAGGAAAAACGTTTTTACGCAGCGAGTGATTAAGATTTGGAATGCATTGCCTGATAGGGTGGTGGATACAGATTCAATAGTAGCCTTCAAATGGGATCTGGATAAATACTTGAAAGAGAAAATATTGGCGGGATATGGAGAAAGAGCGGGGGCGGGGGGGACTAACTGGATTGCTCTTTGAAAGAGCCGGCGCAGATTCGATGGGCCGAATGGCCTCCTTCTGTGCTGTACTATTCTGTTTTTTTTTCGAAGACCAGGCCCTCAAATCTGCCACTAAGCACATGGTCTACAGGGCTGTAGTAATATCTGCCCTCCTGTATGGCTCAGAGACATGGACCATATACAGTAGACATCTCAAGTCGCTGGAGAAATACCACCGATGATGTCTCTGCAAGATCCTACAAATCCCCTGGGAGGACAGATGTACCAACATCAGCATTCTCGTCCAGGCTAACATTCCCAGCATCGAAGCACTGACCACACTTGATCAGCTCCGCTGGGCAGGCTACATTGTCCGTATGCCAGACACGAGACTCTCAAAGAAAGCGCTCTACTCGGAACTCCTTCAAGGCAAACAAGCCAAAGGAAACATTACAAGGACACCCTCAAAGCCTCCCTGATAAAGTTCAACATCCCCACCGACACCTGGGAGTCCCTGGCCAAAGACCGCCCTAAGTGGAGGAAGTGCATCCGGAAGGGCGCTGAGCACCTCGAGTCTCATCGCCGAGAGCATGCAGAAACCAAGTGCAGGCAGCGGAAGGAGCGTGCGGCAAACCAGTCCCACCCTCCCTTTCCCTCAACAACTATCTGTCCCACCTGTGGCAGGGACTGTGGCTCTCGTATTGGACTGTTCAGCCACCTAAGGACTCATTTTAAGGGTGGAAGCAAGCCTAGGGGATTTGAGTATAGGAGCAGGGAGGTTTTACTACAGTTGTACAGGACCTTGGTGAGGCCTCACCTGGAATATTGTGTTCAGTTTTGGTCTCCTAATCTGAGGAAAGACATTCTTGCTATTGAGGGAGTGCAGCGAAGGTTCACCAGACTGATTCCCGGGATGGCAGGACTGACATATGAGGAGAGACTGGATCGACTGGGCCTGTATTCACTGGAGTTTAGAAGAATGAGACGGGATCTCATTGACACATATAAAATGCTGACGGGACTGGACAGGTTAGATGCAGGAAGAATGTTTCCGATGTTGGGGAAGTCCAGAACCAGGGGACACAGTCTAAGGATAAGGGGTAAGCCATTTAGGACCGAGACGAGGAGAAACTTCTTCACTCAGAGATTTGTGAACCTGTAGAATTCTCTACCGCAGAGAGTTGTTGAAGCCAGTTCATTGGATGTAATTAAAAGGGAGTTAGATATGGCCCTTATGGCTAAAGGGACCAAGGGGTATGGAGAGAAAGCAGGAATGGGGTACTGAAGTACTTGATCAGCTATTATGTTATTGAATGGTGGTGCAGGCTCGAAGGGCCGAATGGCCTACTCCTGCACCTATTTTCTATGTTTCTATGTTTCCTCGATTCCGAGAGACTGCTTATGATGATGGTGACTATTCTATAATTCTATAAGATGCAATGTCCCTGTTCAAAGCAGAGTCGAGATGTCTCCCAGTGCCCTGTCCAAAATTTGCCCCTCAGCCAATGACACAAACACAGATCTGCTCTGGGATCCAGTTGTGTGCAAGTTAACTTCTTGTTTGCCTGCATAGAACCATTGACCAAAGAACCAGAGGCAACATGAAATAAATTGTCAGGGCTATGTGGAAAAGAGCAGGGCGGGGGAGTAGGACTAATTGGACAGCTCACTCGAAGAGTCAGTGCAGGCACGGTGGGCCAAATGGCCTCCTTCTGATCTGCATTCACTCTATAATTCTATGGACCACAGCACTTCAAAGTAATTCGTTGTGTTTGAAGTGAGTTGAGTTGATTCTCAGAGATGTGAGACGTTACATGAATCCAGGATTGTTCTGATTAATCTTTATTCCAGCATCTCAGTTTCCGTGCTGAAAAGCTACAAAAGCTGAATTGCAATCATTTCACTGGACATATCTAAAGGACATTAAGCCCAAACGACACTTAGGCAAATAATTGAAATTATTTTCAATTTCATTGAAATTATTACAGCCCTTTACTTCCTACATTACAGCCGTGATCACATTTTCCAAGGTAGTTAATTGGCTGTAAAGCGCTTTAGAACGTCCTGAGGTCCTAAATGGCGCTATATAAATGCAAATCTTCCCTCACTATATAGTGGCTTTAATGGAACTTGGTAACATGTTGTACACACCGGGACATTGCTAATGATGTCCTCCCATTTCATACAAGGGTTTGATGGGCGTTACTAATTGTTTAAGCGTCTGTTGCCCTTAAAAGCGCACAAGTTATACATCGATACATTAATAGCTGAAGTGCAATTAGAATATAATTTTTCTTGTTGACTTAATGGCAAGTGATAGGGAAGGGTAATATTCCGGAAAGGCCCATAGGCAGCAGTTTAACCACGAAACACTCCATCCATTATAAATGCAGAGATTATGATTTATACACTTTTGGTTTTTCGATGTCCCATGTTGATGATGTAAACAACATCTGTGTGAGCAAACCAGGCAGAGTAACAGCCCTCAATGTCAGGCTGGATGGCAATTACTGATTGATAGGAACCATATAACAGAAACCTAAGGAATAATTTGTCGACAATTAAAAAGTCACACTTTGTTTCAGGCCGCTTAAGTTCCAAATACAGGTTGTACCTCTCCAGTCCGGCATGTAAGAACATAAGAAATAGGAACAGGAGTAGGTCATCCGGCCCCTCGAGCCTGCTCCGCCATTCAATATGATCATGGCTGATCCGATCATGGACTCAGGTCCACTTCCCCGCCCGTTCCCCATAACCCCTTATTCCCTTACAGGTTCTGCAGAAGTTGTGTCTAGTTATTTAAAGGAAATCGCTAATTAAACCAGGAGCCAGACACAGTGTAAAACAACCCAAGGTTCAGCACTAATTAGCATGACTTCAATAATGCCTCTCCAAGTGGGTCGAGGTACAGAATGAGTCAAACAGCAATATCTCAGTCACTTCCTGAAAAAGTAAGACTTGCATTTATATAGCGCCTTTCACGACCTCAGGACATCCCAAAGTGCTTTACAGCCGATAAAGTACTTTTTGGAGTGTAGTCACTGTTGTAATGTGGGAAACAGACATGACAATTTATGCTCAGCAAGCTCCCACAAACAGCGATGACCAGATCATTCATTTTAGTGAAGTTGGTTGAGGGATAAATTTTGCTGGGGATAACTCCGCTGTTCTGCAAAAAAGTGCCATGAGAGCAGACGGGGCCTCGGTTTAATGTCTCATCCACAAGTCAGCGCCTCCGACAGTGCAGTGTGCCCTCAGCACTGCACTGGGAGTATCAGCCTAGATTTTTGTGCTCACGTCTCTGGAGTGGGACTTGAACCCACAACCTTCTGACTCAGAGATGAGAGAGTGCTGCACACTGAGCCACAGCTGATGCTGGTGCCTATATGAAATAAAATAAAGGAATAGGAAGTGAAAGACAGTAAAGAAACAGAAATGCGAGATTACTGAAGTCAATGAAATTAAAGTCGATCTGATAGACAGTGAACTTGTACCTGCTCCTGTCTTATTAATTGGGTTTCATTTTAACAAATGCATAGACCAAACTGTCGTGATTAATTATGTCCCTAGTTTCCTCCACATTGGTCCTCATCGTCTCCAACTCCTGGATAAGATGAAAAGCCTCCATGTGGCATGCTAATTGCGTGCGACATTATTAATATTTTAATGATATCTCCTTGCACCATCGCACCAAGCCTATCAATTCAATTGCTGCTTTTCAATCTGACTTTCACGAGATTCTGTTAATGTTTTTCCAGATCGCTCGTTTTGAATTAATTGCAGTTTTATTTTTGAAGACATCAAATGTTGCTGCGATAATAAGGTCCTTTGCTGATCCAAGGTGTGGCTTAGATTAGTTATATTGGCCGTGGAGGGAGTGCAGCGTAGGTTTAGCAGACTGATACCCGGACTCCAGGGGTTACATTACGAGGGGAGATTACACAAACTAGGGTTGTATTCCCTAGAATTGAGAAGGTTAAGGGGTGATTTGATCAAAGTTTTCAAGATATTAAAGGGAAACATAAGAACATAAGAAATAGGAGCAGGAGTAGGCCACCAGGCCCCTCGAGCCTGCTCCGCCATTTAATACGATCATGACTGATCCGATCATGGACTCAGGTCCACTTCCCTGCCCGCTCCCCAAAACCCCTTATTTACTTATAGGTTAAGAAACTGTCCATCTCTGTCTTAATTTATTCAATGTCCCGGCTTCCACAGCTCTCTGAGGCAGCGAATTCCACAGATTCACAACCCTCTGAGAGAAGAAATTCCTCCTCATCTCAGTTTTAAATGGGCGGCCCTTTATTCTAAGATTATGCCCCCTAGTTCTAGTCTTCCCCCATCAGTGGAAACATCCTCTCTGCATCCACCTTGTCAAGCCCCCTCATAATCTTATACGTTTCGATAAGATCATCTCTCAGATAGGATAAGAACATAAGAAATAGGAGCAGGAGTAGGCCATACGGCCTCTCGAGCCTGCTCCGCCATTTAATACAATCTTGGCTGATCCGATCATGGACTCAGGTCCACTTTCCTGCCCGCTCCCCATAACCCCTTATTCCCTTATCGGTTAAGAAACTATCTATCTCTGTCTTAAATTTATTCAGTGACCCAGCTTCCACAGCTCTCTGAGGCAGCGAATTCCACAGAATTACAACCCTCTGAGAGATAGAGAGAAACTATGTCCTCTGGTTGGGGAGCCGAGGACTATGGGACATGGCCGAAAAATTAGAGCTAGACCTTTCAGGAGTTAAATTAGGAAACACTTCTACACACAAAGGGTGGTAGAAGTTTGGAACTTCTGTAAATGGCAATTAATGTTAGATTAGTTGTTCATTTTAAATCTGAGATTGATAGATTTTTGTTAACCAAAGGTATTAAGGGATATGGGCCAAAGGCAGACATATGGAGTTAGGTCGCAGATCAGCCATGATCTCATTGAATGGCGGAACAGGATCGAGGGGCTGAATGGCCTCCTCCCGTTCCTATGTTCCTATGAGGCAGCAGTAGGCGGGATTCAACGGTTTCGGTGCCCCTAGGCTAGGGAGGGGAGATCGCAGCCATTGCCGTCCAGTAACTCCCACTGGGGAGGTAGCATGTGTGTGGACATGGGATAGGATTGGCTTCAATCGTGGTGCGAGCCACAGTTGAATTGTCCAGGCCAATATTTATCACTCAATCAACGTTGCTGCTTGTGGGAGCTTGCTGTGCGAAAATTGGCTGCCGCGTTCCCTACCATCATCATCATCATAGGCGGTCCCTCGTATCGAGGATGACTTGCTTCCACGCCAAAAAGGGATGAGTTCACAGGTATTTCAATGAAGGACCTAATATTCCAGATCCCGAACTACATCCTGAAGGGAAGAAGTTGCACACCAGCCACCACACGGGCTTGACTGAGCTAGGTCTTGGTCCAGTGGCAAGGATTGACCAAGATGACTGAAGACCAGCTCTGCTGCACGGACCTAGGCGCGCGCACATATCGCAGTGTGGGCTGGCCCTGGGCCCTTGCCTCTTCTGGGCCCCAGACTCACGCCTCTCCTGGGCCCCGATCACATCCCTCTACAAACTCTAATTCCCTACTATAAGTCTGCGTTCCCTACATTACAACAGTGACAACCCTTTGAAAAGTACTTGATTCGCTTTAAAGCGCTTTGGCAAGTCCCGAGGCCATGGAAGGCGCTATATAAATCCAAGTCTTTCTTTGTTTTGTTTTAAGATCACATGTATCTGTTGAAGTAAGATACGATAATCTGAAAGCTGGGAGTGGATGCGGTCACACTTCCAGCAGTTTATACAGCGGGCCGTAGGGCAGATGGTTCATCAGCACACTCCACAGCTCGCTGAGTACTGTAATAAACTCTCCGGCCTCCCGTCCACTGACAAGTCTGCCGTATCATTATCCAAGAGGCATTGATAGGGTGCAGCAAATAAAACTGTTCGTCCTGTTTTTTTATTCATACTCAGGAGGTGGGAGTGGGCCAGTTGGGTTTTTTACGACAATCCGACAGCTTCATGGTCACTTTTATTGATCCCAGCATTTCAGTTCCAGATTTATTTTTTAAAAACTGAATTCCAAATTCTCAAAAGGCCCTGATGGGACTTCAACTCATTCTCTCTGGATTATTGCTCCAGAAAGTGGTGTACATGGACTTCCAAAAGGCGTTTGATAAAGTGCCACATAACAGGCTTGCCAGCAAAGCTGAAACCCATGGAATGAATAGGACAGGGGCAGCACGGATACGGAATTGGCCCAGTGACAGGAAACAGAGAGTAGTGGTGAAAGGCTGTTTTTCGGACTGGAGGAAGGTGTACAGTGGTGTTCCCCAGGGGTCTGTACTAGCTTTTCTTGATATAAATTAATGACTTGGATTTAGGTGTACAGTGCACAATTTCAAAATTTGCAGAAGTGTAGTGAACAGTGAGGAAGATAGTAATAGACTTCAAAGAGGGTGCATAAAAGATTTACGAGATTGGTTCCAGGGATGAGGGACTTCAGTTACGTGGATAGACTGGAGAAGCTGGGGTTGTTCTCCTCAGAGCAGAGAAGGTTAAGAGGAGATTTGATCGAGGTGTTCAAAATCATGAGGGGTCTGGACAGAGTAGAGAGAGATGTTCCCATTGGTGGAAGTGTCGAGAACCAGAGGGCACAGATTTAAGGCGATTGGCAGAAGAGCCAAAGGCGACATGAGGAGAAACAGTTTTACGCAGCGAGTGGTTAGGATCTGGAATGCGCTGCCTGAGAGGGTGGTGGAGGCAGACTCAATTGTGGCTTTCAAAAGGGAATAAGTCCCTGAAAAATTGGCCAGGCTACGGGGAAAAGACGAGGGAGTGGGACTGGCTGAGGGGCTCTTGCTGAGAGCCGGCATGGGCTCGACGGGCCGAATGGCCTCCTTCTGTGCCGTAACAGTTCTGTGATTCTAATTTAACCACAACATTACTGTATCCAGCTTCTGAAACGACATCAGTAGAGCAGAGCATTAAGCATTGCAGGGCAATGTTAATGTGGGCAGGGGCACTGTGAAAAGGGCGACACTGCAGTCTTTCAATCTAAAGTGTCAGCCGTTGCTCAGTGGATAGCACTCTCACCTCTGAGTCAGACAGCTGTGGGTTCAAATCACACTCCAGGGACTTAAGCACAAAAATCCAGGCTGACACTCCAGCCTGGTGCTAAAGGAGCATTGCACTGTCGGAGGTGCCGTCTTTCAGATGAGACGTTAAACCGAGGCCCCGTCTGCCCTCTCAGGTAAAAGATCCCATGGCACTATTTCGAAGAAGAGCAGGGGAGTTATCCCCAGTGTCCTGGCCAATATTTATCCCTCAATCAACATAACAAAAACAGATTATCTGGGTCATTATCACATTGCTGTTTGTGGGAGCTTGCTGCGTGTAAATTGGCTGCCGCATTTCCTACATTATAACAGTGACTACACTCCAAAAGTACTTCATTGGCTGTGAAGTGCTTTGGTCCTGAAAGGCGCTATATAAATTCAAGTCTTTTAAAGCTACCCCATCCAGAGAAATTAAACAGAAAATTAAAACTCCTGCTCCTTTGGAGGACGTGTTCATTTTTCAGAGGCCCAAAAAGCAGCCATGTTGTTTGACCCAGATGAGCAAGGCCTCCATGGATGCCATATCTGATAGGCCGGTACTATCTTCCCTCCTGCTTCTGGCTGTTGTTCCACTTGAGTCAGAGGTTGGCCTGACTTTTTTCCTTATTCACAGAATGATAGAATAACACGGCACAGGAGTAGGCCACTCAATCCCTCGTGCTTGTGCCGGCTCTTTGAAAGAGGGATCCAATTAGTCCCACTTCCCCCGCTCTTTCCCCACAGCCTGGCAAATTATTCCCCTTCAAGTATTTATCTAATTCCCTTTTGAAAGTTATTATTGAATCTGCTCCCACTGCCCTTTCAGGCAGCGCGTTCCCGATCATAACATCTTGCCTCTGGTTCTTTTGCCAATGGCCTTAGATTTGTGTCCCTCTGGTTACCGAGCCTCCTGCCACGGGTAACACTTATTCACTCTATCAAACCCTTCAAGACTTTGAATGCCTGTATTCTTGACACTTAGCAATGTGGATGTTTCATTTTAATTTGTCATGTGGATTTCTTTAATTGGAATTAATTCGTAGCTAGATGTTAATGATTGAAAGTTTCTTAACTGAGGTTGACAGATTTTGTTCGGCAAGAGTATTAAGGTTTACGGAACCAAGGCGGGTAAATGGAGTTAAGATACATATCACCCATGATGCGATAGAATGGCAGAACAGGCCCGAGTGGCTGAATGGCCTCCTCCCGTTCTTGTGTTTCTTTGTCCGGTCAACCATTTTATGGGCTCAACGAGCCAAATGGCCTCCTTCAGTGCTGTAACCATTCTGTGAATCTATCAATGCTGTAGTACACAAATATATGCTGGGACCCAATGGTTAACATAAGCTAAGCCACTGATGTCATGGGAAGATAGGGCTCATGAATCGAAAGGGTTTCTTCCAGCTACCATCAAGTCCATACATCACCTACGAGGTCTGTAGGTAAGTACTAGAAAAACAGGAATGTCCCAAATTAGATTCCCTCAGCCACAACAATGGAAGGGACGCTATAATTGGTCTGTGGGCTGGTGGAGTGAGAGAAAGCAAGAAATTGTAGTCACTGCTGTAATGTAGAAAACATGGCAGTCAATTTGTGCACAGCAAGCTCCCAAAAACAGCAATGTAATAATGACCAATTCATCTATTTTTATATGTTGGTTGAGGGCTAAATATTGATCAGGACCCCGGGGAGAACTCCCCTGATCTTCTTCGAAATAGTACCATGGGATCTTTTACGTCCACCTGAGAGGGCAGACAGGGCCTCGGATTAACGTCTCACCCGAGAGACGGCACCTCCGGCAGTGCAGCGCTCCCTCAGCACTGCACTGGGAGCGTCAGCCTAGATTTTTGTGCTAGGCGTTCCTGGAGTGGGAGTTGTACCCACAACCTTCTGACTCAGAGGCGAGAGTGCTGCCCAATGAGCCACGGCTGACACCGCCAGCTCTCAGCAATCAGCCATCTGATGCCCCCCCGCATGCTGTAAATTGCACGCGTAAAGGTTCAAGTGGAGGAGGTGTGGGCCAGACCCTCCCACAGTATGACACGTACACACGGAGAGCAAGAGCAGAGGAGGGGGGAGGAAACAGCAATGAGGAGGGTAAAACAGCATGATTGAAAGGCAGCCTTCCTTCAGTTGGTATAAGACGTCACTGGTGCGAAAAATGGGTTTGAAGAACAAGTACCTGATCATGACAGGAGACAGCAGAAGAATTAGCTTGTTACAATTCATTGCTCCTCTGATCAAACAGCTGCTGTTCCTTCAGTCTGAAGCCCAATGTTTGAGTAAGCCTCTCTCCGTACAGCGGGGCCAGTGATTAGGGAGGTGATTGGAATCCGCTGGCTCTTGCACTATGGCACAAGCACATTGTGGCGTCCAGCTAACGTTTGCTGCACACATGTGTGCTTTGATCCGCTGCTACTTTGCGACCAAGGCCATTTATTAATCGGAGATACAAGACTGTGTCAATACAAGATACCAGGCTATGGTCACAGAAACACGAGCAACAAGCGTCGGCCATTCGGCCCCCCGAGCCTGCCTGCACCACGCCCCCCCCCCCCCACTGCACCTCAACTCCATTTACCTGCCTTTGGCTCCATCGGTGTGAGTCCTGGTTCAGTGGGTAGCCCCCTCGCCTCTGAGTCAGAAGGTTGTGGGTTCAAATCCCACTCCAGGGACTTGAGCACATAAATCTAGGCTGACACTCCCAGTGCAGTGCTGAGGGAGTGCTGCACTGTCGGAGGTGCCGTCTTTCGGATGAGACCTTAAACCGAGGCCCCATCTGCCCCCTCAGGTGGATGTAAAAGATCCCACAGCAAATTTCAAAGAAGAGCAGGGGAGTTATCCCGGGTGTCCTGGTGCCAATATTTATCCATCAATCAACATCACTAAAACAGATTATCTGGCCATTATTAATATGTCTCTACTTATCTGTAGAATAACTCCACGAGGCCTAGTGCTGTGCTTGAATTGCTGTGACCTTAGTCTCTTTATTCAAACTGCAGCGTGCCTTCACTGCGTGGTGACCAGCCTTTTATACAGCTCCTGCCTGGGCCTCCCACAGTTGCAACCTCTAGTGGTACCAGCATAGTATACACAGAGTATGCGTATATGACAATTATCACACTGCTGTTTGTGGGAGCTTGCTGTGCGCAAAGTGGCGGCTGCGTTGCCACATTTAAACAGTGACTACACTCCAAAAGTACTTCAGTAAAATGTTTGAGATGCCTGGTGGTTGTGAATGGCGCTATAGAAATGCAAGTCTTTCTTTCTTTATGTAAAGTCTTTACTCTACAGTATGAAACCACACGAGGCACATTCTGGGGACAAGGTCAATCTGTGACCTTAATTCTTTATTCACAGGACTCCAAAGACGATGACCCTGCATGGGACCTCCCTTTTTATACCTGTGTGATCAGGTAAGTAGTGTCTCCCACAAGTTCACCCCTTGTGGTCAAGGTGTGCATCTAGGTTGAGTGTATACAGTAATACAGTGGTGTTACATTGTGGTTACATACATGACATCACCTTCTCTCCCAAAGTCTTATTGGGATCATAGGTTTAGTCTTTCAGGTGGTCTACGCTCCCTCGTGGAGCGCCGCAGTTGGGGCTCTGGTTGTTGGACACTGATGTGAGTGTCTGTCACCTGTGGTGATTCCGGCCTGTCCGGGCTGACCGCAGGGACTGTGCATTCTTCTGATTGCTCTTGTTGCTCGTTCACTGGCAGTGTTGTGAGCT
Organism: Pristiophorus japonicus; assembly: GCF_044704955.1. Classification (NCBI taxonomy): domain Eukaryota; kingdom Metazoa; phylum Chordata; class Chondrichthyes; family Pristiophoridae; genus Pristiophorus; species Pristiophorus japonicus. The sequence goes on from NC_091993.1 coordinate 124,516,121, forward strand.
CCATCTCATGGTCTTCTTCAGGTTCCTCCGCGTCGATGCTGAACCTTTTTTTTACTTGGTCCAGATGCTTACGGCATATCTGGCCATTGTTGAGTTTTACCACGATGACCCTATTCCCCTCTTTGTCAATTACGGTACCCTCAAGCCATTTGGGCCCCATGGCGTGATTGAGGACGAATACAGGATCATTTATTTCTATACATCTCCCCCTCGCATTACGGTCATGGTACTCGTTTTGTGACTTGCACTTGTCCTCAACTATGCCGATCAGGACTGGGTGAATGAGGGACAACCGAGTTTTGAGTGTCCGTTTCATTAGTAGCTCTGCAGGCAGGACCCCCGTGAGCGAATGCAGGTGGGATCTATAGGCCAGCAGGAGACGCGATAGGTGGCATTGTAGGGAGGGTCCTTGAATCCTGAGCATACCTTGCTTAATGATTTGGACCGCACGTTCCACCTGGCCATTGGAGACCGGCTTGAACGGCGCAGTCCTGACGTGGTTGATGCCATTGCCCGACATAAACTCTCGGAATTCGTAGCTTGTGAAACATGGGCCATTATCACTAACCAGGATGTCCGGCAAGCCATGGGTTGCAAAGATCGCACGTGGCTTTCCACGGTGGTGGATGACGTGCATGAATTCAGAATGATGCACTCGATCCATTTTGAGTACACATCTACCACAATAAGGAACATCTTACCCATGAACGGGCCCGCGTAGTCAATATGAATGCGTGACCATGGCCTGGTGGGCCAGGGCCATGGGCTGAGCGGGGCCTCCCTGGAGGCATTACCCAGCTGGGCACACGTCGTGCACAGTGTTCCAGGTCTAAATCAATTCCAGGTCACCAAACGTGTGACCGGGCAATGGCCTTCATCAGCACAATGCCTGGGTGCTCGCTGTGGAGTTCCCTGATGAATGCCACCCTGCGCTGCTGGGGCATAACTACCCAGCTGCCCCATGGTAGGCAGTCAGCTTGGATGGAGAGCTCATCCATCCGTCTGTGGAACGGTCTGACCTCCTCAGGGCATGCTCAGTGTGCAGGCTCCCAATCCCCAGTCAGGACACATTTCTTAATCAAGGATAGGAGGGGATCTCTGTTTGTCCAGATTTTGATCTGGCGGGCTGTGATGGGGGAGCCTGCACTGTCAAAGGCATCAACAGCCATGACCATCTCGGCGCTTTGATCAGCTGCCCCCTCAGTGGTGGCCAGTGGAAGCCTGCTGAAAGCGTCAGCGCAATTTTCAGTGCCGGGCTGGTGCCAGATGGAGTAGTCATAGGCAGCCAGCATGAGAGCCCATCGCTGTATGCGAGCTGATACGTTGGCATTGACAGCCTTGCTGTCTGACAACAGGGATGTTAATGGCCTGTGGTCCAAACTCCTAATTCAAGCTTCCTACCAAAGAGGTACTGATGCATTTTTTTTACACCATAGACACTTGCAAGCGCTTCCTTCTCGACCATCCCATATCCCCGTTCTGCTTGAGAGAGCGACCTGGAGACATAAGCCACAGGTTGTAGTTTCTCCTCAGCATTGCTCTGCTGCAACATGCACCTAACCCCATAGGACGATGCATCACATGTCAGAACCAATTTTTTACAGGGGTTGTACAGGGTCAACAACTTGTTTGAACACAGTAGGTTTCGTGCCCGATCAAAAGCCCGTTCCTGACAGTCCCCCCAAAACCAATCGCAACCCTTACGCAGGAGCATGTGTAGCGGCTCCAACAACGTGCTCAAGTTCGGCAGAAAGTTCCCGAAATAGTTCAACAGTCCCAGGAATGAACGCAACTCCGATGTGTTGCAGGGCCTGGGTGCTCGTCGAGTCGCCTCTGTTTTGGATTCGGTGGGCCGAATCCCATCTGCAGAACCCTCCTGCCCAGAAACTCAACCTCAGGAGCTAAGAACACACATTTAGACTTCTTGAGTCGCAGGCCTACCCGGTCCAGTCGGCGTAGCACCTCCTCCAGGTTGTGGAGGTGTTCCTCGGTGTCTTAACCCATGATGAGGATGTCGTCCTGGAATAGGATCATTCAAGGAATTGATTTAAGGAGGCTTTCCATGTTTCTTTGAAAAATCGCGGCCGCTGATCGAATGTCAAATGGGCACCTGTTATAAACTAACAGTCCCTTGTGCGTGGTGATGGTGGTCAGTAGTTTAGATTCGTCGGCCAGTTCCTGGGTCATATAGGCTGAAGTGAGGTCCAACTTGGTGAACAGCTTGCCGCCTGCCAGCATGGCGAAGAGGTCCTCTGCTCTCGGGAGCGGGTATTGATCTTGTAGGGACACCCGATTGATGGTGGCCTTGTAGTCGCCACAGATCCTGACAGAGCCATCCGCTTTTAGGACGGGAACGATGGGGCTCGCCCAGTCGCTGAATTCAACAGGCGAGATGATGCCCTCTCTCAACAGCCGGTCCAGTTCGCTCTCGATCTTTTCCCGCATCACATACAGCACTGCTCTGGCTTTGTGGTGCACTGGCCTGGCGTCCGGGGTGATGTGTATCACTACTTTAGTACCTTTGAAAGTCCCGACACCAGGTTGGAATAGTGAATCGAATTGTTGTAGGACTTGTGAGCACGAACTTCGCTCCACCGAGGACATTGCGTGAACATCCCCCCATTTCCAGTTCATCTCGGCTAACCAGCTCCTCCCCAGCAGTGCGGGACCATTGCCCGGGACAATCCAGAACGGCAGCCGATTCACTAACCCATTGTGTGACAGCCAACATTGCACTGCCTAGCACCGGAATGATTTCTTTAGTGTAAGTCCGTAATTGTGTCTCAATACGTGCTAATTTGGGTCTACTGGCTTTAAGTGGCCATAGCTTCTCAAATTGCTGAATTCCCATGAGTGACTGGCTGGCCCCAGTGTCCAGCTCCATACGTACTGGGATACCGTTTAATAAAATCCTCATCATCATTGGTGGCGTTTTGGTGTATGAACTGTGAATATTTGCCACATGGACCCGCTGAACCTCGGCGTCCATCGATTTGCCCCAAAAGTCATCCTGCCTGAAAGAACCCTCTTCTGGTCCATCTGCCTCATATATTAGTCTGGTTGCAGACTTCCTGCACATTTGAGCTAAGTGGCCACTGAGATTGCAGTTCCGACAGACAAACTTTTGAAATCTGAAAGATCTAGCTGCGTGTTTTCCCCCACACCTCCAGCATGAGTTAAAGTTTCCATTGTTGGGAACAAAGGGTCTATGGCCAGGCATTCCGCGCTGACTGTCCCTTTGACTGCTCTTAAGTACCCTATTAGTGGGTGTCATCTAGGTTGAGTGTTTACAGTAATACAGTGGTGTTACATTGTGGTTACATACATGACACTTTATATCTCGATACCCTTGGCTAACAAAATTCTATCGCTCCCATTCTTGAAAATTTCAACTGTCCCAGCATCCAGTCTTTTGGAGGAGAGAGTTCCACATTTTCACTATCATTTGGGTGAAAAAATGTTTCCTGATTTCGCTGCTAAACAACCTGGCTCTGATTTTAAGGTTATGTACCCTTGTTCTAGACTCCCTCGCCCCACCAGAGGAAGTGGTTTTTCCCTATCTATCCTTTCAATTCCTTTAATCGTCCTAAACACCTTGATGAGATCATAGAAACATAGAAACATAGAAACATAGAAAATAGGTGCAGGAGCAGGCCATTCAGCCCTTCTAGCCTGCACCGCCATTCAATGAGTTCATGGCTGAACATGAAACTTCAGTACCCCCTTCCTGCTTTCACGCCATACCCCTTGATCCCCCGAGTAGTAAGGATTTCATCTAACTCCCTTTTGAATATATTTAGTGAATTGGCCTCAACTACTTTCTGTGGTAGAGAATTCCACAGGATCACCACTCTCTGGGTGAAGAAGTTTCTCCTTATCTCGGTCCTAAATGGCTTACCCCTTATCCTTAGACTGTGACCCCTGGTTCTGGACTTCCCCAACATTGGGAACATTCTTCCTGCATCCAACCTGTCCAAACCCGTCAGAATTTTAAACGTTTCTATGAGGTACCCTCTCACTCTTCTGAACTCCAGTGAATACAAGCCCAGTTGATCCAGTCTTTCTTGATAGGTCAGTCCCACCATCCCGGGAATCAGTCTGGTGAATCTTCGCTGCACTCCCTCAATAGCAAGAATGTCCTTCCTCAAGTTAGGAGACCAAAACTGTACACAATACTCCAGGTGTGGCCTCACCAAGGCCCTGTACAACTGTAGCAACACCTCCCTGCCCCTGTACTCAAATCCCCTCGCTATGAAGGCCAACATGCCATTTGCTTTCTTAGCCGCCTGCTGTACCTGCATGCCAACCTTCAATGACTGATGTACCATGACACCCAGGTCTCGTTGCACCTTCCCTTTTCCTAATCTGTCACCATTCAGATAATAGTCTGTCTCTCTGTTTTTACCACCAAAGTGGATAACCTCACATTTATCCACATTATACTTCATCTGCCACGCATTTGCCCACTCACCTAACCTATCCAAGTCACTCTGCAGCCTCATAGCATCCTCCTCGCAGCTCACACTGCCACCCAACTTAGTGTCATCCGCAAATTTGGAGATACTACATTTAATCCCCTCGTCTAAATCATTAATGTAAAATGTAAACAACTGGGGCCCCAGCACGGAACCCTGCGGTATCCCACTAGTCACTGCCTGCCATTCCGAAAAGTACCCATTTACTCCTACTCTTTGCTTCCTGTCTGACAACCAGTTCTCAATCCACGTCAGCACACTACCCCCAATCCCATGTGCTTTAACTTTGCACATTAATCTCCTGTGTGGGACCTTGTCGAAAGCCTTCTGAAAGTCCAAATATACCACATCAACTGGTACTCCTTTGTCCACTTTATTGGAAACATCCTCAAAAAATTCCAGAAGATTTGTCAAGCATGATCTCCCTTTCACAAGGGACTTGGACCTATCATGTCACCATTTTCCAAATGCGCTGCTATGACATCCTTAATAATTGATTCCATCATTTTACCCACTACTGAGGTCAGGCTGACCGGTCTATAATTCCCTGCTTTCTCTCTCCCTCCTTTTTTAAAAAGTGGGGTTACATTGGCTACCCTCCACTCGATAGGAACTGATCCAGAGTCAATGGAATGTTGGAAAATGACTGTCAATGCATCCGCTATTTCCAAGGCCACCTCCTTAAGTACTCTGGGATGCAGTCCATCAGGCCCTGGGGATTTATCGGCCTTCAATCCCATCAATTTCCCCAACACAATTTCCCGACTAATAAAGATTTCCCTCAGTTCCTCCTCCTTACTAGACCCTCTGACCACTTTTATATCCGGAAGGTTCTTTGTGTCCTCCTTAGTGAATACTGAACCAAAGTACTTGTTCAATTGGTCTGCCATTTCTTTGTTCCCCGTTATGACTTCCCCTGATTCTGACTGCAGGGGACCTACGTTTGTCTTTACTAACCTTTTTCTCTTTACATACCTATAGAAACTTTTGCAATCCGCCTTAATGTTCCCTGCAAGCTTCTTCTCGTACTCCATTTTCCCTGCCCTAATCAAACCCTTTGTCCTCCTCTGCTGAGTTCTAAATTTCTCCCAGTCCCCAGGTTCGCTGCTATTTCTGGCCAATTTGTATGCCATTTCCTTGGCTTTAATACTATCCCTGATTTCCCTAGATAGCCACGGTTGAGCCACCTTCCCTTTTTTATTTTTACGCCAGACAGGAATGTACAATTGTTGTAATTCATCCATGCGGTCTCTAAATTTCTGCCATTGCCCATCCACAGTCAACCCCTTAAGTATCATTAGCCAATCTATCTTAGCCAATTCATGCCTCATACCTTCAAAGTTACCCTTCTTTAAGTTCTGGACCATGGTCTCTGAATTAACTGTTTCATTCTCCATCCTAATGCAGAATTCCACCATATTATGGTCACTCTTCCCCAAGGGGCCTCGCACAATGAGATTGCTAATTAATCCTCTCTCATTACAAAACACCCAGTCTAAGATGGCCTCACCCCTATTGGTCTAGAAAACTATCCCTTATGCACTCCAGGAAATCCTCCTCCACCGTATTGCTTCCAGTTTGGCTGGCCCAATCTATGTGCATATTAAAGTCACCCATTATAACTGCTGCACCTTTATTGCATGCACTCCTAATTTCCTGTTTGATGCCCTCCCCAACATCACTACTACTGTTTGGAGGTCTGTACACAACTCCCACTAACGATTTTTGCCCTTTAGTGTTCTGCAGCTCTACCCATATAGATTCCACATCATCCAAGCTAATGTCTTTCCTAACTATTGCATTAATCTCCTCTTTAACCAGCAATGCTACCCCACCTCCTTTTCCTTTTATTCTATCCTTCCTGAATGTTGAATACCCCTGGATGTTGAGTTCCCAGCCCTGATCATCCTGGAGCCACGTCTCCGTAATCCCAATCACATCATATTTGTTAACATCTATTTGCACAGTTAATTCATCCACTTTATTGCGGATACTCCTTGCATTAAGACACAAAGCCTTCAGGCTTGCTTTTTTAACACCCTTTGTCCTTTTAGAATTTTGCTGTACAGTGGCCCTTTTTGTTCTTTGCCTTGGGTTTCTCTGCCCTCCACTTTTCCTCATCTCCTTTCTGTCTTTTGTTTTTGCCTCATTTTTGTCTCCCTCTGTCTCCCTGCATAGGTTCCCATCCCCCTGCAATATTAGTTTAACTCCTCCCCAACAGCACTAGCAAACACTCCCCCTAGGACATTGGTTCCGGTCCTGCCCAGGTGCAGACCGTCCGGTTTGTACTGGTCCCACCTCCCCCAGAACCGGTTCCAATGCCCCAAGAATTTGAATCCCTCCCTGCTGCACCACTGCTCAAGCCATGTATTCATCTGCGCTATCCTGCGATTCCTACTCTGACTAGCACGTGGCACTGGTAGCAATCCCGAGATTACTACTTTTGAGGTCCTACTTTTTAATTTAGCTCCTGGCTCCTTAAATTCTTTTCGTAGGACCTCATCCCTTTTTTTACCTATGTCGTTGGTACCAATGTGCACCACGACAACTGGCTGTTCTCCCTCCCATTTCAGAATGTCCTGCACCCGCTCCGAGACATCCTTGACCCTTGCACCAGGGAGTCAACATACCATCCTGGAGTCTCGGTTGCGTCTGCAGAAACGCCTATCTATTCCCCTCACCATCGAATCCCCTATCACTATCGCGCTCCCAATCTTTTTCCTGCCCTCCTTTGCAGCAGAGCCACCTATGGTGCCATGAACTTGGCTGCTGCTGCCCTCCCCTGATGAGTCATCCTCCCCAACAGTACTCAAAGCAGTGTATCTGTTTTGCAGGGGGATGACCACAGGGGACCCCTGCACTATCTTTCTTGCACTGCTCTTCCTGCTGGTCTTCCATTCCCTATCTGGCTGTGGACCCTTCTCCTGCGGTAAGACCAACTCACTACACGTGATACTCACGTCATTCTCAGCATCGTGGATGCTCCAGAGTGAATCCACCCTCAGCTCCAATTCCGCAACGCGGACCGTCAAGAGCTCGAGACGGATACACTTCCCACACACGTAGCGCCCAGGGACACCGGAAGTGTCCCCGAGTTCCCACATGGTACAGGAGGAGCATATCACATGGCCGAGCTCTCCTGCCATGTCTTAACCTTAGATACCCTTAAATTGGTAATAACAATGTTACAGTTCACTTACTGATATAAAAAATAAAAGAAAAGCTACTCACCAATCACCAGCCAATCACTTACCCCATTGGCTGTGACGTCACTTTTTGATTACTTTCTACTTCTATTTTGCTTTCTCTCCCGCTGTAGCTGCCTTTTGACAGGTCGCTCCCGCGTCTCACCAACTGCCGCTGGCTCTCGATCTCCCGCTGGGCTTTTGATAGGTCGCTCCCCTCTCACCAACTCCCCTCTCATCATCCCTTAACCTTCTACACTCAAGGGAATACAAGCCCTGTCTATGCAGCCTGGCCTCGGGATGTAACCCTTTAAACCCTGCTATCCTTCTGCTGAACTTTCAGTCTTGTAAGCTTCAATTCACCCTCAGCATCCACAGCCTTTTGGGGGAGGAGAGAGTTCCAGATTTCGAATAATCTTTGTGTGAAGAAGTACTTCCTGATTTCAGAGGGGTCAACAACCAGGAGACACAGCTTTAAAGTAATTGGGAGAAGGTTTAGAGGAGATACGAGGGGAAATTTCTTCACCCAGAGGGTGGTGGGGGTCTGGAACTCACTGCCTGAAAGGGTGGTAGAGGCAGAAACCCTCACCACATTTAAAAGATACTTGGATGTGCACCTGAAGTGTCGTAACCTACAGGGCTACGGACCAAGAGCTGGACAGTGGGATTAGGCTGGATAGCTTTGTCAGCCGGCACGGACACGATGGGCCGATATAGCCTCCTTCCGTGCTGTAAATTTCTATGATTCTATGATTTCTCTCCTAAACAGCATGGTCCTCATTTTAAGGTTATGCCCCCTTGTTCTGGATTCCCCCACCAGAAGAAATAGTTTCTGTTGTACATGCTGACTACGGATGTACTCTATGTGTAGTCACTGTGAGATTGCATAAGATGGAGACTTGTTGACCTGATGTACTATCAATAAGGTTCACACCGTGCACATACATGCTGGCACCACGAGAGGGTGCAACTGGTGGAGACCGGGGGTTTCCTGCCCTGGTGGCAGGGCCCTGTATAAAAGGCTGCCCACCATGCTTGTACAGCACTCTGGAGTTTGTAATAAAGGACCAAGGTCACTACAGTTTGAGTACAACGCATTGCCTCGTGGCATCATTCATAGCTACATTATAGACATAACAGTTTCTCTGTCATCTACTCTATCAAATCCCTTTATCATTTTAAACATCTCGATCAGATCACCTCTCAACCTTCTAAACTCAAGGAAACACAAGCCCAGTTTATGCAGTCTGGCCTCATAATTTAACCCTTTAGCCCGGGTATAATTCTGATGAATCTGTGCTGCTCCCCCTTCAAGTCCAATATATCCTTCCTGACACTCAGTGCCTTACAACTGGAGTCACTAGCTATATTTTGCTCTTGACCTGCAAGAGAGTAGGCCCAATATTCCTCCCCTTTCACCTGGCCACTAGTCGGCCAGGGCAAACCCAAAATGTGCTCCACCTGACAGAGTTGCCCTGAGGAGGTTTTCCCATTGAACCGATACAGTCCTTTTGTTGCTGGTTCTCCCACAACGGTTTTAGAAAAGGGAATTCCAAGATATCGGTGTAGCAATAATGAAAGAATGGTGTTGTGCTATCGACAGCGCTATCAAGCAGTACTTACTCACCAATAACCTGCTCACCGAGGCCCAGTTTGGGTTCTGCCAGGACCACTCGGCTCCAGACCGAGTGTGGCATCAAGGAGCCCCAGTAAAACTGAAGTCAATGGGAATCAGGGGGAAAATTCCCCACTGGCTGGAGTCATACCTGGCACAAAGGAAGATGGATGTGGTGGTTGGAGGTCAATCATCCCAGCCCCAGGACATCGCTGCAGGAGTTCCTCAGGGCAGTGTCCTCGGCCCAACCATCTTCAGCTGCTTCATCAATGACCATCCTGACATCATAAGGTAAGAAATGGGGATGTTCGCTGATGATTGCACAGTGTTCAGTTCCATTTGCAACTCCTCAGATAATGGAGCAGTCTGTGCCCACATACAGCAAGACCTGGACAACATTCAGCCTTGGGCTGATAAGTGGCAAGTAACATTCGCGCCACACAAGTGCCAGGCAATGACCATCTCCAATAAGCGAGAGTCCAACCACCGCCCCATGATATACAACGGCATTACCATCGCCGAATCCCCCACCACCAATATCCTGGGGGTCACCATTGACTAGAAACTTAACTGGGCCAGCTACATAAATACTGTGGCAACAAGAGCGGGTCAGAGGCTGGGTATTCTGCGGCGAGTGTCTCACCCCCTGACTCCCCAAAGCCTTTCCACCATCTACAAGACACAAGTCAGGAGTGTGATGGAATACTCTCCACTTGCCTAGATGAGTGCAGCTCCAACAACACTCAAGAAGCTCGACACCATCCAGGACAAAGCAGCCCACTTTATCAGCATCCCATCCCCCACCTTCAACATTCACTCCCTCCACCACCGGCGCACCGTGGCTGCAGTGTGCACCATCTACAAGATGCACTGCAGCAACTCGCCAAGGTTTCTTCGGCAGCACCTCCCAAACCCGTGACCTCTACCACCTAGAAGGACAAGGGCAGCAGGCGCATGGGAACACCACCACCTCCATGTTCCCCTCCAAGTCACACACCATCCTGACTTGGAAACATATCGGACGTTCTTTCATTGTCGCTGGGTCAAAATCCTGCAACTCCCTCCCCAACAGCACTGTGGGAGCACCTTCACCACACGGACTGCAGCGGTTCAAGAAGGTGGCTCACCACCACCTTCTCAAGGGGCAATTAGGGATGGGCAATAAATGCCGGGCTTGCCGGCTCACATCCCCGGAACAAATTTAAAAAAATATGTCCAAGTCAGGCACAGTGTGTGGCCTGGAGAGAACTTAGGAGGCGATGTTTGTTCCCATGACATTGCTACACCTGTCCTTCTCACTGGTAGAGGTCACAGGAGAGGGAGGTGCTGTTGGAGTAACCTTGGTGAGTTACTGCAGTACAGCCTGTGGACTGTGCATACTGCATTGTGCGCTAGTGATAGAGGGGGTTAATACTGAGTCCTGTGGCAGTGACACCGATAAAATGACCTGGATAGTGTCGAGCTTTTTGAGAGTAGTTATGGCTGCATCCTGTTCATCATTAAGTTAGTGAGTATTCCATCACACTCCTGGCTTGAGCCTTGTAGATAGATAGTGGAGATCATCATCATCATCATAGGCAGTCCCTCGAAATCGAGGAAGACTTGCTTCCATTCTAAAAGTGAGTTCTCAGGTGGCTGAACAGTCCAATACAGGAATTACAGTCTCTGTCACAGGTGGGACAGACAGTCGTTGAAGGAAAGGGTGGGTGGGGAGTCTGGTTTGCCGCACGCTCCTTCCGCTGCCTGCGCTTGTTTTCTGCATGCTCTCGGCGACGAGACTCGAGGTGCTCAGCGCCCTCCCGGATGCTCTTGTCCACTTAGGGCGGTCTTTGGCGAGGGACTCCCAGGTGTCGGTGGGGATGTTGTACTTTATCAAGGAGGCTTTGAGGGTGTCCTTGAAATGTTTCCTCTGCCCACCTGGGGCTCGCTTGCCGTGTAGGAGTTCCGAGTAGAGCGCTTGCTTTGGAAGTCTTGTGTCAGCCATGCGAACAATGTGGTCCGCCCAACGTAGCTGGTCGAGTGTGGTCAGTGCTTCGATGATGGGGATGTTGGTGCCTCTGGGTACCAGAAGGTGAGACACACTTGCACAGAATGGCAGGTCGATTCGCTACCACGGCTAACCCTCAACAAAAGAGGGTGTGAATCATCCTCGGTAGCTATTGGTAGCTCTGTGACGTATGTTAACTGAGTTTTACCTGACACCGGAGGGCGCAACTGTCAGAGTCCTAATGGTCACTGGCAGACACGTGCAAGCCATGTATATAATGTTGGCAGCCATGTTGAATCTTCACTTTGAGAATAAAGAAACTGGAGTAAGGTCATGCCTGAACTAGCTCACCGTACTTAGCCTCGTGGAGTTATTCGATATTTAACAATTGGCGACGAATTAAAAATACAAACTTTCACGCAACCATGTCTGTTGGAATTTTGGAGAGATTCATGGAAGGGGAAGACTGGGAGAATTTCACCGATTGCTTCAACCAGTACTTCGTAGCCAACGGATTGGAAGGAACCGATAACGCAATTAAGCGCAGGGCGGTTCTCCTCACCGTTTGTGGGTCAAACATTCAGGGGCTTATCAAGAATCTACTCTCACCAATTCAACCAATGGATAAGACTTACGATGAATTGTGCACGCTGGTTCGGAACCACTTTAAACTGAAGGAAAGCATCATCATGGCGAGGTATCATTTCTATACGCACAATCGCTCCAAGGGCCAGGACGTGGTGGAATTTGTCGCTGACCTGAGTCGTCTCGCTGGGCCGTGCAACTTCAAAGCTGCATTGGAGATAATGCTGCGGGGCTTTTCCATGCTTGGCATTTGCCACGAGGTCATCCTTCGAAAGCTGCTGGCTGCTGAATCTCTCGACCTGAGCAGGGCCATAAAGATCGCCCAGGCATACATGTCCACGGACGAAAACTCGAAACAGATATCTTCCCAGCATCGAAACTCACCGGCAAGTACTGTGCATAAAATAATATTGTCGCCAGGCAGAGCTGCAAATGGACTTGGAGTCATGCGTGCATTAGTGCAACACTTGCATGCAACTGAGTCTCGCACCTGTGGAGGCTACGCTGAGTCTGTGGTCATGGCCATTCAAACCGTGGTCAAGGATCCACATAGACTTTGCCGGCCCCTTTCTCGGCAAAATATTTTTAGTGGTAGTGGATGCTTACTCCAAATGGATTGAATGCATAATCACGTCATCCAGCACGTCCACAGCCACTATTGAAAGCCTCCGGGCCTTGTTCGCCACGCATGGCTTGCCCGATGTCCTTGTCAGCAACAACGGACCGTGTTTCACCAGTTCGGAGTTCCACAAGTTTATGACCTGTAATTGCATCAAGCATGTCAGGTCTGCCCCTTTCAAACCCACGTCTAACGGTCAAGCGGAGCGGGCTGTCCAAACCATTAAGCTGAGCCTAAAACACGTGACTCACGGCTCCCTACAGACCCGCTTATTCCGCATTCTGCTCAGTTACCGGACGAGACCCCACTCGCTCACCGGGGTCCCTCCGGCCGAGCTGTTAATGAAGAGAGGCCTCAAAGCCAGGCTCTCCCTTGTACAGCCGGATCTCAACGATCATGTCGAAACCAGAAGGCAACGGCAGCAATGGTACCACGATCGCGCGGCCGTATCACGTGACATTGCTGTTCATGACCCTGTGTTTGCCCTGAATTATGGTCGTGGTCCAAAGTGGGTTGCTGGCACGGTTTTGGCCAAGGAGGGGAACAGGGTGTTTGTAGTCAAACTGTTAAATGGCCAAACGTGCAAGAGGCACATCGACCCAACCAAACTGCGATTCACAGACAACCCGGGACATCATCATCGACCAACCAACACACATCCAACCATCAGTTGACCCTTGTGTCATTCACGAAGACGAACCTACCATCCCCGACAGTCCTGTCAGGCCAACTGCTTCACAATGCAGCAATGGTCTTACTAACTCACCCAAGCTTGAGTTCGAACTGAGAAGATCAATCAGGGAGCGGAAGGCCCCGGAACGTCTCAACTTGTAAATACAACCTGTCCCAAGAACTTTGGGGGGGGAATGATGTTATGTATGTTAACTGGGTTTTACCTGCCACCAGAGGGCGTGACTGTCGGAGTCCTAATGGTCACTGGCAGACACATGCAAGCCGGGTATATAATGTTGACAGCCATGTTGAATCCTCACTTTGAGAATAAATAAATTGGAGTGAGGTCATGCCTGAACTAGCTCACCATACTTAGCCTCATGGAGTTATTCAATACTTAACAAGCTCAATATAATCGCCCAGATCACAGTGCAATTAAACCTCAGCATTCAGCTGACACTCCAGTTAAAATCCAAAGGACCACATGTACAACTAGCCAATGTTATAAAAATAGATCACTGTAGTGCTGAAACATTGTCACCAGATGTCAATAAAACACTGTAATCGCATTCACATCTAAAAACAGCACACCTAGAGACATCTAATGGCCAAACACGATTACTATGGCAATCTTTCCTGGAATGCCATAGTGAAATACCCGAAAACTCGACTGCGAAAGTGAATCGGAAAAAAAAGACTTCTTTTATACAGTGTCTCACAACCTCAGGACATACTGAAGTGATTCACGAGAAATATTTTTGAAGTGTATCCACTGTTGCAATGTAGGGAAACCCGGCAGCTAATTTGCGCACAGCAAGCTCCCACAAACAGCAATAGGGTATTCACCAGATGCTTTGGTGATGTTGATTGAGGGAAAAATATTGGCCAGAACTTCCCTGCTCTTCTGTGAAATAGTGGTATGGGATCTTTCATGCCGGGGCTTCGGTTCAACATCTCATCCGACAGACGGTACCTCCGACAGTGCAGCACTCCCTCAGGACCGCACTGGGAGCATCGGCCTGGATTTCTGGAGAGGGGCTTGAACCCATGACCTTCTGACAGCAGCTACCCACTGAGCCCCGGCTGATATTGTTCGAAGTCATTCCTCTAAAGTGACTATTGCTTTTCTATAAAGGGTGTCCCTATATATATTTAAGGCGGAGATCAACAGATTTTTGAATGATAAGGAAGTCGAGGGTTATGGGGAGTGGAGTTGAGGCCAGGATCAGATCAGCCATCATCTTCATAGGCAGTCCCTCGAAATCGAGGAAGACTTGCCAAAAGTGAGTTCTCAGGTGATTGAACAGTCCAATACGGGAATTACAGTCTCTGTCACAGGTGGGACAGACAGAGGTGGAAGGAAAGGGGTGAGTGGCTGACAACCCTTGATGACCCCGAGACGCAGAATGTCCACAGCGCTTGGTCTGCCCTCCAGACCACCATAACCAGTGCCAGTGAAGAGACGCTCGGTCACTCAACCAGGAAACAGCAGGACTGGTTTGATGAGAATGACCAGGAGATCCAAGAGCTAATAAATCGCAAGCGGAGGGCTTAAAACAATAACCCAGCTCGGGAGCAGCAAAGCAGCATTACAGACGGCTTAAGGCCGAGGTCCAACAAGAAGCCCGTGACCTAAAGAATAGATGGTGGGTGGAAAAAGCACAGGAGATTCAGCAGCTGGCGTACAGCCATGATGTGCGAGGATTCTTCACCGCAGTCAAGGCCACCTACGGCCTAAGCATCTGGCCAAGAATGGGGAGACACTCATCAAGGACACCAAGGCAGTCAGGACCCGCTGGAAGGAGCACTTCGAAGATCTCCTTAACCAGATCAGCCATGATCTTATTGAGTGGCGGAGCAGGCTCGAGGGGCCAAATGGCCCACTCCTGCTCCTATTTATTATGTTCTTATCTTCTCTGTGAATCCAGTATTAGGTCAGGCATGCGGAACTGTAGAAATATCATGTCAAAAGCAGCATCCCTTGTTTAAATTCTTTCTGTCAACAAGACGTTTTTCTCTCGGTAGTACGAAAAGAAAAATTGGTTGCTGGACAATAATTGATCCATTTAAATTAATGTTCCCATTAGCAAGGTGTCCATTTACAGCTGGTTACAGTATTGGTTTATCCAATGACATTGCTCCACTCCCTCATGGTAATAGATTGTCACTGATGTAGAAAGCAGTAAGCGACAATATGCTATAAGCCAGGAATGTTAAGGGGCCGGGCGTTGCCATGGTAACTTGCTCCACAAGACACTTTCCCATCTCTGCGCGGCCAGGCGAGTGAAATAAGGCAACCGCTGGTGTGATAGATAGTATTCTCACCTCCTGCCTGGTCCCCCATTATATCTGGGACTTAAAACATGTGGTTTAAACAAGAGAGCTGTGAACATGCACAGTTTCTCACTGAAACTGGGTTTTTGCCTGTTGGCACGGTGCAAAGTTTGTGTAAAGCAGTGTTCACCAAACTAAAATCTGTGGGCTAACTCTTTTATATAAGACTGCCAGTTAGGATGACAAATTGTCATCCACACTGAGAGTTAACAACCCTTTAAAGGGGCAGAAACACTAATTATAAGCAAAGAAAGAAAGACTTGCATTTATATAGCGTCTTTCACGGCCACCGGACATCCCAAAGCACTTTATAGCCAATGATGTACTTTTGAAGTGTGGTCACTGTTGTAATGTAATGAAACGCGGCAGCCAATTTGCGCACAGCAAGCTCCCACAATCCGCAATGGGATAATGACCAGAAAAGCTGTTTTTTTTTTGTTATGTTGATTGAGGGATAAATATTGGCCAGGACACCGGGGATAACTCTCCTGCTCTTCTTCGAAATAGTGCTGCGGAATCTTTAATGTCCACCTGAGAGGGCAGACGGGGCCTCGGTTTAATGTCTCATCCGAAAAACGGCACCTCCGACAGTGCAGCACTCCCTCAGCACTGCATTGGGTGTGTCAGCCTAGATTTTTGTGTGGTTCAGTCTCTGGAGTGGGACGTGAACCCACGACCTTCTGACTCAGAGGCGAGATGCTACCCACTGAGCCACAGCTGGTATTAAAAGTAAATTAAAGGAAACTTATCTATTCAAGATGTGGTTGTCGGTGTGTACAATGTACTTCAGTCTTGCCGGTGCCGATGGGTCGCAGGAGGCCCCAATGTATACCGACAGACACTGCGTGCTCTCTCTCCAGGGACCGCCGGGAGCGCACTTGGCCATGGAGGAGAGGCAGGCAGTCGGGCCGGCTGACCCCTCACAGCCACCTGCTCCCTGGACCTGTTGATGGCCACCTTAGCCAGGCCCACCAGCAATAAATCTGCAAGTTACAGGCCTGGAGATTTAACGTCTCATCCAAAAGACGGCACTGCGCTGGAGTGTCAGCCTAGATTGCATGCTCAAGTCCCTGGAGTGGGACTTGAATCCACAACCTTCTGACTCAGAGGCAAGAGTGCGACCCACTCAGCAGTCCCTCGAAATCGAGGAAGACTTGCTTCCACTCTAAAAGTGAGTCTTCGGTGACTGGACAGTCCAATACGGGAATTATAGTCCCTGTCACAGGTGGGGCAGGCAATGGTTGAAGGAAAGGGTGGGTGGGGAGTCTGGTTTGCCGCACGCTCCTTCCGCTGCCTGCGCTTGTTTTCTGCATGCACTCGACGACGAGACTCGAGGTGCTCAGCGCCCTCCTTGATGCTCTTCCTCCACTTAGGGTGGTCTTTGGCCAGGGACTCTCAGGTGTCGGTGGGGATGTTGCATTTTATCAAGGGGGCTTTGAGAGTGTCCTTGAAACGTTTCCTCTGCCCACCTTGGGCTCGCTTGCTGTGTAGGAGTTCCAAGTAGAGCGCTTGCTTTGGGAGTCTTGTGTCAGGCATGCGAACAATGTGGCCCGTCCAACGGAGCTGGTCGAGTGTGGTCAGTGCTTCGATGCTGGGGATGTTGGCCTGATCGAGAACACTGACGTTGGTGTGTCTGTCCTCCCAGGGGATTTGTAAGATCTTGCGGAGACATCGTTGGTGGTATTTCTCCAGCGACTTGAGGTGTCTACTATATATGGTCCACATCTCTGAGCCATACAGGAGGGCAGGTATCACAACAGCCCTGTAGCCCATGAGCTTGGTGCCAGATTTGAGGGCCTGGTCTTCGAACACTCCCTTCCTCAGGCGACTGAGCCACAGCTGACACCTTTACACAGTAAAACTCTTAAGATTAAAGTGAATATTTGTGAAGCGACTCAATAGTTTAATAATTTACTAATCATTACTGATCTGCTTGAAAAGTGAAATCATTTATTCCATGGTATTTCCCTCTCCACAGTCACTGAGTAAATGTCAAGACAGAACATTGTTTTTAATAAAAGATTATGCCAAACAAAACAAGCGGCACAGGAAGATATGAGCACCATCGATCAGGAATATTCAAAGTTCAGACTTGTGAAATCTCAGCGCCACCCATCGCATTTCCACTCGGTGCCCCACACTGCTACCTGCAGCTTATTGTCATTGGTGCCTCCTTCTCAAGTCTCTGAAACATGTTGTGTCACGGAATAATACAGCACAGAAGGAGGCCATTCGGCCCATTGTACCTGTGCCAGCTCTTTGAAGGAGCGATCCAATTAGTCCCACTCTCATAGCCAATCAAATTTTTCCTTTTCAAGTATATTTATCCAATTCCCCTTTTGAAAGTCACGACTGAATCTGCTCCCACTGTCCTTTCAAGCAGCGGGTTCCAGATCACAACAACTCGCTGCGAAGTAGTGAAGGAAGTGATACATTATCCTAGTTACTAGAGAATCGCCCTGTGCTTTCCAACGCTGAGTAACCTACTTTCCTAAATCAGTTTTCATATCAAAGGGAAATCAGAATTTCAAGGCAAAATAAGGACATTTTTTCACAGCAGATTGATCCCGGAGGAGATTTGATCGAGGTGCTCAAAATCATGAGGGATCTGGACAGAGTAGATCGGGAGAAACTGTTCCCATTGGCGGAAGGGTCGAGAACCAGAGGACACAGATTTAAGGTGATTGGCAGAAGAACCAAAGGTGACATGAGGAAAAACGTTTTTACGCAGTGAGGGGTTAGGATCTGGAATGCGCTGCCCGAGTGGGTGGTGGAGGCAGACTCAATCGTGGCTTTGAAAGGGAAATTGGATAAGTTCCTGAAGGAAAAAATATTGGCAGGGCTACGGGGAAAAGGCGGGGGAGTGGAACTGGCTGAGGTGCTCTTGCAGAGAGCCGGCACGGGCTTGACGAGCCGAATGGCCTCCTCCTGTGCCATAACCACATTCTATGATTCTACGGTTGACGTCATTGTTGGGGTACGAACAACTCTGAGGGAATGAATGAGAATTATTGAGCCTTGGCCTCCCCCCAAGCAATTTCCTCCTTCATTGTATTTCCATAGCATCCCACCTATTGTTGACAACCATGGCTCAGTGGACAGCAGCACTCCAGGGACTGGAGCACAAAAATCTAGGCTGACACTCCCAGTGCAGTACTGAGGGAGTGCTGCACTGTCGGAGGTGCTGTCTTTTGGATGAGCTGTTAAACCGAGGCCCCGTCTGCTCTCTCAGGTGGACGTAAAAGATCCTGTGGCCCTATTTCGAAGAAGAGGGTGGGAGCAAGTGCAGTCACCACATTGCGTAAGGCTGGGCCTGCTCACTGCTCACATTATTTCGTGGACCCCCGAAAGGTTTCCACAGACTCCAGTTTGTGAACCGTTGAAGTATTGAAAGGTCGGCTCACTTGCTTTATGACGGGTCGCTGATTTATGGTGACTGAAGGGATGGGACTTGGGGAGTTTTATACTAGCTTTGGACGTTGTGTTCCGTGGTTTCTGCCAAATTCCCCCCCCCCCCCCCATTACGCTAAACTTGTATGATCCTCGGTTCGAGCACACATGGAGTATTGTGTACAATTCCGGTCTCCATATTACACAAAGGATATAGAGGCACTGGAGAAGGTGCAAAAATGATTTACAAGGATGATGCCAGAACTGAGAGGTTATATCTGTCAGGAAAGAATGAACAGGCTAGGTCTCTTTTCTCTAGAAAAGAGAAGGTTGAGGAGTAACCTGATAGAGGTCTGTAAAATTATGAAAGGGTAGACATAGAGAAGATGTTTCCACTTGTAGGGGGCGGACTCTAAAACTAGGGGCCATAAGTATAAGACAGTCACTGATAAATCCAATGGGGAATTCAAGAGAAACTTCTTTACCCAGAGAGTGGTGAGAATGTGGAACTCGCTGCCACAGGGAGTGGTTGAGGCGAATAGTATCGATGTATTTAAGTTGAGGCTGGATAAGCGTATGGGGGAGAAGGGAATAGAGGGTTATGGTGAGGAAAGACAGGAGGAGGCTTGAACATAAAAACATAAGAAATAGGAGCAGGAGTATGCCATACGGCCCCTCGAGCCTGCTCCGCCATTTAACAGGATCATGGCTGATCCGATCATGGACTCGGGTCCACTTCCCTGCCCGCTCCCCATAACCCCTTATTCCCTTATCGGTTAAGAAACTGACTATCTCTGTCTTAAATTTATTCAATGACCCAGCTCGAGTGGAGCATAAACGCTGGCATGGACTGGTTGGCTGAATGGCCTGTTTCTGTGCCGTATATCCCGTGTGAAGCGGCTTGGGACGTTTTACTATATTAAAGGCGCTATATAAATGCAAATTATTGTTGTTCCAGTTAACAAGAAGCCTTTCTTTGTCGAAGAAACATTTCTACTTCAAGGTCAAATCACCCCCCAAAGAGGACTCTGAGACAATTGAACACTGTCTGCTAACTGTGTCTATCTGATTGTTATCTCCTTCCACTTGCCCCATTACTCATAGCTGTCAGGTAGAATACAAGAAGTGCAGAAGGCAGGTAATAATGGGAAACAAGAGCTAAGGCTGACAAAGGGAGATTTACAAGACAGATTACAGCCCCTCCACCTTTAGACGGGAGGAAGCATCTGCTTTTATATCGCATCATTCACGACTTCAGGACATCCCAAAGTGCTGTACAGCCAATGAAGTGTAGTCACATCTGGTTAGTAGGAAACGGCAGCCAATTTGCGCACAGCAAGCTCCCACAGCAATGTGATGATGTCCAGATAATCTTTTTTTTTAAAGTGAAGTTGGTTGAGGAATAAATATTGGCCAGCACACCAGGAAGAACTCCCCTGCGCTTTTTTTTTTAAACATAGAATTACAGCACCGAGACAGGCCATTCGGCACAACAGGTTAAAACAGTTTATGCTTCACACCAGCTCCCTCCTCCCTCTTCACCTCACCCTATCAGCATCTCCTTCTATTCCTTTCTTCCTCATGCATTTATCCAGCTTATATCGATGGCCTCTAGTTATGCTCTTTCCCACAAGTGGAAACATTCTCTCTGTATCCACTCTATCAAAACCTTTCATCATTTTAAAGACCTCTATTAGGTCACCCCTCAGACTTCGCCAGAGCATAATCAAACAAAAGTGGACAACAGGCCACATAAGGAGAAATTAGGACAGGCCTTGGTCACGGAGGTAGGTTTTAAGGAGCCTTTTAAAGGAGAAGAGAGAGAGAGATTTAGGGAGGACGTTCCAGAACTTAGGGCCTTAGCAGCTGAAGGCACGGCCGCCAATGGTGGAACGAAGGAATTCGGGGGGCATAAGAAGGTAGAATTAGAGGAGCTCAGAGATCTCAGAGGGTTTTAGGGCTGGAGGAGGTTACAGAGATAGGGAGGGACGAGGGCATGGAGAGATTTGAAAACACGGAATACGAATGTTAAAATCAACACATTGCATCTTCAGTTATGTTTGTGTGTTGTCAGCTGTGGTTCAGTGGGGCAGCACCCTCACTTCCAAGTCAGAAGGTTGTGGGTTCATAGTCCCACTCCAGGAACTTGAGCACATGAATGTAGGCTGACACTCCAGTGCAGTGCTGAGGGAGTGCTGCATTGCCGGGTGCTGTCTTTAGGATGAGATGATAAACCAAGGTCCTGTCTGCCCTCTCAGGTGGATGTACAAGGCCATGAACAAGAGCAGGTTATCCCTGGTGTCCGGGAGGAAAATTTATCCCTCAATTAACATAACAGAAACAGATTATCTGCTCATTATCACACTGCTGTTTGTGGGAGCTTGCTGTGTGCAAATTGGCTGCCGTGTTTCCCACATTGCAACAGTGACTGCACTCCAAAAGTACTTCATTGGCTGGTAAACGCTATGAGATGTCTGCTGGTTGTGAAAGGCGCTATAGAAATGCAAGTCTTTCTTTATTTGTCTAAATTTTGGTGGCCACTTAGCCACCGTCACAATGAAGTAATAAAAATGAAAGAACTTGCATTTATACGGCACTGTTCACATCTTCAGGACATCCTAAAGCGCCTCATGGCCAACACGTTACTTTTTGAGATGTATTCACTGATATTAATGTGGAACTTTTTTAAATTTAAAAAGTGACTATGAAATAACGGGCATAAACTATCCAAGAGTATGTTGTACGCAATAATCTAGGGAAGGAAAATTGATGCTGTCAGTGTGCACCACTGGCAAGTTTAGGAATTTGGGCAGATTGTTAATCTACACAATTGTTGGTAATCGCGTTGTTCCTCAGGCTGCAGGATTCAGTTCCGCGCATTCAAGCTGATTGCAGTTTGATGATAGTTATTTAGCTCGAAACTGGCCCTTAGCTTCAAGGCTTCTTGTGCGCTCCAAACTCTGTCCTATGAGAGCTGCTAGATATCCATCAGGCTGATGGAGCAGTCAGATAGCGGGAGACCTTGTGAATACGTTAGCTGGGGAACGGAAGGCACTTTCAGCCCCAAATGGGGACCTACGTTATATTTTAAATGCCTCCCTCTTTCTTCCCTCCTTTTCCGAAAGTATCAACTCTTGCTGCAGTACCATCGGTGTCAGCTGTGGCTCAGTCACCTCAGGAGTCAGAAGGTTGTGGGCTCAAGTCCCACTCCAGAGACTTGAGCACATAAACCCAAGCTGACGCGCTAGTGGGGGAGCACTGCACTGTCAGAGGGGCAGTACTGAGGGAGTGCTGCACTGTTGGAGGTGCCACCTTTCAGACGAGATGTTAAACCGAGGCCCCGTCTGCCCTCTCAGGTGGACGTAAAAGATCCCACAGGCACTATTTCAAAGAAGAGCAGGGGAGTTATCCCTGGTGTCCTGGGACCAATATTTATCCCTCAATCAACATCACAAAAACAGATGATCTGGTCATTATCACATTGCTGTTTGAGGGAGCTTGCTGTGCGCAAATTGGCTGCTGCGTTTCCTACATTACAACAGTGACTGCACTCCAAAAGTACTTAATTGGCCGTAAAGCGCTTTGAGATGGTCCGGTGGCTGTGAAAGGCGCTATATAAATGCAAGTCATTACACAGGATAATGAAAGAAACACACTTGAGTGCGGCCACTTAATGAGATATTCTCCGCTGACTGGAGCCTTGTTCGCGGCTCAAGATAGCGGTTAGATGCCCAAGTCGTCCAGTGATGGACAGACTTTATCAGTTTCCCCACACAGGGCCAGTAATTAGCACACACACACACACTGGGTCTGGACAGCCGTCAAATGTCAACCTCCGAAGCTCTGTTGATCCCGTTGTACTAAGGACCCAAAAATGTTCTCATTTTCTGTCGCGCTCGGTATTAAAAAACACACTTCAATTCAGTGCAGTCAAAATTGCTCCTGTGGATTGTGATGGTGTCCACACGCCCCCTGCTGCAGGCCGGGTTGGCATCAGCTCGCACGCAGATTCTTCAAAAGGTGAAACTTGTAAATTGCAGACACCACGGGAACTGCTATCAGTCCCTTATTTTTGCAGGTGTCCTTGTTTTCAGAATGGTCACTGCACGTACTGTGAAAATTGTCCCAACCATCCTGAAGAAGCAGCTGGGGTCGGGTGTCCATGCACCTTCTGGAGAAATACCACCAACGATTCTATAAATCCCCTTGGAGGACAGATACACCAACGTTAGCGTCCTCGACCAGGCCAACATCCCCAGCATCGAAGCACGGGCCACACTTGATCTGCTCCGCTGGGCGGGCCACGTTGTTCGCATGCCAGACGCAAGACTCCCAGAGCAAACGCCCTACACAGCAAGCGAGCCAAAGGTGGGCAGAGGAAATATTACAGGGACCCCCTCAAAGCCTCCCTGAAAAAGTGCAACATCCCCACCGACACCTGGGAGTCCCTGGCCAAAGACCACCCTAAGTGGAGGAAGTGCATCTGGGAGGGCGCTGAGCACCTCGAGTCTCGTCGCCGAGAGCATGCAGAAATCAAGCGCAGGCAGCGGAAGGAGCGTGCGGCAAACCAGTCCCACCCACCCTTTCCTTCAACAACTATATGTCCCACCTGTGACAGGGACTGTGGCTCTCGCATTGGACTGTTCAGTCACCTGAGAACTCATTTTAAGAGTGGAAGCAAGTCTTCCTCGATTCCGAGGGACTGCCTATGATGATGATGTTTGGTTGGGTGTCCATGTATTTTCTGGGTCTGTATTTGGTTGAGTGTCCCTGCATCTTCTGGGTCCGTGTTTGGTTGGGTGGGCGCACATTTCTGGGTCTGAGTGGGGTCAGAGTGCATCTTCTACTGTGCGTTGCCAACAAGGGCTGCTTTTTGGTAGCAGGGAGAGCGCACATGAGGTGATTCAAACCCCGAGACCAAAACCCAGCAGCAATCCGTCGCTCACCATGATAATCAGGCTCAGATACAGCTCGTACTTTGGGCATTTTAAAGTGAGACTTCAGGCTGGGTCCTGTGTTGTAAGTTGTAAAAGGGCTTGGTGCATTGAAGGCTGTCTGTACTTTGCAATTGGCGAGTGTCTGTGCTTTCAGAGTGGCTCTTGTACATTTAACAATGTTGGTAATTTGGATCTCTCAATAAGTGCCTGAGTTTATACGGATTTCAGGGTCTGCGGTTGGCTGAGAGTTGGGGATAACACTGCAGCCTAACGGCCGAATGTGTGTGAGCTAGCCTTCGGGACAGATATTAAACGCTACGGTTGGGAGAGTCAGAAATATTGCCTGCTTCAGGAATGCAATTTAAATTTTAATGCCTAAAGAGCCAAACATTGTTCCACACCCCTCGATTACTGGCTGGGTGAAAGCACTTGCTGCTTCATTAGCTGACTGTACTCAACAGATGGTCGCAGGTTGGATCGCCGGTCTGAAGTGAATTAACTGATGTCGGCACTGGAGGCTGTAACACTTGTCCTCTGTGTTGCCAAGCAACAAGGCAGTGGGAGGGAGGTGGATGGTGAGCTGAGCAAGAATTTGCACTCCTGCTTACAGCTCAGCGACTCGCGTTAGACACTTAGGGGCCTGAAATTGCCCCTTTCAAAAAAGCTCGTTAGCAGCACTAACGAGGCCCTAAACGGTTTTCGCCGGGGGGTGGGGGGGGGGGGGGGGTATGCGGCAGAAGCGACCCGCCCGGAATTGCCCCCTGGGGCGTCGCCGCCATGCACGCCGACCCCTTTGCGCCCCGTGGGGAAATTGCCCCGTGGTGACTGGGACGCCCCGTCTATCCTTAAAGGGGAGGGCCTTGCACCGGGGCCGCCATCTTTGTTTTTTTTTTATTGGCCGACTTTGCAGTCAGCGTGGCAACGGTGGCCACTGGCCCACCCGAACCCCCCCCCCCACCCCCCGGCCTAGTGGGCGCCACTAAAATGGCTGCAGAGCTCTCAGCGCCTCTCCCTGCCCCCCTGCCACCCCTTTAAAATTTATCCCTCAGACAACATCACTTAAGTTTGTCCCACATCTGGTCATTTTAGAACATAAGAAATAGGAGCAGGAGTAGGCCATACGGCCCCTCGAGCCTGCTCCGCCATCTAATACGATCATGGACTCAGGTCCACTTCCCTGCCCGCTCCCCATAACCCCTTAATCCCTTATCGGTCAAGAAACTGTCTATCTCTGTCTTAAATTTATTCAGTGACCCAGCTTCCACAGCTCTCTGAGGCAGCGAATTTCACAGATTTACAAGCCTCTGAGAGCTTTCTCATTGCTAGTTGTGGGCGCTTGCTGTTCCTACATTACAACAGTGACTACATTTCTAAAAGAACTTCATTGGCTCAAAAAGCGCATTGGGACATCCCGAGGTAATGAAAGGCACTCATGGAAATGCAAGTCTTACTTTTTAAAACAACAACATGTCCTGAAGTATAAATCACTGGAGAAAAAGACTGGGATTTTGAGAGCCAAATGATATTAATAAGAAATGAGGCAATTTTCTAATGGTGAAGGCGCAGAGAGAGGTTGAAGTGATACCAGTGCCAGGGATGGCGATGGGGACAGCATGTCCTGTGGGACACCTTTCACTATTGAGTTAATTGCAGGACTGACACTAACAAGAGGAGGATGTGGTAACTTGCCATGTAAGCAGCATGTGAGTGACTGGAGTTAATTCTCTTTGGCTCTTGCACATCTCGTGCTACCCAGATGATCAATTGGACTTGAATTGGGGAGAGAACTATCGGCAGATAATTTAAGATGCAACAGCTAATGAGACATCGCTGCACCTGCAGTGATGGAATAAACAGCAGCCTAGTCATTGGGTCAGGCACATTGTTACAGCGAGTCCTGTGCCCAAGTCGGCTGGCTCAAGGGTACAGCTTATTCGCCAGCACATTAAGGGTCATCCAATCTTGGACAAGCAATGACTAAGCATGGACTTAGTGACCTCCTCTCTTCTTAGCAATTGTCACAAAAGGAGCAGTGGTAAATGTCTGGACTCAACATCGGGTTCAACAATTTCAGATCAGAGGAGAGGGCGGGGAAGTGGAGCTGAGTCCGTGATTTGGATCAGCCATGATCATATTGAATGGCGGAGCAGGCTCGAGGGGCCGTATGGTCCACTCCTGCTCCTATTTCTTATGCTCTTATGTAGAACTGCTGCCCCCATTTTTTCAGACAGTACCTGTTGAGGATTCTGCCATTCCCATTTACACCTCTTCCCGACCCATCTATTGTTCCGTTACTTGTCCCATTACCATCTCCTTTTGCTTTGTACAATCATCCCTTTTGTCATTTAATCCCTCCTGCCTTCCACCCTCTCACAGACCTTCCCTTTTGTTCTATCCTCCCCTTCGTTCCCTCCCCCCCCCCCACCCCCGCTCCTCCCCCCACATTTCACTTCCTCTGTTCTGGCTTAAAACTTGCTGGGGACGAGATTTCCCCTTTTTTTAAGAGCCCCATTAGCACCTGCGGGGGAAATTGCACGGGAATTGGCGGAGGCGACGCCGCTCAACCGGCGACGACCTCTCACCCGCCCTGCGCCGACCCCTCAACGCCCGGCGGGGGGGGGAAATTGTCCCGTGGGCCGCCAAGATGGCTGCCATCCGCCCTGGGCCACCATCTTTTTTTGTCGTCAGACTCTCGGGTCGGCTCGACAGTGGCATGATCGGGGTCACCATCGTGCAGCCCGGCACTCCGAGAGAGAAAAGCTATTCTTTCTGGCGAGTGGGTCAATGATCAGAGGTCGTAGATTCAAAATCACTGGCAAAAGTTCTCGAGGGGAGATGAGGAAAAATGTTTGCCAAGTTGTCGGGATCTGGAACGCTCGACCTGAAAAAGAAGGTTGGCTCCATCAATAATCGGACGTACTTGGGGATGAGGAACTTATAACAACAACTGGTATTTATATAGCACCTTTAACGCAGTGAAACGTCCCAAGCCGCTTCATAGGAGTATTATGAGATAAAAAACAAACATACAAATGGGACTGACTGTAGATTATTGTACAATAAAACTGGACCATAGGGAAACCTACATACACGAGGCAACTACATGCATCAATGTGGTTTAACTGGGTTAAATAGGAACATAAGAATGGGGGGAAATCCATTTGGCCCTTGTAAGCTCCTCTTTCCAAAGATCATATAATATCGGCCCTATCACAGACCGTACCCCAGCCATCTAATCTCCCTCGATATAAACACTCCCTTATCCCAAGGGTAATCAAAACAAACTGCAAAAGATGAGTCCATTGTCACATTGTTGGCCTCAAGCTCTCTGTCCCTAACCCAGCACCACACAGACCATGATGGCCCATGGAGCCTTTGATTGCTTCAGTCCATGACTGTCAATAACCTGCTCCATAACTCCCTCTATCTCTCCCTCTCTCTATCTCCCTCTCTCCCTCTCTCTATCTCTTTCACTCCCTCTCTCTATCTCCCTCTCTCCCTCTCCCTATCTCTTTCTCTCCCTCTCTCTATCTCTCCCTCTATCTCCCTCTCGCCCTCTATCTTCCTCTCTCTATCTCTATCGCTCCCTCTCTCTAGCTCCCTCTTCTATCTCTATCTCTCCCTCTATCTCCCTCTCTCTATCTCTATCTCTCCCTCTCTCCATCTCCCTCTATCTCCCTCTCTCTCCCTCTCCCTATCTCTTTCTCTCCTTCTCTCTAGCTCCCTCTCTCTATCGCTATCTCTCCCTCTATCTCCCTCTCTCTATCTCTATCTCTCCCTCTCTCCATCTCCCTCTATCTCCCTCTCTCCCTCTATCTCCCTCTCCCTATCTCTCCCTTCCTCTATCTCCCTCTCTCTATCTATATCTCTCCCTCTCTCTAGCTCCCTCTCTCCATCTCTTTCTCTCCCTCTTCCCTGCTCTCGCCCTCTCTTTCTCTCCCTCTCTTTCTCTCCCTAACCCTCTCTGCCTCTCTATCTCCCTCTATCTCTTTCTCTCCCCCTCTCTATTTCTCTCTGTCTCCCTCCTCTCTATAACTCTTTCTCTCCCTCTCAAATCCTCTCTGCCTCTCTCTCTTTCACTCCCTCTATCACTCCCCCTCCTCCTGTAACTGGTTTTCTCCTTCTCTCTGTCTCTTTCTCTCTCCCTCTCTCTAGCCCTCTCTCTCTAAACCTGTCTCTCTCTCTCTCTCTCTCTCTCTAAACCAGTCTCTCTCTCTCTCTCTAACACTGTCTCTCTCTCTCTCTCTCTCTAAACCTGTCTCTCTCTCTCTCTCTCTCTCTCTAAACCTGTCTCTCTCTCTTTAAACCTGTCTCTCTCTCTCTCTCTAAACCTGTCTCTCTCTCTCTCTCTAAACCTGTCTCTCTCTCTCTCTAAACCTGTCTCTCTCTCTCTCTCTAAACCTGTCTCTCTCTCTCTCTCTCTCTCTCCTGAAACCTCTCTCTCTCTCTCTCTGCCTCGATCTCTCTTTCGGCAATTCTTTAGGCAGTAGTATATGCAGAACCATAAATTACAATCATGAGTAAGTAAAGTATTGCTGTGCAGGAGGTGAATATATAATGGTGTGAAATGCACAGAGGTTCTGGCAAATAGTCAACATTGGGGCTGTCAAGTTACTTAATGCTGAATAAATGACTAATTTTAGCAATAAAGGGAGTGCAGAAAGCATTAGTGTCTGGCGAGGCGACAGAGGACTCAGTGGCAGGGTTCTTGAATCGCTCCGTCCGCTTGCTTCAATCCCAGCACTTGAGGAAGAAATGGCTTGTAGTCCAAACATAGAAACATAGAAAATAGGTGCAGGAGTAGGTAATTCGGCCCTTCGAGCCTGCACCACCATTCAATAAGATCATGGCTGATCATTCATCTCAGTACCCCTTTCCTGCTTTCTCTACATACCCCTTGATCCCTTTAGCAGTCAGGGCCATATCTAACTCCCTCTTGAATATATCTAATGAACTGGCATCAACAACTCTCTGCGGTTCAGAATTTCACAGGTTCACAACTCTCTGAGTGAAGATGTTTCTCCTCATCTCGGCTTACCCCTTATCCTTAGACTGTGTCCCCTGGTTCTGGACTTCCCCAACATCGAGAACATTCTTCCTGCATCTAACCTGTCTAGAATTTTATATATTTCTATGAGATCCCCTCTTCTAAACTCCAGTGAATACAGGTCCAGTCGATCCAGTCTATCCTCATATGTCAGTCCTGCCATCCTGGAAATCAGTCTGGTGAACCTTTGCTGCACTCCCTCAATAGCAAGAAAATCCTTCCTCAGATTAGGAGACCAAAACTGAACACAATATACCAGGTGAGGCCTCACCAAGGCCCTGTACAACTGCAGTAAGACCTCCCTGCTCCTATACTCAAATCCCCTGGCTATAAAGGCCAACATGCCATTTGCCTTCTTCACCGCCTGCTGTACCTGTATGCCAACCTTCAATGACTAATGTACCATGATACCCAGGTCTCATTGCACCTCCCCTTTTCCTAATCTGCCACCATTCAGATAATATTCTGCCTTCGTGTTTTTGCCCCCAAAGTGGATAACCTCACATTTATCCACATTATACTGCATCTGCCATGCATTTGCCCACTCACCTAACCTGTAAAAGTAACCCTGCAGCCTCTTAGAATCCTCCTCACAGCTCACACTGCCACCCAGCTTAGTGTCATCTGCAAACTTGGAGATATTACACTCAATTCCTTCATCCAAATCATTGATGTATATTGTAAAGAGCTGGGGTCCCAGCACTGAACCCTGCGGCACCCCACTAGTCACTGCCTGCCATTCCAAGAAGGACCCGTTTATCCCTACTCTCTGCTTCCTCTCTGCCAACCAGTTCTTTATCCATGACAATACATAACTCCCAATACCATGTGCTTTAATTTTGCACATCAATCTCTTGTGTGGGACCATGTCAAAAGCCTTTTGAAAGTCCAAATACACCACATCCACTGGTTCTCCCTTGTCCACTCTACTAATTACATCCTCAAAAGTTTCTAGAAGACTTGTCAAGCATGATTTCTCTTTCATAAATCCATGCTGACTTGGACCGATCCTGTCACTGCTTTCCAAATGCGCTGCTATTTCATCTTTAACAATTTATTTCAACATTTTCCCCACCACTGATGTCAAGCTAACTGATCTATAATTCCCCGTTTTCTCTCTCCCTCCTTTTTTAAAAAGTGGTGTTACATTAGCTACCCTCCAGTCCATAGGAACTGATCCAGAGTCGATAGACTGTTGGAAAATGATCACCAATGCATCCACTATTTCAAGTGCCAATCCCTTAAGTACTCTGGGGTGCAGACTATCAGGCCCTGGGGATTTATCGGCCTTCAATCACATCAATTTCCCTAACACAATTTCCTGACTAATAAGGATTTCCTTCAGTTTCTCCTTCTCGCTAGACTCTCGATCCCCTAGTATTTCCGGAAGGTAATATGTGTCTTCCTTCGTGAAGACAGAACCAAAATATTTGTTCAATTGGTCTGCCATTTCTTTGTTCCCCATTATAAATTCACCTGATTCTGACTGCAAGGGACCTACGTTTGTCTTCACTAATCTTTTTCTCTTCACATATCTATAGAAGCTTTTGCAGTCAGTTTTTATGTTCCCAGCAAGCTTCCTCTCATACTCTATTTTCCCCCTCCTAATTAAACCCTTTGTCCTCCTCTGTTGAATTTTACATTTCTTCTAGCCCTTAGGTTTGCTGTTTTTTCTGGCCAATTTATATGCCTCTTCCTTGGATTTAACATTATCCCTTATTTTCCTTGTTAGCCATGGCTGAGCCACCTTCCCCGTTTTATTTTGACTCCAGACAGGGATGTACAATTGTTGAAGTTCATCCATGTGTTCTTTAAATGTTTTCCATTGCCTATCCACCGTCAACCCTTTAAGTATCACTCGCCGGTCTATTTTAGCCAATTCACGTCTCATACCATCAAAGTTACCTTTCCTTAAGTTCAGGACCCTAGTCTCTGAATTAACTGTGTCACTCTCCATCTTAATAAAGAATTCTACCATATTATGGTCACTCTTCTCCAAGGGGACTCGCACAACAAGATTGCTAATTAGTCCTTTCTCATTACACATCACCCAGTCTAGGATGGCCAGCCCTGTAGTTGGTTCCTCGACATATTGGTCTGGAAAACCATCCCTAATACACTCCAGGAAATCCTCCTCCACTATACTGCTACCAGTTTGGTTCGCCCAATCTATATGTAGATTAAAGTCACCCATGATAACTGATGTACCTTTATTGCATGCAAACAGCCCAATGTACAGAATAAACCTGCAAACCTTCAAGTAAGAGCTCGCTTTTCGTTGACCAAATTGATGAGAGACTCGACTCAAACAGTTGGAGACTTTTGACCGCTGAGAAATGACACATCAATTGAAGTGTCTGATAGGCTGATGAAAGGTCAGCGACCTAGAATCAGGGAACGGTTACAGTACAGAAGAAGACCATTCGGCCCGTCGAGCCCGTGCCGGCTCTCTGTAAGAGCACCTCAGCCAGTCCCACTCCCCCGCCCTTTCCCCGTAGCCCTACAAATTTTTTTCCTTCAGGTACTTATCCAATTCCCTTTTGAAAGCCATGATTAAGTCTGCCTCCATCACCCTTTCAGGCAGCACATTCCAGATCCTAACCGCTCGCTGCGTAGAAATGCTTTTTCTCATGTCCCTGTTGTGTACGTAAATAAACAGACTAACTGAAACAGGAGTAAACTAACTTAATGTGTCCTTTATACTTGCTTTGGAGGCAGTGCAGAGAAGGTTCACTAGGTTGATTTAGGGGATGAGGAGGTTGACTTATGAGGAAAGGTTGAGTAGGTTGGGCCTCTACTCATTGGAATTCAGAAGAATGAGAGGTGATCTTAGCAAAACATATAAGTTTATGAGGGGGCTTGACAAGGTGGATGCAGATAGGATGTTTCCACTGATGGGGGAGACTAGAACTAGAGGGCATGATCTTAGAATAAGGGGCCACTCATTTAAAATAGAGATGAGGAGAAATTTATTCTCTCAGAGGGTTGTAAATCTGTGGAATTCGCTGCCTCAGAGAGCTGTGGAAGCTGGGACATTGAATACATTTAAGACAGAAATAGACAGTTTCTTAAACGATAAGGGATTAAGGGGTTATGGGGAGCGGGCGGAGAAGTGGAGCTGAGTCCATGATCGGATCAGCCATGATCTTATTGAATGGTGGAGCAGGTTCGAGGGGCCATATGTCATACTCCTATTTCTTATGTTCTTATCTTATAGTAACTCCCAAAATGGTGTCCCAAAACCAGCATGTTTACAGCAGTGTGTGAATAGCTCCCGCAGGGTCCTAATGCCTGTGAAAAGTCCTGCAACAAACAAATCGAGTATGAACACAACGGTTGCCTTTGCCAATCACCTTAAACCTGTGTCCTCTGGTTCTCGACCCTTCCGCCAATGGGAACAGTTTCTCTCGACCTGAGACGTTAACTCTGTTTCTCTCTCCACAGACGCTGCCTGACCCGCTGAGTATTTCCAGCATTTTCTGTGTATATTTCAGATTTCCAACATCCGCAGTATTTTGCTTTTGCCTAAACGGATAACCAGCAAAACTGCTAATTTTTTTTTGTTGTAACATTCAGACTAACCCTTGTTCCTATTTCCGGAAATAAACAGAATTTTTTTTTTTTTTTAAAGCCACACAACAAACGAGTTAACAGCGGAAATATAAAGAGAGGTTCAATGCTACAGAGCGATACCTCAACAATCCCCACCCGCCCCCAACCCCCGCATGTTCCCACAGCATTATCCAATATTCCCTGTCCTCCTATCCCACTTAATTTTTAAAAAATGCTGGAAACAACGCTTCCAAAAACTTGTATTTGACTTCTGAAGAAATGTTCTTCAAATCAATATCTGGGAAATTGAGTCCTCCCTGATTTTGCTGTCCAATGACGGTATTGTAAGCAACCAGGGCTGTCTTCCCTTCCCATAAAAACTTTACACAAGCCTCTCAAATAGACTTTTCCACCCATTCAGCAATATCCTCCACCGTCAATAAGTACCATCGTTTTAATATCATCATCATCATAGGCAGTCCCTCGGAATCGAGGAAGACTTGCTTCCACTCTTAAAATGAGTCCTTAGGTGGCTGAACAGTCCAATACCAGAACCACAGTCCCTGTCACATGTGGGACAGATAGTTGTTGAGGGAACGGGTGGGTGGGACTGGTTTGCCGCACGCTCCTTCCGCTGTCTGCGCTTGATTTCTGCATGCTCTCGGCGACGAGATGCGAGGTACCCTTCTTCCAATTAGGGTAGTCTTTGGCCAGGGACTCCCAGGTGTCAGTGGGGATATAGCAGGAGAGCTGCCACCACTGTCGCTCTTCCTTGCACTTTCAACCACCTTCTTTCCCATCTTCCCAAAATCTTTTACATTTTCATAACCTTTGGTTCCCAATTTAATCGATCCACTTCATCCCTATCCTTCTTCCATCCCATTTGCACCCCCAGAACTTCTAAAACCTCCACCACCTTAAAAGGGCTTTCCTCCAACCCTCCCCCCAACTCCTTCCCACAACCGGCATTGGGACTTACTGTAATTTACTCTGGCTCCTGATGCTCTACAATACTCCTCCACTACTCCCATAGCTTTCCTCCCTGACTCCCCATCTCTCAACGTTAAGGTCGTGTCATCTGCATATTGGTGTATCACCGACACCTGCCCGGAACTGGGAACCGCAATCCCGACTGTGCCTTGTTCCTTTCGCATCCTGTAACCCAATGGTCCTGCTCCCAATGTGTACAACAATGGGGACAGGGGACAACCCTGCCTCACTGATCTCTGTATTGGAAAATACTTGGATAAAAAACATTACATTTAACACAGCTAAATGTGTTTGAATAAAAAATCCTTATCCACTCAATGAAATTTTCCCCAAAACCAAATGCTTCCAAAACCATCAATAAAAAGTCATGAGAGACTCTGTCAAAGGCTTTCTCTTGATCCATCTTTAGCACATAAGCTTCCCTCCCACTCTCTTCCATGAGTTCTATCACATCTCGGATTGAGACCACAGAGTCAGCGATATCCCGGCCTATGACTCCATGGGACTGAGAGGGCGAGACTATCTGCGGCATCACCTCCTTCATACGATTTGCCATAACCCTCGCCAAGATCTTATAATCCACATTTAATAATGTGATGGTTCTCCAATTCTTCAGATCCCTTCTATCCCCTTTATTTTTATAAGCTAAGCTTATGATACCTCTCCTCATAGATGGGGCCAGGCTTCCCTCAGTTTTAATCTCCTTAAAAACCTCTAAGACCAACGGACTTAAAATATCTAAAAATTCTTTATAAAATTCTGCACTTAGTCCATCAGACCCTGGCGTTCCCCCGCCTCATTCCACTTATTGCTACTTTTATTTCCGCTAATCCTATTTCTTTGTCACACATGCTTCTGTCATCCTCCTTTAAACCCTCTTCAATAAAAGCATTAACCTTCTCCATCGCCAATTTGTAAATGTCTTCTTTTGTATATAACTCTTGATAAAAGCTACTAGCCGCCTCCTTAATCTCCCCACTTTCATTAATGGTCTTTTCCACAACCTTCAACTCTCCAATTAATGATAACCTTTGTCGCAACTTCTCTTGCTCTAGAAAATATCGAGTGCATCTTTCTCCCGCCACTGCATCTTTAGCCTTTGCACGGAGAATGGCCCCCTTGCATTTTCCAGCTTGCAATAATTCCCACTCTTCCGTTAAAACCTTTCACTTAGTCTCTGCTCCCTTATCCCCTCCGTCAACTGCTTTACAGATATCTGTAAACCTTCTGTTTATATTCTCTCCTTGACGCCAGTTAGCTGTTGCTCTTTCTTTCCCATAACATACCGAAAAAACTTTTACCTCATATTTGAAATTGTCCCACCAAACTCTTTTTTCTTTCAATAATAAAGGTTCCTTCAAGCATTCTTTATTATATTTAAAATCCCTTCTTTAAAAGCAATTTCTTTCAGGTACTGATTGTTTAAAATCCACACCCCTGGACCAATCTTAACTCTGCTGTTCCTAATTTTAAGAACCAAAGCTGAATGGTCACTAAAAAATACATTTTTATAATAAATCTCCATCACCTCAGAACTTCCCGCATTAACACAAAATCTATTCGGCTCTGTTTTAACATATCACTCTGGAGAAACCCATTTTATGGGGTTCTGATCCCTCCATAAGTTTCTCAAATTTAAATTTGTCATCATTTTTACAATCATCTCTCTGAAGTTATCATCCTTAAAGGTCACCTGGGCTAAAATGTCCATCCACGATAAAAATACATGAAAATCCCCCACTGTACAAGGGTTTTCTGTCTCTGCCACTTCTGTGAATAACCACTGAAAAAACTCACAACGCTTGCAATGGTCATTCGGCGCATAGATATTAAAGAGATCACAATTCAATTCATCCATTTGTACCTTTAGCTGTAAAAATCTCCCCTCAGTGTCCTTGTCCACCAATGCAGCGTTCTCCTTTATGGACAAACTCACTAAAACAGCCACCCCTCTACGGTTATTATTTGCGCAACTTGCAAGCACTTCTCCCTTCCAAACCTTCCGAACTCTTTCTAGGATATCCTCATCCCAAAAGGTTTCTTGCAGACACAACAGGTCAGTGCCTTTAAAACACTGCAACAACTGCTGCAATTTCTTCTCCCCCCTCAGTCCGTTCACATTAATCGAGACCAATGTAATCATTGCTCCTAATAAAAGCAGTGTGTCTGATAATCCCCCTATCATCATTTACTCTCTGGCCCTTCCCTCCTCTCATGCTCCTTCCCAACTTTTTGGGCAGCTGTTGCTTTCTCCTGCAGCCTCCGGCTCTTTTTCACCTCCTGTTTGAACTTCCCCGGCAGTTTCAGCCTCTTCCTTACATTAGATTTAGGCCACGGAACTGCCCCTTCTCCCTCCTTCTGCCCCTCACTAACCTTTCCCTTTCCACATGATATCCCCCACCCCTCAATTCTATGTCTCCAACCCCCTCTGAGTCCTCACTCTCGAGCTCTTCTGTAATCTCCCGTCCCTGTTCTCCATCAGATACAGAATCTCCCTTAGAGAGTCCTCCTGCTAACATGGTTTCTCCAACAGTGCCACTCCCTTCGGCCTCACCTCCACCGCTGACCCTTGCTCCCCGTTTCTTCTCTCTCTGGGTCAATGGAGCGTCTCCACCCATCTAGCTCCCTTTTGGCTTCTTTGTCTCCCCGCTCCCGTCCTGCTGCCCCTTTAAGACTCCTGCCTCTTGCACCCTCTCCTGTCTTGCCCCCTCCTGCTCCCCAAGATGTACAACTCCCCATCTCCGTGCTGCCCTCCGCTGACTTTGTCCTTATCCACCGTACTTGGTGTGTTTTCCACCATCTCCATCCTGTTCTCTGCTCCGTAATTTTCTGCCTCTTCTTGTGCTCTTTCCTCACTCCGTTCGGCGGCTGTGTCCTCCTCCTGCTCCGCTCCTCCGGCCACTCCACTCACACCTCCTGCTCCTTCTCCCATCTCCTCGTCACTCAAGGAGCTTCCTTCTGCCTCACACTCACAGCGGGTGGGGCCTTTGCGACAAACCGCACAGCTCTCTGCCTTGCAGTTCCGAGCGATGTGTCCAGACTTGCCACGGTTATAACAGTACGGGTCTGGACAGATTATTACTAGATGGACATGTCCAAGTCAGTAATAGCAAACCTTCACCTGGTTATCATGCAGAACCCGGAAGTACTGCACTCCTTTCATTGTCTCGAATTTCATGCTGTAGGGTAATGACTTCACCCCCTCTGGGAACTGCACCTTTACATAACGGGTTCCATCAGCTGCCCGCGTTCCAGGATAGTATCTCCTCTTTATTACTGAGCAAAGTTTAATGTCCACGACTCCAACTTTTTTATCAGCACATCAACCTCAACATAAACCGGCAGGTTTAAGAATGAAACTACCATCTTCGGAATACAGCAAAGATACATCCAAGTCCTTCTCACCAACCTTCAGGCTCAGTAAAAGTCTATCCACCTCCTCTCGCCCACTGACCGTCACTTCGAGCCCAACATTCGGCTTTGGTCGGCAAGCAAAGCAACTTCCCTCCCCGCAGTCCTCGTGTACTGCCTGGATAATATCCCAAGCTCACATCTCCTTATCCTGGCAGTGAATCACCACCGTGTTTTCTTTTCCAAACCTCCTGGGGTCCCGGCCCAAATCTTTAGGCCTTTTATTCTCCCTTCTCAAGACATTCTCTCCCCTGGTTAAATTCACACTGAGCATTGTCCTGAGAGAGGCCCGGCACTCCAGGCCCCTCAGCAGCCATCTGGCTGATGTTTATGGGCATAAAGGTCCTAAAATTTGAAAAAAATAACCCAAAAACCCACTACCAACTTTTTACAAACTTACTCCAACTCCCTGCAGTAATCAGCAGTACCTGCTCACTCCTGGCCCCTCCCAGTGCTACCCACTGAGCACGGCTGACAACCTCGGTAATGGGGCAGCTTTTAGAAACAGTAATCAGGGACAAAATTAAGTCACTTGAATAGGTGTGGATTAATTAAGGAAAGCCAGCACGGATTTGTTAAAGGCAAATCATGTTTAACCAAATTGATCGAGTTTTTTTGATGAGATAACAGAGAGATTTAATGAGGGCAATGTGGTTGAAGTAGTGTACATGGATTTCCAAAAGGCATTCGACAAAGTGCCACATAATCGGCTTGCCAGCAAAGTTGAAGCCCATGGAATAAAAGGGACAGTGGCAGCATGGATACGAAATTGGCTCAGTGACAGGAAACAGAGAGTAATAGTGAACGGTTGTTTTTCGGACTGGAGGAAGATGCACAGTGGTGTTCCCCAGGGGTCAGTACTGGGACCACTGCTTTTCTTGATATATATTAATGACAATTTAAAAATTTGCAGATGACACAAAACTTGGCAGTATAGTGAACAGTGAGGAGGAGAGTGATAGATTTCAGGAAGACATAGACAGGCTGGTGAAATGGGCAGACACATGGCAGATGAAATTTAATGCAGAAAAGTGTGAAATGATACATTTTGGTAGAAAGAATGAGGAGAGGACATTTTAACTAAATGGTACACTCTTAAAGCGGGTGCACGAAAAGAGAGACCTTGGGGTATGTGTGCACAAGTCTTTGAAGGTGGCAGGTTGAGAAAGCAGTTAGAAGGCTTATGGGATCCTGGGCTTCATAAATAGAGATAGAAGAATACAAAAGTGTGGAAATTATGATGAACCTGTATAAAACACTGGTTTGGCTCCAACTGGAGTATTGTGGCCAATTCTGGGCACCGCATTTTAGGAAGGATGTGAAGGCCTTAGAGAAGATGCAGAAAAGGTTTAAAAGAATAATTCCAGGACTGAGGGATTTCAGTTCCGTGGATAGACTGGAGAAGCTGGGGTTGTTCTCCTTGGAGCAGAGAAGGTTGAGAGGAGATTTGATTGAGGTGTTCAACACCATGAGGGGTCTGGACAGAGTAGATCGAGAGAAACTGTTCCCATTGGTGGAAGGGTCAAGAACCAGAGGACACAGATTTAAGGTGATTGGCAGAAGAACCAAAGGCAACATGAGGGAAAAACCTTTTTACGCAGCGAGTGGTTAGGATCTGGAATGCGCTGCCTGAGAAGGTGGTGGAGGCAGACTCAATCGTGGCTTTCAAAAGGGAGTTGGATAAGTCCCTGAAGGGAAAAAAATTGCAGGGTTACGGGCAAAGGGCGGGGGAGTGAGACTGGCTGAGAGTTGGCACGGGCTCGATGTGCCATTCCTGGTCTTACGGAGTCAGCTGCTGGAACAGAATTGGCCTCAGTACCCAACCACCACCCCACCTCCCCCTGAGCAAAGGAGGGGAAAATTATCCAAGTCCACTATCCAGGTTGCCGTGTACTTCTAGAGAAGTGGTCCAGGAGTTTGACTTCGGTACGAGGGGGCTCCTGGCTCCAGAACCCGAGGTGAGTCAGGAGAGGGGAGGAGAAAGCTAGAATGAAGAAATAAAATCCATTGTGGGCGAAATTGCCCTTTTTTTGTAGCCCCATTGGCACCTCCGGCTGGAGCAACGAGGTTATCACCCATGGGAAGGGGTTGATATTGCCCCGGGGCTTTGGGGGTCGATGAGGCGTTGGCGCCGTGCCCCTTGGTTTGTGCCCTGGGTTGGCGCATGCACGGCGTTGAAATCATCGGTGTGCGTGCCAACCCACCACCCTGTGCGGACCCCTCTGTGCCCCGCGTGGGGAGAAATTGACGGCATATGTTTCTTGTCGGCCCGACAATTTCGACCCTCACCTCGGTTGGGCCGCCATCCTGCAGCCCACCGCTCCGTTTTTGGCCTCAGCCGGGCTGTCGGCTCGGTCAAGGGCTGTCCCTGGTCATCACCATCGGCAGTCCCTCGGAATCGAGGAAGACTTGCTCCCACTCTAAAAGTGAGTTCTCAGGTTACTGGACAGTCCACTACAAGAGCCACAGTCTCTGTCACAGGTGGGCCAGACAGTGGTTGAAGGAAAGGGTGGGTGGGGAGTCTGGTTTGCCGCACGCTCCTTCCGCTGCCTGCGCTTGCTTTCTGCATGCTCTCGGCGACGAGACTCGAGGTGCTCAGCGCCCTCCCGGATGCACTTCCTCCACTTAGGGCGGTCTAGGGACTCCCAGGTGTCAGTGGGGATTTTTGCACTTTTTCAGGGAGGCTTTGAGGGTGTCCCTGTAACGTTTCCTCTTCCCACCTTGGGCTCGTTTGCAGTGAAGGAGTTCTGAGTAGAGCGCTTGCTTTGGGAGTCTTGATGCCAGTCATGCGGACACATGTTCCCAGTGGCGGGCGCCAAAGAGACTGCAGAGCGCGCAGCAGCCCTGCCCGTTAATTGAAGGGGAGGGACATTCTGCCGCGTCAGCGCTACGCGGAGCATCCGTGTCGCGTTGCCAGCGGGGCGCTGGGCCCAGCGCTACACTTCCGCCACGGTTCAGGGACGGAAGTGCCGAATTCCACGCCGGGGTGGTACCTCTGAGCCAGGCGATAACTGTCCTGGCCTCGGAAGGCTACTGACTCCAATAGGGGTGCGGGGCAATTATTCCCCTCCAACAATCATGCAATCGTACAGCCCCAAATGACGCTAATCGGCCCATCATCCCAATGCCGGCTCTTTGAAAGAGCGATCCAAATAGTCCAACTCCCTCCTTTTTTTCTTTATTTATTCGTTCACAGAATGTGAACGTCGCTGGCAGGGCCGGCATTTATTGCCCATCCCTAATTGCCCCTTGAGAAGGTGGTGGTGAGCCGCCTTCTTGAATCGCTGCAGTCCGTGTGGTGAAGGTGCTTTTTGCAATTATTTATCCAAATCCCTTTTGAAAGTCGATATTGAATCTGTTTCCACCGCCCTTTCAGGCAGCGCCTTCGAAAGCACAGCAAGTCGCTACGTAAAAAAAAAATTCTCCTCGTCTCCCTCCCTCCCTGGATCTTTTGCAAATTATCTTAAATCTGTGACCTCTGGTTACCGCCCCGCCTGTCACTAGAAACAGCTTCTCACGATCTCCTATATCAGAGGCATTCATGTTGCGATTGATCTTTATGTTAAATAATAATTGTTAAGGTGACTCAGACCTTAAAGCAACCAGAATCTGGAACACAAAACAAGCTTCCAAATTGCTGTTTGACTCAAACGCTTACGTATAGACCCCCTGCTCTTTGAAATTATAGTCTGCTGCCTCACCTCCAGTCACCATTGCCCGGAGAATGTTAATTAGCCCAGCGCTCGGAGCCTGATCTCCAGTCAGGTTCTGACCTATTTTCCCCAGTAAAGTCCCTGTGTTCTACTTTGCTGTCTTTGTCCCCGGCAGTGCAGCTCCACCAAGCAGTGGCTGACACTGATTATTCAGCCACTGAATTTGACACATAATATGCGCTGCGGCTTATTCTCCGGCGAAGTAAGAACAAAGGTCCGGCCCAGCTGGGGTCTAATCGCTCATGAATATTTGAGTGGTCCTCGATATAGCTCCTTCAGTGCCACTTTCGTGGCGTTGAATCAGGAGGACTTTGTGAACTGTGGAAGCTAGCCCCGACAGCGAGGTCTCGTGTGTGACTCACAGCTTCATTCCAAGTCAGTGTCGGTCCCTCTCCGTCCCCCGTCCCAAAGTTTTATCCTCACAGGGGGAACAAACACACACAGGTGAGAGCCAGCTAGCTCGCTCCCAATACTGCTCTGAAACGGTAGCCAGGAAATGGACTGTGAGAGCGGAGTAGAAATGCACTGGAGAGTGGACTGCGCTTGGTTTTAACGTGCCAATATGGGAAGGAGCCTGCTGTTAGCTCATATCTTCCAATTAGCACTGGAGGGAGGGGGTCAAAATCAGGCCATGTTCTGCTGTGAAGGCTGTAAGTATTGCACTGTGCTTAAAAACAAAACAGATTTTTCTTTTTATTCCATTGTGGTGGGGGGGGGGCGCAACTAGATACACTTGGTTCAATTCATAAGTTGTACAATGTATGTATAATGGTCTACAGGGCTGTAGTAATCCCCGCCCTGCTGTATAGCTCAGAGACATGGACCATGTACAGTAGATACCTCAAGTCGCTGGAGAAATATCACCAACGATGTCTCCACAAGATCCTACAAATCCCCTGGGAGGACAGGCGCACCAACATCAGCGTCCTCATTCAGGCCAACATCCCCAGCATTGAAGCACTGACCACACTCGATCAGCTCCGCTGGGCAGGCTACATAGTCCTCATGCCAGACACGAGACTCCCAAAGCAAGCGCTCTACTCGGAGCTCCTTCACGGCAAATGAGCCAAAGGTGGGCAGCGGAAACGCTACAAGGATACCCTCAAAGTGCAACATCCCCACTGATACCTGGGAGTCCCTGGCTCAAGACCACCCTAAGTGGAGGAAGTGTATCCGGGAGGGCGCTGAGCCTCGAGTCTCAATGCCGAGAGCATGCAAAAATCAAGCGCAGGCAGCGGAAAGAGCGTGCGGCAAACCGGTCCCACCCACCCTTTCCCTCAATAGCTATCTGTCCCACCTGTGACAGAGTCTGTGGCTTTCGTATTGGACTGTTCAGCCACCAAATAAGTCACTTCAGGAGTGGAAGCAAGTCTTCCTCGATTCCGAGGGATTGCCTATGATGATGAATGGCAGCTACAGGGTGCACTAGTGTAGTGGTTACATTGCTGGACTAGCAATCCACTAAATCCAGCCTGTTAATGAACCATGAATTCAAATCCCATCATGGCAATTTGAATTGAGTTTTTTTTAAATGTATTCGGTCGCTGGCAAGGCCGGCATTTATTGCCCATCCCTAATTGCCACTGGAGAAGGTGGTCTGAGCCGCCTTCTTGAACCACTGCAGTCCGTGTAGTGAAAGTGCTCCCACAGTGCTGACTTTGTTGTAGTGGGTTGGTACAACTCAGTGCCTCGCTGGGCCATTTCAGAGGGCAGTTGAGAGTCAACCACATTGCTGTGGGTCTGGAGTCACTTATAGGCCAGACCCGGTAAGGACAGCAGATTTTCTTCCCTAAAAGGACATCAGTGAACCAGTTTGGGTTTTTCTGACAATCTGGTAGTTTCATGGCCACAATTGGGGTGCTGCAGGGATCAGTGCTGGGACCCCAACTATTTACAATCTATATTAACGACTTGGAAGAAGGGATTGAGTGTAACTTAGCCAAGTTTGCTGATGATACAAAGATGGGAGGAAAAGCAATGTGTGAGGAAGATATAAAAAGGACATACACAGGTTAAGTGAGTGGGCAAAAATTTGGCAGATGGAGTATATTGTTGGAAAGTGTGAGGTCATGCACTTCGGCAGAAAAAAAATCAAAGAGCAAGTTATTATTTAAATGGAGAAAGATTGCAAAGTGCTGCAGTACAGCGGGACCTGGGGGTACTTGTGCATGAAACACAAAAGGATAATATGCAGGTACAGCAGGTGATCAAGAAGGCCAGTGGTATCTTGGCCTTTATTGCAAAGGGGATGGAGTTCAAAAGCAGGGAAGTCTTGCTACAACTATTTAAGGTATTGGTGAGGCCACACCTGGAATGCTGCGTGCAGTTTTGATTTCTATATTTACGAAAGGATATACTTGCTTTGGAGGCAGTTCAGAGAAGGTTCACTCGGTTGATTCCGGGGATGAGGGGGTTGACTTATGAGGAAAAGTTGAGGAGGTTGGGCCTCTACTCATTGGAGTTCAGGAGAATGGGAGGTGATCTTATCAAAACGTATAAGAGGGGCTTGACAAGGTAGATACAGAGAGGATGTTTCCACTGATAAGGGAGACTAGAACTAGAGGGCATGATCTTAGAATAAGGGGCTGCCCATTTAAAACAGATGAGGAGAAATTTCTTCTCTCAGAGGGTTGTAAATCTGTGGAATTCGCTGCCTCAGAGAGCTGTGGAAGCTGGGTCATTGAATAAATTTAAGACAGAGATAGACAGTTTCTTGAACGATAAGGGGATAAGGGGTTATGGGGAGAGGGCAGGGAAGTGGAGCTGAGTCCATGATTGGATCAGCCATGATCTTATTGAATGGTAGAGCAGGCTCGAGGGGCAGTATGGCCTACTCCTGCTCCTATTCCTTATGTTCTTATTACTGACACTAGCTTTTTAATGATGACCATGAAACTACCAGATTGTGGTGAAAACCCAAACGGGTTCACTGATGCCGTTTAGGGAAGGAAACTTGCCACCCTTACCTGGTCTGGGCCTATAGGTGACTCCAATAGAAACATAGAAACATAGAAAATAGGTGCAGGAGTAGGCCATTTGGCCCTTCAAGCCTGCACCGCCATTCAATATGATCATGGCTGATCATGCAACTTCAGTACCCTATTCCTGTTTTCTCTCCATACCCTTTGATCCCTTTAGCTGTAAGGGCCACATCTAACTCCCTTTTGAATATATCTAATGAACTGGCCTCAACAACTTTCTGTGGTAGAGAATTCCACAGGTTCACAATTCTCTGAGTGAAGAAATGTCTCCTCATCTCGGTTCTAAATGGCTTACCCCTTATCCTTAGACTCTGACCCCTGGTTCTGGACCTCCCCAACATCGGGAACATTCTTCCTGCATCTAACCTGTCCAATCCCGACAGAATTTTATATGTTTCTATGAGATCCCCTCTCATTCTTCTAAATTCCATTGAATATAAGCCTAGTCGATCCAGTCTTTCTTCAGATGTCAGTCCAGGAATCAATCTGGTGAACCTTCGCTGCACACCGTCACGAGCAAGAGGTTGACTCTTAAGTGGCCTTGCAAGGTTGTATCAAACTGCTATTCCAGAAGGTTCACCAGCACCTTCTCAGGCTAACCAGGGATGGGGAATAAACTG
This sequence comes from Pristiophorus japonicus, assembly GCF_044704955.1. NCBI lineage: Eukaryota > Metazoa > Chordata > Chondrichthyes > Pristiophoridae > Pristiophorus > Pristiophorus japonicus. Next base: position 124,560,234 of record NC_091993.1, read on the forward strand.
CCGGCCTTGCTAATGAGGCCCGCATCCCGAGAGTGAATAAAAACAATATGTAACATCTCTTGAGACAGGCCCCTGGGGGCCCAATGGGGTACAGTCGCTAACAGAGGGGAAGCAGGCAGATCCTATGTGCAACAACAGCCCGTGTTTATACGGCGTGATAGGCAGCTATATAAATGCAAGTCTTTCTTTATAGCACCTTTAAAATAGTAAAATTTCCCAAGGCATTTCACAGCAACGACACCGAGCCACATAAAGAGCTATTAGGTCAGGTGACCAAAAGCTTGGTCATAGAAGGAGGTTTTGTGATGTACGCACCTATGAGCATGCTCACAGAGTTGTGGAGCTGTTGCACTGTGAGTGGCTTCGCCCGTCAGGCGATGTTCACCAGATTCAATAAAACCCCGGTTAATTGAGTTCAGGTTCTCTACGATGAGGCGAGCTGCTTTGAGCCTGGTGGATGAACTGGGCGGGTTCAGTTTGATTGTTCAGCCTTCGCTAATAAACCAGCTCGTTCCTTAGAGAAAATGTGTCGCTGTGAATGCTTAAGCCAAGAACCCATGAAGCAAATACACTACAGATTTTAAGGAGCGTCTTAAAGGAGGAGAGAGAGGTCGAGAAGTGGAGGGGTTTAGGGAGGGAGTTCCAGAGCTTGGGGCTCAGGCAGCTGAAAGCACGGCCTGTGCAGACGTTGTTGACCTGAAGCACGGTCACGGTAGAGTTGACCTTAGTATTTCTCTTCCAGGTTTCCGACAATTTTCTGCTCCTGATCACAGCGCCAAGAATCCCTGCTGGGAATTGTACTCCGACCATCATCATCATAGGCAGTCCCTCGAAACGAGGATGACTTGCTTCCACACCAAAAAAGGATGAGTTCACAAGTGTTTCAATGAAGGACCTAATATTCCAGATCCTGAACTATATGTTGAAGGGTGGAAGATGCCTGTGTGTGGATTTTTTTAACGTGTGGTGACCGTTGCACACCAGCCCCCACACGGGCTTGACAGAGCTAGGCCTTCGTCCAGTGGCAAGGATTGACCAAGACAACTGGAGACCAGCTCTGCTGCACGGACCTAGTGTGCACACATATCGCACAGTGTGGGCTGGGCCCGTGCTGCCCCTGGGCCCTACGCCCCCTGGCCCCGAACTCACGCCTCTCCTGGGCCCCGATCACGTCCCTCCACAGTCTCTCGCCACTCCTGCTGTACCTGCCCACGCTCCAATCACCGACCTGGACCTTGATGACGTCACTCTTCGCTGCCGTCGCCCTCCTGCACCAGCTCGGGCTGCTCCCTGAAATTACACGCCTCCACGCTGCTCCTGAGACGCCGCACCTCCGCTCCTTTTATGGCCCCGACCTGCCGCTGGTGTTCTCACGCAGGTCGGGGCCTCCACGTTGCGACCATACTCGCTGAAATGCTGCCAACACTCTTATTGTCCACACTCACAAAACAAATTCAGCCGCTCACAGGTCCATTGAGACACTGAAGCTGTGCCCCAGCGAGAGGCAGACCCTCACAAGAGACAGGAAGAAGCCGGGAATAAGTCACCTGCCCGGTTGTGCATGAATTTACAACTTTGAATATTTCTTGATAGCTCTTTGAGCATCTGGCTGTGGCTCAGTGGGTAGTACTCTTGTCTCTGAGTCGGAAGGTTGTGGGCTCAAGTCTCACTCCAGGGAAATGAGCAGAAAAATCTCGGCTGAGCCTCCAAGTGCTGAGGGAGTGCTGCACTGTCGGAGGTGCTGTCTGTTGGATGAGATGCTAAACTGAGGTCATGTCTGCCCTCTCAGGTGGACATAAAATATCCCAATGTGCTATTTCGAAGAAGAACATGGGTGAGTGATCTCCCTTGTATCCTGGGCAAGTATTCATCCCACAACCAACATTGCTAAAAAACAAATTATCTGGTCATTATCACATTGTGAGAGCTTGCTGTGTGCAAATTATTTGCTGCATTACAACAATGACTACACTCCATTGTCTGTAAAGTGCTTTGAGATGTCCTGAGGCTGTGAAAGGCGCTATATAAATCCGCCTTTCTTGCCCCAGTTTGGAGAATGCCGTTGTTTTAAAGAACATAAGAAAAAGGAGCAGGAGCAGGCCATTCAGCCCCTCGAGCCTGCTCCGCCATTTAATACGATCATGGCTGGTCCGATCATGGACTCAGCTCCACTTCCCTGCCCGCTCCCCATAACCCCTTAATCCACTTATCAGTTAAGAAACTGTCTATTTCTGTCTTAAAGTTTCAATGTCCCAGCTTCCACAGCTCTCTGAGGCAGCGAAGTCCACAGATTTACAACCCTCTGAGAGAAGAAATTTCTCCTCATCTCAGTTTTAAATGGGCGGCCCCTTATTCTAAGATCATGCCCTCTAGTTCCAGTCTCCCCCATCAGTGGAAACATCCTCTCTGCATCCACCTTGTCAAGCCCCCTGATAATCTTATACGTTTCGATACGATCACCTCTCATTCTTCTGAATTCCAATGAGTAGAGGCCCAACCTACTCAACCTTTCCTCATAAGTCAACCCCTTCATCCCCGGAATCAACCTAGTGAACCTTCTCTGAACTGCCTCCAAAGCAAGTATATCCTTTTGTAAATATGAGAGCTGCACACTTTCAACTGCTGACAGAAGAGATGGCCTTGGCAGGCAGGCAGGCAATGTCGCTTTCACACTGAGATCCACAACTATTTTTTGCTCAGCCAAGGCTAAAGCTTTGATATATGACCCATGAAGAGTGCCACACACAGAGGAGGCTGAATACTTACGAACAAATGAAGGATTTTATTTCTCGTAATGAAGTGACCTCGAGTACAGGTACCTCCTGTGCGTCTGGTGGCTGGATCCAACGAGGTTATACGGACACCCACCATTATTTCCCCGCAACCATTAAGATTAATCTTGCAGCTCGGTTGTCAGAGAGACCTGCAAGGAAAGTGTCCCACCTCCCAGTCTGCCTTCGGCAGATTGGTGTTGATTGTTGTGATATACAGTCATTCACTCGCTGAAGAACACACACTGCCGCTGGTCTTGAAGTACCACTGCTGCACACGTGGATTTCAGACTGCGCGCTGTCTGATTTCTTGGCGGGGTGTGACTGTAATACTGTAAAATTCTGACGAGGTTGGTCAGACTGGATGCGGGGAGGATGTTTCCCCCGGGGCTGGGAAGTCTAGAACAAGGGGGTCACAGTCTCAGGATGCGGGGTAGGAAATTTAGGACCGAGATGAGGAGAAACTTCTTCACTTAGTGGGTGGTGAACCTGTGGAATTCTCTACCACAGAAGGCTGTGGAGGCCAAGTCACTGAATATATTTAAGAGAGAGATAGATAGATTTCTAGAAACAAAAGGCATCAAGGGGTATGGGGAAAAAGCGAGAATATGGTGTTGAGATAGAGGATCAACCATGATCATATTGAATGGTGCAGGCTCGAAGGGCCGAATAGCCTACTACTGCTCCTATTTTCTATTTCTAATACACAGCTCCAAAAAAAAAGGAATTCAGCTTATGGTTTAACCCAATATCCTAAAATTATCCTACTTCCCCATTCCCATCTCACCCTCTACTGCACCACTATCATACCCCTGCCCTAAAATTATCCTACCCCACAATTATCCAACAATTATGCCACATTATATCCAACCCGATTTCATTCCAGGACTATCTCACTCACAGCCCCTCTTCTATCCTGTCTACTGCCGCATTGTGTCAACCGTGTCCCAGTGGGCAGCACTCTCGGCTCAGGGTCAGAAGGTTGTGGGTTCAAATCTCGCTCCAGGAGCTTAAGCACAAATATCTCAGCTGACGCTCCAATGCAGTACTGAGGGAATGCCGCACTGTCGGAGGGGCAGTACTGAGGGAGCGCTGCACTGTCGGAGGGGTAGTACTGAGGGAGCGCCACACTGTCGGAGGGGCAGTACTGAGGGAGTGCTGCACTGTTGGAGGGGCAGTGCTGAGGAAGCGCTGCACTGTCGGAGGGGCAGTACTGAGGGAGCGCTGCACTGTCGGAGGGGCAGTACTGAGGGAGTGCTGCACTGTTGGAGGGGCAATGCTGAGGGAGCGCTGCACTGTCGGAGGGGCAGTACTGAGGGAGCGCTGCACTGTCGGAGGGGCAGTACTGAGGAAGTGCTGCACTGTTGGAGGGGCAGTGCTGAGGGAGCGCTGCACTGTCGGAGGGGCAGTACTAAAGGAGCACTGCACTGTCAGAGGTGCTGTCTTTAGGATGAGACATTAAACTGAGACCCTGTCTGCTCTCTCAGCTGGATGTAAAAGATCCCATGGCACTATTTTGAAGAAGAGCAGGGGAGTTATCCTTGGTGTCCTGGGGCCAATATTTATGCCTCAACCAACATCACTAAAAATTGATTATCTGATCATTATCACATTGCTGTTTGTAGGAGCTTGCTGTGCGCAAATTGGCTCCTACATTACAACAATGACTACACTCCAAAAGTACTTAATTGGCTGTAAAGCGCTTTGAGACATCTGGTGGTCGTGAAAGGTGCTATATAAATCCAAGTCTTTTTGGTTTACTATCATCCTACACCTGCCCTAATAAAATCCTCCCCACCAACCCAGCTCTTCCCCTGATTATCCCACCCATCGTCCCGTTACCCCACCATCGTACCGTGGCTGTCGTATTGACCTACGAAACACTGGTGGCTAGCCATCAAGTGACATTCATTGGCAGCGAAGCACTTTGGGACGCGTCCTGAGGATGGGAAAGTTGCTAAATAAATGCAAGTTCCTTCTTTGATCCTGCACCTAGGTTTCTCAGTCTAAAAAAGAAAGTGACAACCTGTTCCGATCCGGTGAGCGTAAAAGGCATGCAGACTTAAATGTTAGGCTGTAAATTTTCACCTTCAGTGGGCAGTGATCTGATGGAGCAAATTACCCGCCCGTTATGGAACGCAGCTGGCCGACATTGCCTTGAAATCAGTGGCATGAAAATCAGACAACAACAACTCAGATTTATATAGCGCATTTAACGTAGTGAAACGTTCCAATGTACGCAACAAGAGCGATATTAATACAAACGTTTTTGAGCCACAGTAGGAGATACCACGACAGATGACCAGAAGCTTGGTCACGGAGGTGCGTTTTGAGGGGCATTGTGAAGGAGGAGAGAGTTGGAGAGGCAGAGAGATTTAGGGATCAGGTCCCAGTATCCCACTCCGCCAAAGTCATCATCATCATAGGCAGTCCTTCGAAATCGAGGAAACATAGAAACATAGAAAATAGGTGCAGGAGTAGACCATTCGGCCCTTCTAGCCTGCACCGCCATTCAATGAGTTCATGGCTGAACATGCAACCTCAGTACCCCATTCCTGCTTTCTCGCCATACCCCTTGATCCCCCTAGTAGCAAGGACTACATCTAACTCCTTTTTGAATATATTTAGTGAATTGGCCTCAACAACTTTCTGTGGTAGAGAATTCCACAGGTTCACCACTCTCTGGGTGAAGAAGTTTCTCCTCATCTCGGTCCTAAATGGCTTACCCCTTATCCTTAGACTGTGACCCCTGGTTCTGGACTTCCCCAACATTGGGAACATTCTTCCTGCATCTAACCTGTCCAATCCCGTCAGAATTTTAAACGTTTCTATGAGGTCCCCTCTCATTCTTCTGAACTCCAGTGAATACAAGCCCAGTTGATCCAGTCTTTCTTGATAGGTCAGTCCCGCCATCCTGGGAATCAGTCTGGTGAACCTTCGCTGCACTCCCTCAATAGCAAGAATGTCCTTCCTCAAGTTAGGAGACCAAAACTGTACACAATACTCCAGGTGTGGCCTCACCAAGGCCCTGTACAACTGTAGCAACACCTCCCTGCCCCTGTACTCAAGAGGAAGATTTGCTTCCACTCTAAAAGCGAGTTCTCAGGTGACTGAACAGTCCACTACAGGAAGTACAGTCTCTGTCACAGGTGGGGCAGACAGTGGTTGAAGGAAAGGGTGGGTGACACTGCTTTGCTGCATGCTCCTTCCGCTGCCTGCACTTGTTTTCCGCCAGAGTATCACCCCGACAGTGACGGCAAAGGTTTATGCCGCAGCCTTACCATGTTGGGAGGTCAAGGTTCACAGGTTACCGTAAAACCACAGAAGGAGAGGAAGTGAAAAGGGACGGGGTTAACTTCAGACTGCCGAATGGAAGGTTGGGAGATTGCAAACCTTCTCTGCCCCACTCCCTTCACAGAGCCCACATTCTGTGCACAGTCTGTACTTGTAACCAAACCAATTCCAGGAATCTGTAATGCTTGAGAAGGTGATTATTAAGAAGACATATCCAATCTATTTATCACTTAAAAAGGAGATTGGGACCAGCCAGAATTCAGAATTGAATCACCGGAATTATTTTATTGCTTATATTTTTTCCCTTTCTTTTCGTAATCCATTGTCCTACAGTAGACTGAACAGACCCACCCTCACTAAATACCCGCCCTCACCCCCACCCTCACCCCCAACCCCACCCTCATACTCATCCCCACCCCCACCCTAACCCCCAACTCCACCACGACCCTCATAATCACTCCCAACCCCACCTCCACCTCACCCCCACCCTCACCTCCACCCTCACCCCCACATTCATAGCACTCCCACCCCCACCATAAACCCCAACCTCACCACAACCCTCACCTCCACCCTCACCCCCACCCCAACCCTCACCCTCACCCCCACCCTCACCCCCAACCTCACCACAACCCTCACCCCCACCCCCACCCTCACCCTCACCTCACCCTCACCCTCGCCCCACCCTCACCCTCACCTCAGCCTCACCCTCACCGCCACCTTCATACCCACCCTCACCCTCATCCTCACACTCACCTTCGCCCTCACTTACACTCACACTCACAAACACTCACCCTTACTCACACTCACCCTCACTCACACTCAAACTCACCTTCACCCTCACTTACACTCACACTCACTCACACTCACCCTCATACTCACCCTCACTCACACACTCACACCCTCACTCACCCTCATACTCACCCTCACTCACACACTCACACCCTCACTCACCCTCATACTCACCCTCACTCACACACTCACACTCACTCACACTCACTCTCATACTCACCCTCACTCACACACTCACACACTCACTCACACTCACCCTCACTCACACACTTACACCCTCACTCACACTCACACCCGCACTCACGCCCACTCTCTCACACTCCTGCCGATGACTCCAACCCCCATCCTCAGACTGTCCAATGGGTTGTCTTGACCCCCAGACCTTTGCAATGGCCAATCTGTAGATGCTGTGGTGAATGAGCTGAGGCTTGAAGGGGTTTCAGAGGGACAATAGGAACAGGAGTGGGCCATTCAGCCCCTCGAGCCTCACAGCGCTCTGAATAGCCACGGATTTCTTCACAGACACTAAGCCTAACCTCCTTGCAAAATCGGCATTGTATAATTGGTGTAAAAGTTGGGAGCAGCAAGAGCTAAATAAACCCAACCAAACACTAATTCATTGCCTATTTGAGGTTTGACCCTCTCCGGTGAAACACAGTGATGAAGCTTCCGATGAAAGCATCAATTAAACAGTTCTACTTTAACAGGGATCTTAGAAAATTTTTCCATATGTGGGAGAGCCCAATAACTAATAAATCCAAGAAGGAATTCAGGGGCAACCTCCTCACCCAGAGAGTGGTGAGAATGTGGAACTCGCTGCCACAGGGAGGGGTTGAGGCGAATAGTATCGATGTATTTAAGGGGAAGCTGGATAAACACATGAGGGAAAAAGGATTAGAAGGTTATGCTGATAGAATTTTTAAAAGACAGACTTGCATTTATATAGCACCTTTCACGACCACTAGACATCTCAAAGCGCTCTGCAGCCAATGAAGTGCTTTTAAAGTGCAGTCACTGTTGTAATGTAGGAAACGCAGCAGCCAATTTGCGCACAGCAAGCTCCCACACACAGCAATGTGATAATGACCAGATAATCTTTTGTTGTGATGTTGATTGAGGGATAAATATTGGCCCCAGGACACCGGGGATAACTCCCCCTGCTCTTCTTCGAAATAGTGCCGTGGAACTGAGGCCCCGTCTGCTCTCTCAGGTGGATGTAAAAGATCCCGCGGCACTATTTCGAAGAAGAGCAGGGGAACTATCCCCGGTGTCCTGGGGCCAATATTTATCCCTCAAATCAACATCACTGGTCATTATCACATTGCTGTGTGTGGGAGCTTGCTGTGCGCAAATTGGCCGCCGCGTTTCCACACTACAACAGTGAGTACACTCCAAAAAGTACTTCATTGGTTGTAAAGTGCTTTGGGACGTCCGGTGGACGTGAAAGGCGCTATAGAAATGCATGTCTTTCTTTCACTTGCTGCGAGGGAGGCACCGATAATCCTGCCTCCTGAGAACCTTCCCTGGCCTTCTATGTTCTGGATTGTTGGATCGGGAAGAGGGACAGTGCTGAACCCCAGCGATGGCAGCGGTTGGCAGGCAGACAGGCGCGTGTGGCATGCCTGCCAACAGCCACAGATCAGGGAAATGCCAGGAGTGAGACTGTGATCAAAAGACATTGAGACAGTCTACTAATCCACTGAAGCACAAGACTGCAAGACGCCTGCATTAGGTGACATTTTTCGTTGTTGAAGCAATTCTCGATCCAATTAAATGAGATTTGACAAGCTAGACAGGTAAAGGCGAGGTAGATTGAACGTGACCCCTGGGTTGTATGCATACCAGTAGTGTCGACTTTACCGCATTCAACAGGAACGTTGATTGGAAAGGAATGCAGAGAAATGGGACTCGATAGTCTGTGGCCTTATTACAAATTCCGAGCTTACCAACGCTGACACAAGATAAAACTAATTATCTTATTGCATTAATACTCCGATGCAATTGCATGTGATTGACAAGTGAAGTTTCTCAGACATTCCCTGAACCCAGGCTCAGAGGGAAGGGAATAAAAGCGCTACTGATATTTTGCATATTTGTATTATAACTTTATTAGTGATATGTAAATTAGTGGTTGCTCAGCAACCTTCCCATGTGCATTTTTTCTTTGTTGTAGTTTTACCTGGAATTGTCGGATCTGAAATCCCCATCTGACTCACGAAGCATTATCATCCATCGGGGGCTGGAATGTAGAGTGGAATTACCTGTTGGCAATAGCGCTGCTTAAGTTCTGTAAAATTCTAGCAGTGATTGGTGGCTGGAGGGAAGGGGAAGAGTTTTCCTCCTGCAAACCCTATGTGGGAGGGAGGGAGGGAGGTAGGTAGGTAGAGGAAATATGGATAGATAGACAGATAAAGAGAGATAGATAGATAAATAGATAGACAGACAGAGAAAGACAGACAGACAGATAGATAGATAAATAGATAAAGATAGATAGATAGATAGATAGATAGATAGATAGATAGATAGATAGATAGATAGATAGATAGATACCGGTAGATAGATAGAAAAAAAGAAAGAAAGTAATGTCTGTGAACTTGTAATGTTTGTAGCTCCACACTGTGGATGTGGACGAATTGTGTACTGCAACTACAGAGTTAATAATTAAACAGAAGCAGCAGGTTCCGGTGACTTCCAAGAGTTGCCTGCCATGTTAGAAAACTGTGTGTGCTTGTGCTCTGTGAATATATCATATTTGGCGACGAGGATGGGATTTTTCGGATGATTTAAAGCTAAAATTTTATTGGTGAAGGATTCAGCCAGCCGACAGAGAGACATTGGAACTTTCTTTGTCTTTGGAAAAGCTACAAAATCTGAGGTAAAAAATGAGCACACTAGTTACTGCAAAGTTTAAAATGGCAGCACCCGTAATGGGACATTTGGGTGAATATAGACATGACCGGGAATGTTTTAAAGCATATGTGGATCGGCTAGAAATGTATTTCACTGCAAATAATATAATTGAAGTTCCAGACAATGCAGTCCAGAATCAGGCGATATTGGAACGGAAGCGAGCTATCTTCTTATCTGCAGCTGGACCAGAATTGGACGAAACCCTGGTAAATCTGCTTGTGCCTGCCGAACTAAAGGACACAATGCTTGGGACAACACATTGCTCAAAGTTGTCATATGCGAAGGCAGAGTGTTTCTTCTGTAGAAAGACTGGGCATCTTGCGAAGGCATGCCGACTGAAGGGTAAACCAGCTATTAAAGCTATGAATAGAAATCCTCAGAGACTACATAGCATGGAAGAACTCTAACAACAGGACATGGAGATGTTAGCGTTACACGTCATCAGGAGCACGAGGTTAATGGACAGCGATTCGGAAAGTATCAAAATCCACATAGATGATACGGGATTCATGATACCAATGGAAATCGACACGGGTGCATCCGTGAGTGTGGTACTGGAGTCACTGTACCTCAACAAATTGCGTGATTTCCAACTGGAGAAATCCAAGATAGAGCTGCGAGGCTACTCGGGAGAGAAAATTCCTGTGGTAGGTTGTATCACCGTACCGGTAAAATACAAGGATCAATTTCAGAACTTGCCTCTAATAGTAGTGAAAGGAGACAAGCCTGCCTTACTAGGAAGAAATTGGTTGAGCTCACTGAAGCTGGATTGGAGTAAGATTTTCTGTGTGGAAGCGAGATTTGCATCAACGGAAGAGGTTATCAAGAAGTATCCGAAGGTGTTCTGCAAAACGGGCAGTCCGATCCAGGGCTTCAAGGCGAGTGTCAGGGTACAGAAGGACGCTAGATCGGTTTACTACAAGCCACATTCCATACCACATGCACTCAAGGAGAAAGTTGAGCAAGAACTTAAAAGACTAGAGACTGAGAACATTATTTCTAAGATAGATCGATGTAATTGGGCTACACCCATTGTTGTTGTACCTAAGTCCAATGGTAAGGTAAGATTGTGTGGTGATTATAAAGTAACCATAAACCAGGTTCTCGAGGGTAATGTCTCCAATACATTGCCGAATATAGAAGATTTGTTAACAACACTGACAGATGCTCAGATTTTCTCAAAACTGGATCTTACAAATGCCTACTTACAGCTTGAACTAGATGAGGAGTCCAAGTCATGTTTGACTATAAATACTCATCTAGGCCTATATCAGTTTAATAGGCTACTGTTTGGAGTGCCTTCCGCCCCTGCCATATTCCAAGGGGTGATGAACCAGATTTTGCAAGGTATTGAAGGAGTAGTATGTTATTTGGATGACATACTCATTTCATATTGAATGAAGTCCTCAAATGGCTAGAGAAGCACAGAGTACGAGTGTCTGTTCGTAAGTGTGAGTTATTTCAAAACTCAACATCTAACCATGGGAAAATTGGATGCAATTAGAAATGCACCCACTTCCAGGAATGTCACTGAACTTCGTTCATTCTTGGGTCTTTTGAACTATTATGGGAAGTTCCTACCAAATTTGGCTACAGTATTACATCCACTGAATGAACTATTGAAAAAACAGGTCCATTGGAAGTGGTCAAAAGAATGTGATACAGCATTCAAAGAGTGTAAAAGCAAATTGGTAGAGAGCACCATGTTAGTTCACTATGACATATCGAAGGAGATTAAGCTAGCATGTGATGCTTCTCCATATGGAGTTGGGGCAGTGATCTCTCATGTATTATGTAGTGGGGAGGAGAGACCAATTGCTTTTGCTTCATGCACTCTCAGTGCCAGTGAGAATAATTATGCGCAAATTGAAAGGGAAGCTTTGGCATTAATTTTTGGGGTCAAGAAGTTTCACAAATACTTGTATGGTCATAAGTTTACCATCGTTACGGACCATAAGCCCCTAACAGCAATCCTCCATCCAAAGTCCCCAGTTCCAACATTAGCTGCAGCCCGAATGCAGAGATGGGCTTTGATTTTGTCAACATATACATATGATATTGAATACAGACAATCAGCTGATCAAGTAATGCTGATGCTATGTCTAGATTGCCTTCCCCATCACAAGTTACACCAGAAAGGGAAGAAGTGTTTTATTTTTCATACATTGATGAACTGCCAGTCACAGCTAAAGAGATTGGTAGAGCAACCAAATGTGACCCAGTGATGTCAAAGGTGTATGATTATATTGCAAATGGATGGCCAAACCAGGTAACAGACAAAGATACACATCCATTCTTCATTCGAAGGAATGAATTATCAGTTGATAAAGATTGTATCATGTGAGGTGCAAGAGTGGTTATACCAAATAAATTCAGGTCCAAAATTTAGAAGAGGTCCAAAATTTAGAAGACCTCCATGACCAGCACTTGGGAATGTGCTTGACCAAGAGTTTTGCACGCAGTTATTTATGGTGGCCAGGTCTTGATAAAGATATAGAGTACATCGTGAGTCAGTGTACGACATGTCAATCGGTAAGCAAGCAACCACCATCAGTACCATTACAGCCATGGAAATGGCCTCCCAGGGTGTGGAAAAGGCTACATATTGATTTTGCTGAGTTAGAAGGACAACAATTGTTCATTGTGATTGATAGCCATTCGAAGTGGGTTGAGGTGTTTCCAATGTGGAAAATAACAACAAGTAAAACATTAGACATTTTGCGAAGTTTATTTTCTTCATTTAGCCTCCCAGAAGAAATTGTTTCAGATAATGGACCACAATTTCGTTCTGAAGAATTTGAACAGCTCACGAGCAAAAATGGTGTGAAACATACCAAGGTTCCACCATACCACCCTGCTTCAAATGGTGCAGCAGAGCGCACTGTACAAATTGTAAAACGTGCCCTCATAAAACAAATGTTGGATCCAAATCCAAAGAAATGACAGTTGTCATTGGATCATAAATTGCTAATTTTCTAATTACATATCGTAATACTCACACAACTACTGGTAGAACACCAGCAGAGTTGATTCTCAAACAACAGCCATGAACCAGATTCTCATTGTGAAAACCAAATTTGGCACAGTCTGTAGAAGAGACACAATTAAGACAGAAAGAGAATCATGATAGAGGTAGAGTAAAGGAGAGAAGCGTGAGAGTGAAGAGCTATCACCATAAATGGTTAAAGTGGTTACCAGGAAGAGTGATGAAGATATGTGGTCCTCGCACATATTTGGTAAAGATGTTTGATAATGGACAGGTTAGGTTTGTTCATATTGATCATATTTTACCTACAGACATGGAAGGAGTTGAAGGTGGGAATGATTCAATTATTTCTGACTCATCAGATAGTTTGGATATACCAGTAGCATATCCTACATCTAGTGTACTGGAAACAAATCCAAGAGAAAATCAGAATTTAAGTCTGAGTCCGAGTCAGGAAAACAAAGAGCCTGAAGTTAGAGTGAGTTCAAATGAAAATCAAGGGCATCCCTTGGAGGAAAACATTCCTCAGGATGAGCCTCAAATGAGTTTAGATTCGACACCATGTTTGGAAGGTTCTGTTCGAGAGTGCAGGTATCCTCTTCGAAACAGAAAACAAGTGGTTAAGTTAAATTTGTAAATATGGAAAAAAATAAGTCTATAACCTGTGTTATGTATAAACTTGCAAATTATGTATGACGTTTGTTATAATAACTTCTTCATTAAGAAGGGAGAAGTGTAATGTCTGTGAGCTTGTAATGTTTGTAGCGCCACACTGTGGATGTGGACATATTGTGTACTGCAACTACAGAGTTAATAATTAAACAGAAGCAGCAGGTTCCGGTGACTTCCGAGAGTTGCTTGCCATGTTAGAAAGCTGTGTGTGCTTGTGAAGAAAGACAGAAAGAAAGACAGAAAGAAAGACAGAAAGAAAGAAAGACAGAAAGAAAGACAGAAAGAAAGACAGAAAGAAAGAAAGAAAGAAAGACAGAAAGAAAGAAAGAAACTTACTTTCACAACCTGAGGCCATCCCAAAGCATTTTATAACCAATGAAGTATAGTTCCTGTTGAAATATAGGAAACGCAGCAGCCTAATTACACACAGCAGCTCCCACAAACACCAGAGATAATGACCAGATAATCTGTGTCGCCCATTGGTCGAGGGATTGGCCAGGACTCTGGGGAGAACTCTCCAACAATTCTTCAAAATATTGCCATGGGAGCTTTCACACACGCTTACCCAAATATCCCATAAACAACACACACTTACCCCAATATCCCATAAACAACACACACTTACCCCAATACCCCGTGGACAACACACACTTACTCCAATACCCCATAAACACCACACGCTTATCCCAATATCCCATAAACAACACACACTTGACCCAATACCCCATAAATAACACATGCTTACCCCAATACCCCATAAACACCACACGTTTACCCCAATACCCCATAAACAACACACACTTACCCCAATACCCCATAAACACCACACGCTTACCCCAATACCCATAAACAACACACACTTACCCCAATATCCTATAAACAACACACACGTATCCCAATATCCCATAAACAACACACACTTACCCCAATACCCCATAAATAACACATGCTTACCCCAATACCCCATAAACATCACACACTTACTCCAATACCCTATAAACAACACATGCTCACCCCAATACCCCATAAATAGCACACGCTTATCGCAATACCCCATAAATAACACACGCTTACCCCAATACCCCATAAACACCACACGCTTACCCCAATACCCCATAAACAACACACACTTACCCCAATACCCTAAAAACAACACACACTTATCCCAATACCCCATAAATAACACATGCTTACCCCAATACCCCATAAACACCACACGCTTACCCCAATACCCCATAAACACCACACGCTTACCCTAATACCCCATAAATAGCACACGCTTATCCCAATACCCCATAAATAACACACACTTACCCCAATACCCTATAAACAACACATGCTCACCCCAATACCCCATAAATAGCAAACGCTTATCCCAATACCCCATAAATAGCACACGCTTATCCCAATACCCCATAAATAACACACACTTACCCCAATACCCCATAAACAACACACACTTACCCCAATACCCCATAAACAACATACACTTACCCCAATATCTCCAATTTTCTGGATTATTAGTCAAGGTCCAACGGGATTACCAGTCCAGTAATTTAACCACTGTACTACCGTACATAGAAACATAGAAACATAGAAAATAGGTGCAGGACCAGGCCATTCAGCCCTTCGAGCCTGCACCACCATTCAATATGGTAATGGCTGATCATGCAACTTCAGTACCCGATTCCTGCTTTCTCTCCATACCCCTGATCCCTTTAGCCGTAAGGGCCACATCTAACTCCCTTTTGAATATATCCAATGAACTGGACTCAACAACTTTCTGTGGTAGAGAATTCCACAGGTTCACAATTCTCTGGGTGAAAAAGTTTCTCCTCATCTCGGTCCTAGATGGCTTACCCCTTATCCTTAGACTGTAACCCCTGGTTCTGGACTTCCCCAACATCGGGAACATCTTCCTGCATTTATCCTGTCACTGCTTTCCAAATGCGCTGCTATTACATCTTTAATAATTGATTCCAGCATTTTCCCCACTACCGATGTCAGGCTAATCGGTCTATAATTCCCTGTTTTCTCCCTCCCTCCTTTTTTAAAAAGTGGGGTTACATTAGCTATCCTCCAGTCCATAGGAAATTTGTCCTCCTCTGCTGAATTCTAAATTTCTCCCAGTCCTCAGGTTTGCTGCTTTTTCTGGCCAAAATAAATGCCATTTTCTTGGATTTAACACTATCCCTAATTTCCCTTGTTAGCCACAATTGATCCACCTTCCCCATTTTATTTTTATGCCAGACAGGAATGTACAATTGTTGTAGTTCATTCATGTGATCTTTAAATGTCTGGCATTGCCTATCTTCCTTCAACCCTTTAAGTATCATTCGCCAGTCTCGAGAGGCCACTCAAAGTTAACCGTCACCTGTAGCACAGGGTCCAATATGGACCTCAGTGCCTCCTATTTCTTATGTTCTTATTGATATGTCCTTACTATACAGTATAAATGCACACAAGGCCCATACTTGAGAGAAAGTCACTCTGTGACCAGTTACCTTTATTACCAAGACCTCAAGGGACTGAAGGTAGGTGGAACTTTCCCTTTTATACCGGAAAGTCCAGGCTAGGAGTGTCTCCCACAAGTTCGCCCCCTGTGGTCAATGTTCTCAAGGTGTATAACTTAGGCCAGCTTATACATGGGTTACAATGATAGTTGAATACATGACATCAACTCCCCCCCCAAAGTCTTATTGGGATCACAGGTTAAGTCTCTCTGGTGGTTTACGCTCCCTTGTAGAGCACATGAGTTGGGGCTCCGATTGTTGGGCGCTGGCCTGAGTGTCTGCTGTTTGCGGTGCCTCAGGCCTGTCCGGACTGCCCACAGTGACTGGGCTCTCCTCCGCTTGGTTCCGGTGTTCGATCACCTGTGGTGGAGTAAACTCTACGTCGTGTTCTTTCTCTGCTTCTTCTATGGGGTTGCTGAACCTCCTTTTAGTTTGATCCATGTGTTTGCAGCAGATTTGTCCATTGGTAAGTTTAACTACCAAAACCCTATTCCCCTCTTTGGCAATCACAGTGCCTGCAAACCATTTGGGCCCTGCAGCGTAATTAAGGACAAAAACAGGGTCATTGACATCAATACATCGCGCCCTCGCATTCCTGTCATGGTAGTCACATTGTGGCTGGCGCCTGCTCTCGACAATTTCTTTCATGGTGGGGTACATAAGGGATAACCTGGTTTTGAGCGTCCTTTTCATTAGCAGCTCTGTGGGTGGAACCCCTGTGAGCGAGTGTGGTCGGGATCTATTGGCCAACAGGAGGTGTGATAAGCGGCTTTGTAGGGAACCCCCTTGGATTCTGAGCATCCCCTGTTTGATTATCTGCACTGCTCATTCCGCCTGGCCATTTGAGGCCGGCTTGAAAGGTGCCGTTCTGACAAGTTTGATTCCATTACCTGCCATGAAGTCCTGGAATTCAGTGCTTGTGAAGCACGGGCCATTGTCGCTGACCAAGACGTCCGCTAGACCATGGGCGGCGAACATTGCCCGTAGACTTTCTACCGTGGCAGAGGAAGTGCTTGAATTTAAAATGACACACTCAATCCATTTGGAGTAGGCGTCTACTACAATCAAAAACATTTTTCCCATGAAAGGACCTGCGTAGTCCACATGGATGCGTGACCATGGCTTGGCGGGCTAGGACGAGGGACTAAGGGGGGCTTCCCTGGGCGCATTGCCCAGCTGAGCACACGTGTTGCACCTGCGAACACAAAGTTCCAGGTCTGAATCTATCCCTGGCCACCAAACGTGTGACCTGGCAATTGCCTTCATCATGACAATGCCCGGGTGCTCATTGTGAAGTTCTCTGATAAACACCTCTCTGCCCTTCTGGGGCATGACTACTCGGTTTCCCCACAGTAGGCAGTCGGCCTGAATCGAGAGTTCATCCTTGCGCCTGTGAAACAGTTTAAACTCCTCAGGGCATGCCCCGTACGTGGCTGCCCAGTCCCCATTCAGGACACATTTCTTAACTAAAGACAGTAGCGGGTCTTTTATTTGTCCAGACTTTAATCTGACGGGCTGTCACAGCTGAGCCTTCGCTTTCGAAAGCTTCAACAGCCATGACCATCTCAGCATCATGCTCAGTTGCCCCCTCAGTGGTGGCTAGTGGGAACCTGCTGAGTGCATCGGCGCAGTTTTCAGTGCCCGGTCTGTGCCGAATTGTGTAGTCATAGGCGGCTAACGTAAGTGCCCAACTCTGTATCCGGGCCGATGCATTCGCATTTATGGCCTTGTTGTCAGCCAAAAGGGACGTTAGGTGTTTGTGATCTGTCTCCAGCTCAAATTTCCTGCCAAACAGGTACTGGTGCATTTATTTTACTGCATTTACACATGCTAGCACTTCCTTTTCTACCATCCCATAGCCCCTTTCTGCCTGGGACAGACTTCTGGAGGCATAAGCTACCGGCTGTAACTGACCATTGGCATTCGTATGCTGCAACACATACCCGACACCATAGGATGATGCATCGCACGTTAAAACAAGTTTCTTACACGGGTCATATAACATTAACAGTTTGTTGGAGCATAACAAAATGCGAGCTATATCAAAAGCCCTTTCCTGGCTGTCCCCCCAGACCCAATCGCGACCTTTGCGTAGGAGCATGTGTAGCGACTCTAACAGCGTGCTCAATTTGGGAAGAAAGTTACCAAAATAGTTCAGGAACCCCAGGAACGATCGCAGCTCCGTCGTGTTACGGGGTCTGGGTGCTCTCTGGATCACTTCCGTTTTGGACGCAGTAGGTCTGATCCCGTCTGCTGCTACCCTCCTCCCCAGGAATTCTACCTCTGGAGCTAAGAAGACGCACTTCGCCTTTTTCAGTCGCAGCCCTACCCGGTCCAGTCTGTGTAGCATCTCCTCCAGGTTGTGGAGGTGTTCTTCAGTATCGCGACCCATGATGAGGATGTCGTCTTGAAAAACCACTGTCCTTGGAATCGACTTGAGGAGGCTTTCCGTATTTCGCTGAAAGATCGCGGCGGCCGAGCGAATCCCGAACGGACATCTGTTATACTCAAACAACCCCTTGTGCGTCGTGATGGTGGTCAGCTTCTTCGACTCACTCGCCAGCTCCTGGGTCATGTAAGCTGAGGTCAGGTCCAATTTTGAAAAAAGTTTGCCACCGGATAGCGTCGCAAAGAGGTCCTCCGCTCTCGGTAGCGGGTACTGGTCTTGGAGTGACACCCGATTGATGGTGGCCTTGTAATCGCCACATATCCTGACCGACCCATCCACCTTGAGCACCGGCACGATCGGGCTCGCCCAGTCACTGAATTCGACTGGCGAGATGATGCCTTCCCTCAGCAGGCGGTCCAATTCGCATTCTATCTTTTCCCGCATCACGTATGGCACCGCTCTGGCCTTGTGGTGTACTGGCCTAGCGTCCGGGTTTATGTGAATCACTACCTTGGTTCCTATGAAAGTGCCAATGCCGGGTTGAAATAATGAGTCAAATTTGTCCAGAACCTGTGAGCATGATACTCGCTCCACAGAAGAAATTGCATTGACATCGCCCCATTTCCAGTTCATGACAGCAAGCCAACTCCTCCCCAGTAGTGCGGGACTGACCCCGGGACAATCCAGAGTGGCAACCTGTTCTCCGAAACTTTGTGGGTCACGACTACCGTGGCGCTGCCTAACACCAGAATGATCTCCTTTGTATATGTCTGTAGCAGTGCGTCAATCGGCAATAATTTTGGCCTCCTGGCCTGGGACACCCACAACCTTTCGAACTGTTTGATACTCATCAGTGACTGGCTGGCCCCCGTGTCTAACTCCATTAATACTGGGATGCCATTGAGGAGCACTTTCATCATTATCGGTGGCGTCCTGGTATATGAACTGTATATGTGCTCCACATGAACACGCTGAACTTCAGCTTCCAGCGATTTCCCCCTGTATTCATTTGGCCTCGTAGGGCTTACATCGGGCCTGTCATCCTCGTACATCACCCTGGCTGCAGGCTTCCTGCACATACGCGCCAATTGACCGCTGACCTTGCAATTTCTGCAGGTATATTGCTGATACCTGCAAGCTCTGGCTGGGTGTTTGCCTCCACACCTCCAGCATGAGCTGGAGGCCCCATTGTTGGAAACAAAAGGTCCATTACCAGTCAATCGTCTCTGACTGTCTCTGTAACTGTCCTTAAGTGCACCATTAACAGGTGTTGATGGCCCCATTACTGGCCGCATTGTCCATTGCGATGGCATGAATCGCCGTTCAGCTAGCCATTGTCTCTGTTGAATTCCCCCTTTGGGTTCGACTGCATGCTGGGGCATGTCCGATTGCCCTTGTCTGCCTAGAGAACTGTGTGCTGCGTTAACAATGTTGACTCCCTGGTCGTTTGCCGCATTTGAGCCAAGATTTTTGCCATAAATCATTCTGGTCTCTTCCTCCCCTGAGATAATTGTCTGGGCTGTTAGAGCCGCCACTTCCAAGGTCAAGTCTTTGGTCTCAATCAGTTTCCTGAAAACCCCAGCGTGCCCGATGCCCTCAGTAAAAAAGTCTCGCAGCATCTCTGCTCTGCAAACATCTGGGAACTTACATAGGCTCGCCAGTCGCCGGAGATCTGACACGAAGTCTGGAACGCTTTGCCCTTCTCGCCGCCGGTGCGTGTAAAACCGGTGTCTCGCCATGTGCATGCTGCTCGCCGGTTTAAAGTGTTCCCCGATCAACTTGCTGAGCTCTTCGAATGTTTTGTCCGCCGGTTTCTCTAGTGCTAGAAGGTCCTTCATCAGGGAGTACGTTCTGGATCCACAAACCGTCAGGAGATGAGCCCTGCGTTTGTCGGCCAAATCCTGTCCCAACCATTCCTTAGTGACAAAACTTTGCTGTAGTCTCTCAATAAAGTCGTCCCAATCATCACCAACACAGTACCTCTCTTCTGTGCTGCTAATGGCCATGCTCGTGGTTTAACTCCCAGTTTCTTGTTGCCAATGATATGTCCTTACTATACAGTACAAATGCACTCGAGGCCCATACTTGAGAGAAGCTCACTCTGTGACCAGTTACCTTTATTACGAAGACCTCAAGAGACTGAAAGTGGGTGGAGCTTCCCCTTTTATACCGGAAAGTCCAGGCTAGGAGTGTCTCCCACAAGTTCGCCCCCTGTGGCCAATGTTCTCAAGGTGTACAACTTAGGTCAGCTTATCCATGGGTTACACTGATAGTTGACTACATGACACTTATTATCCACCAACACTTGATGCTCTCCCACCGTTGTACTTTTCAACACAAGAATCCCCGGAGTTCCCCTGGCTCCCCTGAGGTTAACTGACAGAGCAGGCTCAAACGTCCGAATGGCCGACTCCTGCTCTTGTGTTTTATGCTCTAATGTCCAGAGACTTGAGAATGTAACCCAGACCGATACTCTAGGACAGCACTGAGGGAGTGCTGAACTGTCGGAGGTGCCGTCTTTCAGATGAAATGTTAAACTGAAGCCTTGCCTGCCCTGTAATGTGGAAGTAAAAATCCTTTGGCAGTATTTCGAAGAAGAGCGGGGGGAGTTCTCCCCAGTGTCCTGGGGCCAATATTTATCCCTCACCCAACGTCACAAAAACAGATTATCTGATCATCATCACTTTGTTTGTGGGAGCTTGCTGTGCGCAAATTGGCTGCCGTGTTTCCCACATTACATCAGTGGCTACGCTCCAAAAGTACTTCATTGGCTGTAAAGCGCTTTGAGACGTCCAGTGGTCATGAAAGGCGCCATAGAAATGCAGGTCTTTCTTCCATTCTCCCGATTCTGCGAGACGCAGGTTTATGAATGGACTTCGCCTGCGTGAGTGATGAGAAGAATCGTTTTTGACGCCAGTTTCAACTTTGCGCATCTTGTTCAGAGATAGGAGTGTCTGCTGTGCTCTGTCTAAACGTTAATTAAACTGTGATGGGGATCAAGGTGGAGGGAAGGCATCACAAGCTGATCAGCAGCTGCATGTTTTCAGGGATGAGCAGTTCCAGCAGATGGTGGATTGCCAAGTGTATCCTCACCAGTAACAGCAACCCACGGCTGGTCCGTGTAACTCCACTGGTCTCCAACTGTGCACATTAGCAGTAAAAAAACAAATCAAGGGCTGCCAAAGGTGAGGCACTTCGAGAAAAGAGGTCAAGTCTGAGAAAGAAACAACGATTTGTATTTATATAGCGCCTTAAACATCCCAAGGCGCTTCGCAGGAGTATTATAAGACAAAAACATTTTGACACCGAGTTGCATAAGGAGAAATTAGGGCAGGTGACCAAAAGTTTGGTCAAAGAGGTAGGTTTTAAGGAGCGTCTTGAAGGAGAAAAGGGAGGTCAAGAGGCGGAGAGGTTTAGGGAGGGAGTTCCAGAGCTTGGGGCCCAGGCAGCTGAAGGCACGGCCACCGATGGTGGAGCGATTATAATCAGGGATGCTGGGGAGGGGAGGGGGAGGGAAAGGGGAAGGGAAGGAAAAATAAAATAACTCGCATTTCTGTTTCACCTTTCACGATCTCAGGACGTCCCAAAGCGCTTTACAGTCAATGAAAAATATGAACATTTAGCGACATGCACTTCTGACTTGTATCAATGAGCGAGATGCAGAACTTGTGCCCTCAGGTTCCTGCTCCTGTTTTTGGCCAGTGGGGTTCCATTGTAAATGGCGATGTGTGATCCAACCCTTCACCTTTAGTCTACAGGTGAGATTGGGAACGATGTCTGTAACTGATATCACCTCCTCTATATCGTATCACTTTGTAAATGGTTCCAATTGCTTTGAAGAAAATCACAGAACTCAATTAAATTTACGCGCTCAAGCCTCTGGAAAAACTGTATCAGCAAAGCCCCTTACTGTCGATAGTGGCGGGGCTCACGGAATGGAAGCCGAGGTGAAGGAAAGTTACTTTGTACTAATCCCTCTGCACCAGGCTCTGTCCGAGGGCGTGTCTGATGTGAGCACAAAGAGGGATTGCCTGACTGTGCAGATAACGGTTGCTACTGAAGGACTCTCGATCTCAGCCTCAGTAATTCAGTCAGCTGCATCGTCACCGGGAGAACAAGTCGAGGGGGAGATCACTATCGCATCTCCCACAGAAATCTCACCCCCCTGCCCCCACAGCTGCTCTCAGGGATTGAACCATCATGTCGGTGATGGTAAATGGATGATGCTAATGTCAGAGAAAAATGGACAATAGTCTTAAAGGCAATGGAGGGTAAAGAACAGAGGCTGTTGCTGCTTAAAGGGCCACAGGCAGCCTGGATGGATCTATTAATTTCCGATCCCTGTATGTTTATAAGGAAAGCAGGACACATGGGTGGGTAGGGACACTAAGGATAATACCCCTGCTCCTCTTCGAAATACCGCCATGAGATCTTTTACATTCACCTGAGAGGGCAGACAAGGCCTCGGTTTAATGTCTCATCCGAAAGTCGGCACCTCCAACAGTGCAGGGCTCCCTCAGTACTGCACTGGGAGTGTTAACCTGGATTAAGTACATCTAGCTATAATGTATATGCTTCATGGGTTCTTGGCTTAAGAATTCATAGCAACATATTGCTATTGAGAACTAGTTGGTTTATTAGTAAAGGTTTAACAATCACACTACACATTACCAGTTCATCCACCAGGCTCACAACCATCTGCCTCATCGTGGATCCTCCGAACCCAACTGGCTGGGGTTTTATTCAGTCTTCTGAACATCACGTGACTGGCTAAGCCACTCCCAACTCAACAGCTCCACCGACCTGTAAGCATACTCACAGGGGCATACATTACACAAGCAGTGCATCATGGCTAACAGTGGTCTCCCGGAGTTTGATTGGTTGTGGTAAGGAGACAGGGAGGGATTGACAAGAGGTTTTATTCCGGAATCGGTGTTACCTGCGGTGGGGAGGGTTTAGCTTCCTCTCATCTGAGAGTTACATCACAAAAATAGACCGTTCAGCCCAAGCAGTCCGCGTCGGTGTGGACACTCCGAACAGGCATGGAGGCCGTATCACATTCACCCGCCTTGTTTCCACACCCCTTCAACCCCTCTTCCTTCATCTGTCCAAAACTAACATTCTGTATAAAATTAGAGGGGCCGAGATCGAGTGGTTAGGAAGGACCTATTTCCCTTAGCAGAGTGGTCAATAACCAGGGGGCATAGATTTACAGTTAAAAGGTTTAGAGGGGATTTGAGGGGAACTTTTTTCACCCAGAGGGTGGTGGGCGTCTGGGACGGAACTCACTGCCTGAAAGGGTGGTAGAGGCAGAAATCCTCGCCACATTTAAAAGATACTTGGATGTGCACTTGAAGTGCCGTAACCTACAGGGCTATGGACCAAGAGCTGCAAAGTGGGATTAGGCTGGGTAGCTCTTGGTCGGCCGGCACGGACACGGCGGGCCGAATGGCCTCATTCCGTGCTATAAATTTCTATGATTCTTTCTCAGATCCTATGACGTAGTTTCTGCCTCAACCACTGACACCAGAAGTGAATTCCACAACCTCACATCTCCCTGGGATGGAGTTTCACTAGTGATTCATTCTAAATCTCGTCCGCTCTATGGTGTATGTATTCACAGGAGGGTTGCCAACTCCGGGTGGGTATATTCCTGGAGGTTGCATCACATGACCTTCCGCCTCGAACCGCCCTCCCCCCACGCACTCCCGCCATTGGTCCATCCTCCCCTTGCCACTGCCCTCTCACTGCCAATCTGAAAGGCTCTTTGTTGCCCGATTGGACTGTTAGTGCAACGGCCTTTCCCCCACCGCATCTCTAATATTTCTATAACTAATAACTGAAAGTGTTCAAAGAAAAGAAAATAATTTTGTTTTAATGCTTCTATGATGTTTCTCCTGGGTGTTGCTCGGGGTAGTGTCCTGGAGATTAATTTTCAATTCCTGGAGACTCCAGGTCAATCCTGGAGGGTTGGCAACCCCTCATCTGTGGTCCCTTGTTCTGGACCCAAATAAATCATACCCTGTATTGCAAAAAAAAAAGAAAGAATTGCATTTATATAGCGCCTTTCACGATCACTGGATGTCTCAAAGTGCTTTACGGCCAATTAAGTACTTTTGGAGTGTAGTCACTGTGTAATGTGGGAAACGCGGCAGCCAATTTGCGCACAGCAAGCTCCCACACACAGCAATGTGATAATGACCAGATAATCTGTTTTAGTGATGTTAATTGAGAGATAAATATTGGCCTCAGAACGCCGGGGATAACTCCCCTGCTCTTCTTCGAAATAGTGCCATGGGATCTTTTACATCCACCTGAGAGAGCAGACGGAGCCTCGGTTTAACATCTCGTCTGAAAGACAGCACTCTCGATAGTGCGGCGCTCCCTCAGTACTGCTCCTCCAACAGTGCAGCGCTGCCTCAGTACTGCCCCTCCGATAGTGCAGCGCTCCCTCAGTACTGCCTCTCCGACAGTGCGGCGCTACCTCAGTACTACCCCTCAGACAGTGCGGCGCTCCCTCAGTACTGCCCCTTCGACAGGGCGGCGCTCCCTCAGTACTGCCCCTCCAACAGTGCGGCACTCCCTCAGTACTGCCCCTTTGACAGTGCGGCACTCCCTCAGTACTGTACCTCCGACAGTGCAGCACTCCCTCAGTACTGCCTCTCCGACAGTGCGCCGCTCCCTCAGTACTGCCCCTCCGACAGTGCGGCGCTCCCTCAATACTGCCCCTCCGACAGTGCAGCACTCCCTCAGTACTGCCCCTTCGACAGTGCGGCGCTCCCTAAGTACTGCCCCTCCAACAGTGCGGCACTCCCTCAGTACTGCCCCTCCGACAGTGCGGCACTCCCTCAGTACAACACCGGGTGTGTCAGCCTGGAGGGTTCATAGAATCATAGAAGAATTACGACACAGAAGAAGGCCATTTGGCTCATCGTGTCCATGCCAGTGAGGCGGCCCAGTTCTGAGCAGGGTCTCAGTCACTCAGTGTAGAGGACTAACTGCATTCAGCAACAGTGAGCCATTGGGGTGACCTCGCACAACATAAGAACATAAGAATTAGGAACAGGAGTAGGCCATCTGGCCCCTCGAGCCTGCTCCGCCATTCAATAAGATCATGGCTGATCTGGTCGTGGACTCAGCTCCACTTACCCGCCCTCTCCCCGTAACCCTTAATTCCCATATTGGTTAAAAATCTATCTATCTTTGACTTGAAAACATTCAATGAGCCAGCCTCAACTGCTTCCTTGGGCAGAGAATTCCACAGATTCACAACCCTCTGGGAGAAGAAATTCTTTCTCAACTCGGTTTTAAATTGGCTCCTCCGTATTTTGAGGATGTGCCCCCTAGTTCTAGTCTCCCCGACCAATAGAAACAACCTCTCTGCCTCTATCTTGTCTATCCCTTTCATGATTTTAAATGTTTCTATAAGATCACCCCTCATCCTTCTGAACTCCAACGAGTAAAGACCCAGTCTACTCAATCTATCATCATAAGGTAACCCCCTCATTTCTGGAATCAGCCAAGTGAATCGTCTCTGTACCCCTAGCAAAGCTAGTATATCCTTCCTTAAGTAAGGTGACCAAAACTGCACGCAGTACTCCAGGTGCGGCCTCACCAATACCTTATACAGTTGCAGCAGGACCTCCCTGCTTTTGTACTCCATCCCTTTCGCAATGAAGGCCAACATTCCATTCACCTTCCTGATTACCTGCTGCACTTGCAAACTAACCTTTTGGGATTCATGCACAAGGACCCCCAGGTCCCTCTGCACCACAGCATGTTGTAATTTCTCCCCATTCAAATAATATTCCCTTTTACTGTTTTTTTTCCCAAGGTGGATGACCTCACACTTTCCGACATTGTATTCCATCTGCCAAACCTTAGCCCATTCGCTTAACCTATCCAAATCTCCTTGCAGCCTCTCTGAGTCCTCTACACAACCCGCTTTCCCACTAATCTTTGTGACATCTGCAAATTTTGTTGCACTACACTCTGTCCCCTCCTCTAGGTCATCTATGTATATTGTAAACAGTTGTGGTCCCAGCACTGATCCCTGTGGCACACCACTAACCACTGATTTCCAACCCGAAAAGGACCCATTTATCCCGACTCTCTGCTTTCTGTTCGCCAGCCAATTCTCTATCCATGCTAATACATTTCCTCTGACTCCGCGTACCTTTATCTTCTGCAGTAACCTTTTGTGTGGCACCTTATCGAATGCCTTTTGGAAATCTAAATATGCCACATCCATCGGTACACCTCTATCCACCATGCTCGTTATATCCTCAAAGAATTCCAGTAAATTAGTTAAACATGATTTCCCCTTCATGAATACATGCTGCATCTGCTTGATTGCACTATTCCTATCCAGATGTCCCGCTATTTCTTCCTTAATGATAGTTTCAAGCATTTTCCCCACTACAGATGTTAAACTAACTGGCCTATAGTTACCTGCCTTTTGCCTGCCCCCTTTTTTAAACAGAGGCGTTACATTAGCTGCTCTCCAATCCGCTGGTACCTCCCCAGAGTCCAAAGAATTTTGGTAGATTATAACGAATGCATCTGCTATAACTTCCGCCATCTCTTTTAATACCCTGGGATGCATTTCATCAGGACCAGGGGACTTGTCTACCTTCAGTCCCATTAGCCTGTCCAGCACTACCCCCCTAGTGATAGTGATTGTCTCAAGGTCCTCCCTTCCCACATTCCTGTGGCCTGCAAATTTTGGCATGGTTTTTGTGTCTACCACTGTGAAGACCGAAGCAAAATAATTGTTTAAGGCAGATACATGGGGCTACTCATAGAATGGAGAGAGAGAAATCAGCCACGGCCCCCTCCCTTGATCACTCTCCAGTAATCCCTCACTGGAAGTCCAACGACAACAGTCACTCACGCTCGAGACTCACACAGATACTGGCCCTCGAACATGGTTGGGGAGGTTGTCCAACAACTGGGCTATTGGGACAGTCAGTGCCATCAGGGGAAGAGAGTATGGGAAGAGAGGATGTCTCCACTTTCAGCTGCCTGGGTCCCAAACTCCGGAATTCCCTGCCTAAACCTCTTTGGCTCACCGCCTCTCTCTGCTCTTTAAGCCGCTCCTTAAAACCTACCACTTTGACGAAAACTTTTGATCACCTGCCCTAATATCTCACCCTGTGGCTCGGTGCCAAACATTGCCTGATTTACACTCCTGTGAAGCGCCTTGGGACATTTTACTAGGTGAAAGGCGCAATATAAATGCAGGTTATTTTTGTTGATATCGGAGACAAAAATTTGAAGAACCGGTGACGCCAAGGAACCCGAATTTTGCCAGAATTGCGGCGAAAACCCAATTTACGTGTCGCGTTTAGAATCAGAACGATATGGCACAGGAGGAGGCCCTTCGGCCCGTCGTGCCTGTGCTGGCTCTGAGAAACCTCTGTCGAGATTAAGACGACACAGAGGTAGAAAGTCTGAGGGAATTCAGGGCCAAGAACCTTTCAGTTAAAGAGAATTACCAAAAGAATTTCAGAATTTGAAAAAGTAATCGGCTGATTTTGAGGGGGTGTGGGGAACGGAGTGGAGGAAAATGCCTTTTGACAGATTTAGATGAAGCACAGACGCAGAGCTTTCGAGACACCCCTGCAGGGAGCTTCAACACTGAAACCATTTTTGAAATTCGAGTCGTAAGTCGGTGAGTGCGGGGTCGGGGAGGTCAGAGGTCAGTTAGCAAGCGACGGGGACCCAGAGAATGGTTACAGCACGATAGAATGCCATTCGGCCCGTCGAGCCCGAAAGTGCTCGTGACAACCAAAAATGCCGGAAATATCAGAGACCATGATCGGCGGCAGGAAGCACTGACAAGGACAGCAGCTGTCGGCACTTAATCCTCCGACTTAGCATCCCAGCAAAAAGCGTCAGGCATCTCGTCAGCATGGGACCAAAGCACAAGGAAGGGATTAGGGACCAGACATAATAACAGCAGAGCGAGAAGAAAGAAAGGCTTGCATTTCTATAGCGCCTTTCACGACCACCGGATGTCCCAAAGTGCTTTACAGCCAATGAAGTACTTTTTTTGTTTGACGTGTAGCCACCCTTGTACAATAGGAAATGCAGCAGCCAATTTGCGCACAGCAAACTCCCACAAACAGCAATGTAATGATGAGCAGATAATCTGTTTTAGTGATGTTGTCTGAAGGATAAATATTGGCTCAGGACATCGACGGTTACTCCCCTGCTCTTCTTTGTAATAGTGTCTGAGGATTTTTTACGTCCACTTGAGAGAGCAGACGGCGTCTCAGTTTAAGGTCTCATCAAAAAGATGGTATATATCAAATCTCCAGTAGGGAATTACAGGCTGGAATCTAATTGAGGGTTTCAGGTGGTTTATATATAGAATAACGGATACACGGGAGTGAGTTACAGGCTGGAATCTAATCGAGGGGTTCAGGGGGTTTAAGTGTAGAATAACGGATACCCAGGAGTGAGTCACAGGCTGGAATTTGCTGCCCGTGTCCTTCTAGGTGGTAGAGGTCGCGGGTTTGGGAAGTGCTGCCGAAGAAGCCTTGGCGAGTTGCTGCAGTGCATCTTGTAGATGGTACACACTGCAGCCACGGTGCGCCAGTGGTGGAGGGAGTGAATGTTGAAGGTGGTGGATGGGGAGCCGATCAATCAGGCTGCTTTGTCCTGGATGGTGTCGAGCTTCTCGAGTGTTGTTGGAGCTGCACTCGTCCAGGCAAGTGGGGAGTGTTCCATCACACTCCTGACTTGTGTCTTGTAGATGGGGGAAAGGCTTTAGGGTGTTTAGACACTGTGCAAATGGGGTCAAGAGACAATGAGAGTATGTTTTTGGGTTAAAAGGGTCTGAGGGAAAGGAATGCGAAAGTGGGTTGCTCTATTAAGATGCTGTCTTCCTTTCTCCTGTAGTTATGGTGACATGGTACCGAAGACAATCGCCGGGAAGATCTTTGGCTCCATCTGTTCCTTGAGCGGAGTGCTGGTAATTGCTCTGCCTGTCCCAGTTATCGTCTCCAACTTCAGCAGAATCTACCATCAGAACCAGAGAGCGGACAAACGGCGGGCGCAAAAGGTACAACCTGTCTCCCAGTTATAGTTACCACAGAGGGCGTGCAACGAAGGTTCACCAGACCGATTCCTGGAATGGGGGGATTGTCCGATGAGGAAATATTGAGCAGACTAGGCCTAGATTCTCTAGAGTTTAGAAGAACGAGAGGTGATCTCATTGAAACATATAAAATTCTTATAGGGTTTGACAGGGTAGATGCAGGGAGGATGTTTCCTCCTGGCTGGAGAATCTAGAACCAGGGGTCATAGTCTCAGGATAGGGGGTCGGCCATTTAGGACTGAGATGAGGAGGAATGTCTTCACTCAGAGGGTGGTGAACTTTTGGAATTCTCTACCCCAGAGGGCTGTGGAGGCTCAGTCGTTGAGTATATTCAAGAGAGAGATCCATAGATTTTTGGATATTAAGGGAATCGAGGGATATGGGAAACAGACAGGAAAGTGGAGTTGAGGTTGAAGATCAGCCGTGATCTCATTGAATGGCGGAGCAGGTTCGAGGGGCCGAATGGCCTACTCCTGCTCCTAATTCCTATGTCTTCATGTTCTTGTGTACACACTTTCACACTTCTGATTCACCACAGGCTTAAAACACGGAGCGATCGAATTAAAACCCACGGCGAAGACATTCAACTTCCTGCCCCCCCCCCCCCACCTCAAAAATAGATGGCTGAGATCGAGGAGCAGCCATCCTGTCCCTCCCCTCACTCGCTGCCACCTCGACTCCAAGCCAAACAGGCTGGCAGACTGTCCATTATCTGGGCGAATGTCTCACTTCAGTGCCACCAATGAGCTGCAAGCACTGAATGGTTAGGAACATAGGAACAGAAGGAGGCCATTCAGCCCCTCGAGCCGGTTCCACCATTTAATCAGATCAAGGCTGAGGGGCGACCTGATCAAGGTCTTTCAGATTATGGAAAGGTTTGAGGTTTGATCGGGTAGACGTAGAGAAGGTGTTTCCGCTTGTGGGGCCGAGACCAGAACTAGGGGCCATAAATATAAGATAGTCACTAATAAATCCAATGTGGAATTTAGGAGAAACTTCTTTACTCAGAGAATAGTGAGAAGGTGGAACTCGCTGGCACAGGGAGTGGTTGAAGGGAACAGCACAGATGCATTTAAGGGGAAGCTAGATAAACACATGGGTGGGAAAGCAAACTGTGAGGAGGACGCAAAAAATCTGCAAAAGGATATAGACAGGCTAAGTGAGTGGGCAAAAATTTGGCAGATGGAGTATAATGTGGGAAACTGTAAGGTTATCCACTTTGGCGGAAATAATAGAAAAGCAAATTAATATTTAAATGGAGAAAAACTACAAAGTGCTGCAGTACAGAGGGACCTGGGGATCCTTGTGCATGAAACACAAAAGTGAGTATGCAGGTACAGCAAGTGATCAGGAAGGCAAATGGAATGTTGGCCTTTATTGCAAGGGGGGTGGAGTATAAAAGCAGAGAAGTCCTGCTACAACTGTACAGGGTATTGGTGAGGCCACACCTGGAGTACTGCGTACAGTTTTAGTCTCTGTATTTAAGGAGGGATATACTTGCATTGGAGGCAGTTCAGAGAAGGTTCACTCGGTTGATTCTTGAGAAGAAGGGGTTGACTTATGAAGAAAGGTTGGGCCTGTACTCATTGGAGTTCAAAAAAATGAGAGGTGATCTTA
Organism: Pristiophorus japonicus; assembly: GCF_044704955.1. Taxonomy (NCBI): domain Eukaryota; kingdom Metazoa; phylum Chordata; class Chondrichthyes; family Pristiophoridae; genus Pristiophorus; species Pristiophorus japonicus. The sequence goes on from NC_091993.1 coordinate 124,591,279, forward strand.
TCGAAACATAAGATACTGAGGGGTCTCGACAAGGTGGCTGCAGAGAGGATGTTTCCCCTCATGGGGGAATCTAGAACTAGGGGGCATAGTTTCAGAATAAGGGGTTGCCCATTTAAAATGGAGATGAGGAGGAATTTCTTCTCTCAGAGGATTGCAAATCTGTAGAATTCTCTGCCCCAGAGAGCTGTGGAGGCTTGGTCATTGAAAATATTTAAGGCGGAGATAGACAGATTTTTGAGCGATAAGGGAGTAAAGGGTTATGGGAAGCGGGCAGGGAAGTGGAGCTGAGTCCATGATCAGATCAGCCATGATCTTATTAAATGGCGGAGCAGGCTCGAGGGGCCAGGTGGCCTACTCCTGCTCCTATTTCTTATGTTCTTATGAGGGAGAAAGGAATAGAGGATTATATTGATAGGGTGAGATGAAGAGGGGTATGAGGAGGCTCGTGTGGAGCATAAACCTGTTGGGCCCAATGACCTGTTTCTGTGCTGTACATTCCATGTAATTCTATGTAAATCAAGTCAGGGTGGGGAAGGGGTGGATTACCTGCTTCATGCATTTCCTCCACTTCATTCGTGTTCATCTGTCACTGTGCATTTTGCAACATCCTCAAGCAGAATAATCGTAGAAATTTCAGCACAGAGGGAATCCATTCAGTCCAGTGTGCCTCTGCTCGGTGCCAACTCTCAATGGGAACTATCTGCCTAATCCCATTCCCATCTGTTGTCCCATGTTTTTCTTCACGTGTCCGTCTCATTCACTCCCAAATGCCACAATCCGCTCAGTGCCAATAGACAAACATACGGCACAGAAGGAGGAACCATTGGGCCCATCGAGCCTGTGCCGGCTCAGTGACAGAGCGATCCAATCAGTCCCACTCCCCCCGCTCTTTCCACACAGCCCTGTAATTTACTTCCTTTTCAAATATTTATTCAATTCTCTTTTGAAAGTTACTATTGAATCTGCTCTCACCGCCCTTTCAGACAGCGCGTTCCCGATCACAACAACTCGCTGCGTAACAAACATTCTCCTCATCGCCCCCTTGGCTTATGCCATTGCATTCCATATTCTAACAGCCCTTTGCATGAATATATCCTTCCTCCTCCCTCTTCATACTTAAAGCATTAATTCTAAATTACGCCCCCTTTTTTACAGCTATACCTAGCAGTGGTCATCACTTTCCACGAGAACATCAACACAACGTGAATTTATATAGCGCCTTTAAAGTAGTGAAATGTCCCAAGGCGCTTCACAGGAGTGTTATGAGATAAAACATTTGACACCGAATAAGTAGAAATTAGCGCAGGTGACCAAAAGCTTAGTCAAAGAGGCAGGTTTTAAGGAGCGTCTTGAAGAAGGAAAGAGAGGTAGAGAGGCGGAGAGTTTTAGGCAGGGAGTTCCAAAGCTTGGGGCCTAGGTCACCAATGGTTGAGTGATTATAACCAGGGATGCTCAGGAGGGCAGAATTAGAGGAGCGCAGACATTGTTTTGAAAGGCATAAAATGCCTGAAGATTGTTGCCAAACTGATGATTTGTAGTTATTTATAGGGTTGTGAGGCTGGAGGGGTTACAAAGATAGGGAGGATCGAGACCAAGGAGGGATTTGAAAACAAGGCTGAGAATTTTAAAATCGAGGCAATGCTTAACCGGGAATCAATGCAGGTCAGCAAGCATTGGGGTGATGGGTGAGCGGGACTTTGGTGCGAGTTAGGGTATGGGCAGCAGAGTTTTGGATGACCCCATGTTTACGGAGGGTAGAACATGGGAGCGTAGGAGTAGTCGGTAGAACGTGGGCGGCTGAGTGCCATCTCACTCCCTGCTACAACATGCTGTAGCATTCTGAGAATGGCCTAGTGGGTTCGTGTGACCCACGACAAAAAAGGTTAGCACTGGCCTCCAACTTAATCAGTCAAAGAAGAAATCTTTTACCTCTACCCGAGAGGGCAGACGGGGGCCTCGGTTCAACATCTCATCCGAAAGACGGCACGTCCAACAGTGCAGCACTCCCTGGATTGTGTGCTCAAGTCTCCGGGAGTGGGGCTTGAACGAGAAGGGTAGCAGGAAGACTTTCTGGAAATCTTGAGGCCAAAACCACAGTGGATCGGATCTGGCCATTGTACCACAGAATCAATCTATATTTTACGGAACACTACAGTAGTTTGATTGTTGTAGACCTGCTCAATAGGACAATTATAGAATAATGAGAGTAATTCCCTCCTAAGTGTATGCTTCTCATTACCATTGTACGTGGTAATATTTCCATTACTAGTCCATGTGTAGACAGTGGAAATATCACACTCCAGGCTCTGCTAATATGGCCTATTGTTCTAAATATAACAGAATATTTCTTTCCAATGAATTAGATTTTGTGGTTGAGCATACATCACATGTCCTAGGTGAATACTTTTAATAAGTATGTACTTTCTGGATTGGAGAGCAAGTGCGTTATACTCAATAACAGTGGAAGGACAGACTCGTGCAATAATACTTCGCTCATTGCTCTCCTCAACCTCACTCTATTCCATCCCCATAGCTTCAACTACAGCACTCTATGTTCTATTTACCCTCATTCTGCTGAATTCAAGATTTATCGCCCAATTACCCACTCCAACCCATTCCTTTGTGGATCTTAAAGTGCAGAGAAGAAGGAAGGAAGGAAAGGGAAGAAAGAAAGAAAGAAAGAAAGAAAGAAAGAGAGAAAGATTCGATATCCCAAAGCGCTTTACAACCAAGGAAGTACCTTTGGAGTGTGGTCACTGTTGTAATATGGGAAACACAGTAGCCAATTTGTGCCCAGCAAGCTCCCACAAACAGTACTGTGATAATGACCAGATAAACTGTTTAGTCATGTTGATTGAGGGATGAATATTGACCCAGGTCATTGGGAACAATTCCCCTGCTCTTCTTCGAAATAGTGCCGGGACATCTTTTACGTCCACCTGCGAGAGAGTCTTATTTTAACGTCTCATCCAAAAGACGGCACCTCCAACAGTGCAGCACTCCCTCAGCACTGCACTGGAGCGTCAGCTCAAGTCTGTAGAGTGGGACTTGAACAGAGGAGTCTGAGGGGAGACCTTATTGAGGTGTATAAAATTATGAGGGGCTTGGATAGAGTGGATAGGAAGGACCTATTTCCCTTAGATGAGGGGTCAATAACTAGAGGGCATAAATTTAAAGTAATTGGGGGGAGGTTTAGAGGGGATTTGAGGGGAAATTTCTTCACCCAGAGGGTGGTGGGGGTCTGGAACTCACTGGCTGAAAGGGTGGTAGAGGCAGAAACCCTCAACGCATTTAAAAAGTACTTGGATGTGCACTTGAAGTATCGTAACCTACAGGGCTACGGACCAAGAGCTGGAAAGTGGGATTAGGCTGGGTAGCTCTTTGTCGGCCGGTGCGGACACGATGGGCCGAATGGCCTCATTATGTGGTGTAAATATCTATGTATCTATGATTCTATGAACTCACATCCTTCTGACTCAATTACCTGACCTCAATTGGAATTACGGAAAACATAAACGAGGAAAAAGGTAGTGATCATGTTCGCCTATTCTAATTACAGAGAAACCTTGGCCAAGGGCGAAGAACAGACGGTAAATTAAGAACAAAAAGAACAAACTTGCATTTATAAAGCACCATTCATGACCTCAGGGCATCCCAAAGTGCTTCACTGCCAGTGAAGTGTGGTCACTGTTGTAACAACAGAGTTCCACAAACAGCAATGAGATAAATGTCTAATTGCACTGTTTTGGTGATGTTGATTGAGGGATAAATATTGGCCCGGAAACCGGGGGGAACTCCCCTGCTCTTCTTCGAAATAGTGGCCATGAGATCTTTAACATCCACCTGAGAGAGCAGATAGGGCCTCGGTTTAACGTCTCATCCAAAAGGCGGCACCTCCGACAGTGCAGCGCTCCCTCAGTACTGTCCCTCCAACAGTGGGGCGCTCCCTCAGTACTACCCCTCCGAAAGTGCGGCACTCCCTCAGTACTGCCCCTCCGACACTCCCTTAGTACTGCCCCTCCGTCAGCACAGCGCTCCCTCAGTACTGCCCCTCTGATAGTGCGGCACTCCCTCAGTACTGCCCCTCCGACAGTGCGGTGCTCCCTCAGTACTGCCCCTCCGACAGTGCGGCACTCCCTCAGTACTGCCCCTCCGACAGTGCAGCACTCCCTCAGTACTGCTCCTCCGACAGTGCGGCGCTCCCTCAGTACTGCCCCTCCGACAGTGCGGCACTCCCTCAGTACTGCCCCTCTGACAGTGCAGCGCTCCCTCAGTACTGCCCCTCCAACAGTGCGGCGCTCCCTCAGTACTGCCCCTCCGACAGTGCGGCACTCCCTCAGTACTGCCCCTCCGACAGTGCGGCACTCCCTCAGTACTGCCCCTCCGACAGTGCGGCACTCCCTCAGTACTGCCCCTCTGACAGTGCGGCACTCCCTCAGCGCTGCACCGGCGTGTCAACCTTAATTTTTGTGTTCAAGTCTCTGGAGTGGGACTTGAACCCACAACCTTCTGCATCACACATGAGGCTGCTACCCACTGAGACAAGAGGCTAGTGTTTCAGAAGTTGTAGATTATACAAAGAATTAGAGTCTTAGGAAATTGAGGAGTCCTGGAAGAAAATGGGTAGGAGACAGCGTGATGAGTATTGATTTAGATATAGTAAAGATGAAGCAAGTGTGTCAGCTGTGGCTCAGTGGGCAGCACCCTCCCCTCTCAGTCAGAAGGTCGTGGGTTGAAGTCCCACTCCGTGTACTTGAGCACATAGATCTAGGCTGACACTCCCAGTGCAGTGCTGAGGGAGTGCTGCACTGTCGGAGGTGCCGTCTTTTGGATGAGACGTTAAACCGAGGCCCCGTCTGCTCTCTCAGGTGGACGTAAAAGATCCCGTGGCATTATTTTGAAGAAGTATCCTGGCCAATATTTATCTCTCAATCAATTGAAAAAACACAGATCATCTGGTCATCATCACATTTGTTTGTGGGAGCTTGCTGTGCGCAATTTGGCTGCCGCGTTTCCTGCATTGCAACAGTGACTACACTTCAAAAGTACTTCATTGGCTGGAAAGCATTTTGGGACGTCCTGTAAGGTGCTATTATAAATGCAAGTTGTGTCTTTTGATATATTAGACAGCTAGGGAGTGCAAGAGTTAAAAGTTCAGAAGAGTAATCACAATATTATTACCAAATCGAGAAAGACGGGCAACATTGTGGCTGGGGGAAGTTGTGTGCACAAGTCTTCTCATGTTGCACCAGGAGTGCGCCGTGCCCGTAATGAGACATGTGACTAGGGGGAAGGGGATGCAGTCAGCTGTTCAGAGGACTAAATAGTTTGCATAATTAATGTTGAGACTATCTTGCTTTTCTTCACAGAAAGCCAGGCTTGCGAGGATAAAGATTGCGAAGACTGGAAATGCCAATGCCTATCTTCAGATCAAACGCAATGGCTTGATGAATGAGGCACTGGAGCTTTCAGTAGGTGCAATATTACAACATGCCGAGATTAGATGCAGAGGTCAAGAGTACTCGAAAATGATTGAGTGCAGCTAAAATGTTTCCAGCAGTGGGCAGTTCCCACACAGTCAGGTTTGATTGAGTCAGCCTGCCATATTTCTATTGATGGGACAGGCCTTGTTTCTATTGGTGGGAAGGGCCATGTTTCTATTGGTGGGAAGGGACATATTTCTATTGGTGGGACAGGCCTTGTTTCTATTGGTGGGATGGGCCATGTTTCTATTGGTGGGAAGGGCCATGTTTCTATTGGTGGAATGGGCCATGTTTCTATTGGTGGGACAGGCCATGTTTCTATTGGTGGGAAGGGCCATGTTTCTATTGGTGGGAAGGGCCATGTTTCTATTGGTGGGAAGGGCCATGTTTCTATTGGTGGGACAGGCCATGTTTCTATTGGTGGGAAGGACCTAGTTTCTATTGGTGGGAAGGGCCATATTTCTATTGGTGGGAAGGACCTAGTTTCTATTGGTGGGACTGGCCATGTTTCTATTGGTGGGAAGGAACTAGTTTCTATTGGTGGGAAGGGCCATGTTTCTATTGGTGGGAAGGGCCATGTTTCTATTGGTGGGATAGGCCTTGTTTCTATTGGTGGGAAGGGCCATATTTCTATTGGTGGGATGGGCCTTGTTTCTATTGGTGGGAAGGACCTAGTTTCTATTGGTGGGAAGGACCATATTTCTATTGGTGGGAAGGACCTAGTTTCTATTGGTGGGACTGGCCATGTTTTTATTGGTGGGAAGGACCTTGTTTCTATTGGTGGGAAGGGCCATGTTTCTATTGGTGGGAAGGGCCATGTTTCTATTGGTGGAATGGGCCTTGTTTCTATTGGTGGGACTGGCCATGTTTTTATTGGTGGGAAGGACCTTGTTTCTATTGGTGGGAAGGATCTAGTTTCTATTGGTGGGAAGGGCCATATTTCTATTGGTAGGATGGGCCTTGTTTCTATTGGTGGGAAGTGCCATTTTCTATTGGTGGGACAGGCCATGTTTCTATTGGTGGGAAGGACCTAGTTTCTATTGGTAGGAAGGGCCATGTTTCTATTGGTGGGAAGGGCCATATTTCTATTGGTGGGATGGGCCTTGTTTCTATTGGTGGGAAGTGCCATGTTTCTATTGGTGGGACAGGCCATGTTTCTATTGGTGGGAAGGATCTAGTTTCTATTGGTGGGAAGGGCCATGTTTCTATTGGTGGGAAGGGCCATGTTTCTATTGGTGGGAAGGGCCATGTTTCTATTGGTGGGATGGGCATTGTTTTTATTGGTGGGAAGGGCCATTCAGTGCTGGTCTGACTTATTTGAAAAGGTAAGTGTTCACGTTTACCCATGGGGGCAGACATGTATGGAGATGACTTGCACTTGGCCAATGTTGGGTGTAGAGAAAGAGTATGTGTATGCTCCATACCAACAGGCAGGAAACTAGAGAAGATAGATTACGAAGGTAAACTTGCGCAAAACATAAAAACGGATAGTAAAAGCTTTTACAGATATATAAAACGGAAAAGAGTGACTAAAGTAAATGTTGGTCCCTTAGAAGATGAGAAGGGGGATTTAATAATGGGAAATGTGGAAATGGCTAAGACCTTAAACAATTATTTTGCTTCCGTCTTCACAGTGGAAGACACAGAAACCATGACAGAAATTGCTGGTCACAGGAATGTGGGAAGGGAGGACCTGGAGACAATCGCTATCACTATGGGGGTAGTGCTGGACAGGCTAATGGGACTCAAGGTAGACAAGTCCCCTGGTCCTGATGAAATGCATCCCAGGGTATTAAAATAGATGGCGGAAGTTATAGCAGATGCATTCGTTATAATCTACCAAAATTCTCTGGACTCTGGGGAAGTACCAGCGGATTGGAAAGCAGCTAATGTAACGCCTCTGTTTAAAAAATGGGGCAGACAAAAGGCAGGTAACTATAGGCCGGATAGTTTAACATCTGTAGTGGGGAAAATGCTTGAAACTATCATTAAGGAAGAAATAGCGGGACATCTAGATAGGAATAGTGCAATCAAGCAGACGCAGCATGGATTCATGAAGGGGAAATCATGTTTAATTAATTTACTGGAATTCTTTGAGGAGAGAACGAGCATGGTGGATAGAGGTGTACCGATGGATGTGGTGTATTTAGATTTTCAAACGGCATTCGATAAGGTGCCACACAAAAGGTTACTGCAGAAGATAAAGGTACGCGGAGTCAGTGGAAATTTATTAGAGAATTGGCTGGCTAACAGAAAGCAGAGAGTCGGGATAAATGGGTCCTTTTTGGGTTGGAAATCGGTGGTTAGTGGTGTGCCACAGGGATCGGTGCTGGGACCACAACTGTTTACAATATACATAGATGACCTGGAAGAGGGGACAGAGTATAGTGTAACAAAATTTGCGGATGACACAAAGATTAGTGGGAAAGCGGGTTGTGTAGAGGACACAGAGAGGCTGCAAAGAGATTTGGATAGGTTAAGCGAATGGGCTAAGGTTTGGCAGATGGAATACAATGTCGGAAAGTGTGAGGTCATCCACCTTGGGAAAAAAAACAAAAAAAGGGAATACAATTTGAATGGGGAGAAATTACAACATGCTGCGGTGCAGAGGGACCTGGGGGTCTTTGTGCATGAAACTCTTTTTGGAGTGAATCCCAAAATGTTAGTTTGCAGGTGCAGCAGGTAATCAGGAAGGCGAATGGAATGTTGGCCTTCATTGCGAGAGGGATGGAGTACAAAAGCAGGGAGGTCCTTCTGCAACTGTATAGGGTATTGGTGAGGCCGCACCTGGAGTACTGCGTGCAGTTTTGGTCGCCTTACTTAAGGAAGAATATACTGGCTTTGGAGGGGGTACAGAGACGATTCACTAGGTTGATTCCGGAGATGAGGGGGTTACCTTATGATGATAGATTGAGTAGACTGGGTCTTTACTCGTTGGAGGTCAGAAGGATGAGGGGTGATCTTATAGAAACATTTAAAATAATGAAAGGGATAGACAAGATAGAGGCAGAGAGGTTGTTTCCACTGGTCGGGGAGACTAGAACTAGGGGGCACAGCCTCAAAATACAGGGGAGCCAATTTAAAACCGAGTTGAGAAGGAATTTCTTCTCCCAGAGGGTTGTGAATCTGTGGAATTCTCTGCCCAAGGAAGCAGTTGAGGCTAGCTCAGTGAATGTATTCAAGTCACAGATAGATAGATTTTTAACTAATAAGGGAATTAATGGTTATGGGGAGCGGGCGGGTAAGTGGAGCTGAGTCCACAGCCAGATCAGCCATGATCTTGTTGAATGGTGGAGCAGGCTCGAGGGGTTAGATGGCCTACTCCTGTTCCTAATTCTTATGTTCTTATGTTCTTATGGGCAGTCGAGTGTGGCAGCTGAGAAGAGCAGGGGTGAATTGGCAGATTTAACACAAATCTAAGTCACAAGTTCACGGCACATCATCATAACATTCTCTTGTGCATTCTACACTCTTCACTCCAACACTCGCCAATATCACCCACACCTTTTTCTATAACACACATGCATGTACCCCACACCCTCTCCCCAACTCCTGTCTGAGACTGAACCAGGTTTTTATAACACAAACCAATATACCCCACACATTTCACTATAACCCACACTCATAGACCCCACACCCTTCCCTGAAACGCATACTCATGTACCCCACACAATTTACTATAACATGCTCTGATATACCCCCAACTCCTCACTATCATGTTCTGATATTCACCACACCCCTCACTGTAACTTATTCAGACATACCTCAAACATTTCTCTGTCACACTGCCTGATATACCCTCCAAATATAATTTTGTGATATATTACACACCCCTCAAAGTAACACTCCTGATATATCCCCCCTATCACCCTCAGATAAACCCCACACCCCTCACTTTAACACTAAGACTGCATTTTCCAAACGCCACATCCCTCAACCTAGATTATGTGCTCGTGTCCCGGAGTGTGGCTTAAACACAACCTTCTGACTTAGAGGTGAGAGTGGTACCAACTGAGCCACAGCTGACATAGTGACATCTCCTGTAGGTGAATAGCCCTCCAACATTCACATTGCAGGAAAGACGTGATTGCACTAGAGAGGGTACAGAGGAGATTTACGAGGATGTTGCCTGGACTGGAGGATTTTAGCTATGAGGAAAGATTGGATAGGCTAGGGTTGTTTTCTTTGGAACAGAGGAGACTGAAGGGAGACTTTATTGAGGTGTATAAAATTATGAGGGGCCCAGTTAGAGTGGATAGGAAGGATCTATTTCCCTTAGCAGAGGGGATAACAACCAGGGGACATAAATTTAAAGTAATTGATAGAAGGTTTAGAGGGGATTTGAGGAGAAATTATTTCACCCAGAGCGTGGTGGGGGTCTGGAACTCACTGCCTGAAAGGGTGGTAGAGGCAGAAACCCTCACCACATTTAAAAGTACTTGGATGTGCACTTGAAGTGCCGTAACCTACAGGGCTACGGACCAAGAGCTGGAGAGTGGGATTAGGCTGGATAGCTCTTTGTCGGCCGGCATAGACACGATGGGCCGAAATGGCCTCCTTGTGTGCTGTAAGTTTCTGTGATTCTATGATGATTAATGGCCAGGATTACACACGAACAAAGACAGGCTGGGCAGAATGCCACAGATGAGCCAATCCGTACCATAAAGAGAGGACGGGCGGGAGAAGATTGTCAAGAGTGTTTTCAAATGCGACGCAATTTGATTTTTTTGTGTGTTGCTGTTGTTTCAGGACTCGGGCGATAAGGAGCAACAGCAACGTACCAACAAACCAGGCTCCACCGTGGCCAGGCAACATCACCACCTGCTGCACTGCTTGGAGAGAACAACAGTGAGTCTGCCGATCCCTTACCTCTCCTACGCAGGACTACCCGGACCAGAGGCTTAAGGAGCAAGAGTAGGCCCTATGGCCCCTCAGGCCTGCTCCACTATTCAATAAAATTGCAGCTGATCACCTCCACTTTCCCACCCGGTGATAGAACCTGGGACACGAAGGTTCCCGCCCATATCCCTTGATTCCCCATGATTCCAAAAATCTATCGATCTCATCCTTGAATATACTCAACAACTGAGCCTCCACAGCCCTCTGGGATAGAGAATTCCAAAGATTTACCACCCTCTGAGTGAAGGAATTCCTCCTCATCTCAGTCCTAAATGGCCAACCCCTTATCCTGAGACTGTGACCCCTGGTTCTAGACACTCCAGCCCGGGGAAAACATCCTCCCTGCATCTACTGTGTCAATTCCTCTCAAAATCTTGTATGTTTCAATGAGATCACCTCTCATTGCTCTAAACTCCAGAGTACAGACCCATTCTACACAATCTCTCCTCATAGGACCGCCCTCTCATCCCAGGAATCAATTGAGCGAACTTTCGTATATCCTTGGCAAGGTTCTATCCCTGCCAATGATACCCCAGTACAAATTCTAAACACTCAAAGATTCAGTACACCAACTTTGTCCACATTGCCCTTATGTCTCTGCCCCATTGCCATGTCATGCGTAAAAAAATCTTCACCAGAAACAAAACCTGTGATGTTAAACTGTGTAACCCGTAGCCTGCAGGTGATATATGTGGCTATACCTCATTTAGATTGCAGCAGAAGCAACTCAAGGGTCAACTTTTGATCAGGTCCCACATGGCAGACTGGTCAAAAAAGTAAAAGCCCATGGGATCCAGGGCAAAGTGGCAAATTGGATCCAAAATTGGCTCAGAGGCAGGAGGCAAAGGGTAATGGTTGATGGGTGTTTTTGTGACTGGAAGGCTGTATCTAGTGGGGTCCCACAGGGCTCAGTGCTGGATCCCTTGCTTTTTGTGGTATACATCAATGACTTGGACTTGAATGTTGGGGGTATGATTAAGAAGTTTGCAGATGACACTAAAATAGGCTGTGTGGTTGATAATGAAGAAGAAAGCTGTGGATTGCAGGAAGATATCAATGAACTGGTCAGGTGGGCAGAACAGTGGCAAATGGAATTCAATCCAGAGAAGTGTGAGGTAATGCAATTGGGGAGGTCTAACAAGGCAAGGGAATACACATTAAATGGTACGACACTGGAAAGTGTAGAGGAACAAAGGGACCTTGGAGTGCAGGTCCATAGATCCCTAAAGGTAGCAGGCCAGGTAGGTCCAAGTCAGCATGGATTTGTGAAAGGTAAATCATGCTTGACAAATCTTCTAGAATTTTTTGAGGATGTTTCCAGTAGAGTGGACAAGGGAGAACCAGTTGATGTGGCATATTTGGACTTTCAGAAGGCTTTCGACAAGGTCCCACACAAGAGATTAATGTGCAAAGTTAAAGCACATGGGATTGGGGGTAGTGTGCTGACATGGATTGAGAACTGGTTGTCAGACAGGAAGCAAAGAGTAGGAGTAAATGGGTACTTTTCATAATGGCAGGCAGTGACTAGTGGGTTACCACAAGGTTCTGTGCTGGGGCCCCAGCTGTTTACACTGTACATTAATGATTTAGATGAGGGGATTAAATGTAGTATCTCCAAATTTGCGGATGACATGTGGCAGTGTGAGCTGTGAGGAGGATGCTATGAGGCTGCAGAGCGACTTGGATAGGTTAGGTGAGTGGGCAAATGCATGGCAGATGAAGTATAATGTGGATAAATGTGAGGTTATCTACTTTGGTGGTAAAAACAGAGAGACAGACTATTATCTGAATGGTGACAGATTAGGAAAAAGGGAGGTGCAACGAGACCTGGGTGTCATGGTACATCAGTCATTGAAGGTTGGCATGCAGGTGCAGCAGGCGGTTAAGAAAGCAAATGGCATGTTGGCCTTCATAGCAAGGGGATTTGAGTACAGGGGCAGGGAGGTGTTGCTACAGTTGTACAGGGCATTGGTGAGGCCACACCTGGAGTATTGTGTACAGTTTTGGTCTCCTAACCTGAGGAAGGACATTCTTGCTATTGAGGGAGTGCAGCGAAGGTTCACCAGACTGATTCCTGGGATTTCAGGATTTACCCATCAAGAAAGACTGGGTCAACTGGGCTTGTATTCACTGGAGTTCAAAAGAATGAGAGGGGACTTAATAGAAACGTTTAAAATTCTGATGGGTTTAGACAGGTTAGATGCAGGAAGAATGTTCCCAATGTTGGGGAAGTCCAGAACCAGGGGTCACAGTCTAAGGATAAGGGGTAAGTCATTTAGGACCGAGATGAGGAGGAACTTCTTCACCCAGAGAGTGGTGAACCTGTGGAATTCTCTACCACAGAAAGTTGTTGAGGCCAATTCACTAAATATATTCAAAAAGGAGTTAGATGTAGTCCTTACTATTAGGGGGATCAAGGTGTATGATGAGAAAGCAGGAGTGGGGTACTGAGGTTGCATGTTCAGCCATGAACTCATTGAATGGTGGTGCAGGCTAGAAGGGCCGAATGGCCTACTTCTGCACCTATTTTCTATGTTTCTATGTTTCTATGTTTCTATAATGTGGTTCAGAAGACATATGGAATACTTGCCTTTATTAGTCGAGGCATAGAATGCAACAGCAAGGAGGTTATACTTGAACTGTATAAAACACCGGTTAGGCTGCAGCTGGAGTGCGTGCAGTTCTGGTCACCACATTACAGGAAAGATGTGACTGCACTAGAGAGGATACAGAGGAGATTTACAAGAATGCTGCGTGGACTGGAGAATTTTCGCTATGAGGAAAGATTGGAGATGCTGGGTCTGTTTTGTTTGGAACAGAGGAGGCTGAGGAGAGGCCTGATTGAGGTGTATAAAATTATGAGGGGCCTGGATAGAGTGGATAGGAAGGACCTGTTTCCCTTGGCAGAGAGATATCAACTAGATTTAAAGTAACTGGGGGGAGGTTTAGAGGAGATATGAGGGGAAATGTTTTCACCCAGAGGGTGATGGGGGGTCTGGAACTCACGGCCTGAAAGGGTGGTAGAGGCAGAAACCCTCACCACATTTAAAAAGTACTGGGATGTGCACTTGAAGTGCCGTAACCTACAGGGCTACGGACCGAGAGCTGGAAAGTGGGATTAGGCTGGGTAGCTCTTGGTCGGCCGGCGCGGACACAATGGGCCGAATGGCCTCCTTCCATGCTGTGAAATTCTATGATTCTATAAAAGGTCCCCTAACCCATTGAAACCCGTCCCTCTGGTACCCTCAGACTGGCATCCAACTGAATTTCGAGCCCCTTCAAGGCTGCGTCGGCCGTCGCTTAATCCGGCCTATTATTCCAGACCTTTATCCCCGTTCCCCTTTGTATGTCCTTCAACGCCTAGGCCCTGGATTCAGAGACAATGGGGAAGAAGCAGGTGCGGGTTGGGGTTCTCCCGCTCCTGTATCCTGTTCTTACAGGGTTTTCTTGGCTCTTTCAGTGAACCCCAGCTGAAACCTCACTTCCCCGCCCCCCCCAACACCCCACCCCCCCCCCCCCCCGACCCCCGGTGCCATGGTATAGATGAGACTGAATGCAGAATGGATCTGACAGAAATCATCATCATAGTCAGTCCCTCGGAATCGAGGAAGACTTGCTTCCAGTCTTAACGTGAGTCCTTGGGTGGCTGAACCGTCCAATACGAGAACCACAGTCCCTGTCACAGGTGGGACAGACAGTGGTTGAGGGTAAGGGGTGGGTGGGACAGGTTTGCCGCACGCTCCTTCCGCTGCCTGCGCTTGATTTCTGCATGCTCTCGGCGACGAGACTCGAGGTGCTCAGCGCCCTCCCGGATGCTCTTCCTCCACTTAGGGTGGTCTCTGGCCAGGGACTCCCAGGTGTCGGTGGGGATGTTGCGCTTTATCAGGGAAGCTTTGAGGGTGTCCTTGTAACGTTTCCTCTGCCCACCTGGGGCTCGCTTGCCGTGAAGGAGTTCTGAGTAGAGCGCTTGCTTTGGGAGTCTCGTGTCTGGCACGCGAACAATGTGGCCCGCCCAGCGGAGCTGATCAAGTGTGGTCCGTGCTTCAATGCTGGCGATGTTGGCCTGGTCGAGGACACTAATGTCGGTGTGTCTGTCCTCCCAGGGGATTTGCAGGATGAATGCAGAATGGATCTGACAGAAATACATGGACCTGTGCATCTGCCCGTCGGTTTCCCCGCATGTCAATTTTAAAAATCGATTAAATGGACATGCCAGGCAGTCAAACCCTGATGCACCCATGTCTCTTTTTCCGGGAGGTGCTCTTGGAGGGGAGGAGGGGGGGGGGGGGGTCAAGGATTCTGTACCTGTAGAGAAGGTGGCCAGTTTAGCAACTGTTGTCTCCCCTCTCCATCAGTCGTGGCTCAGTGGGCAGCACACTCACCTCAGAGTTAGAAGGTTGTGGGTTCAAGTCCCGCTCTAGAGACCTGAACATATAAATCCAGGCTGACACTCCCAGTGCAGTGCTGAGGGAATGCTGCACTGTTGGAGGTTCCGTCTTTCAGATGAAACATTAAACCGAGGCTCTCTCAGGTGGACGTAAATGATTCCATGGCACTATTTTGAAAAAGAGCAGGGGAGTTATCCCCGGTATCCTGGCCAATATTTATCCCTCAATCAACAATACTAAAAGCAATTATTTAGTCATTATCACATTGTTGTTTGTGGGAGCTTGCTGTGCGCAAATTGGCTGTCCGCGTTTCTTTCATTACAACAGTGACTACACTCCACAAGTGCTTCGTTGGCTGTAAGTGCTTTGGGGCCTCCTGATGTTGTGAAAGGCGCTATAGAAATGCAAGTCTGTCTTATTTCCCTCCAAAGGCGCTGGCTCTTGCTGGCCTGTAGATCCACAAAGTACTAGCACTCTTCCTGAGCACCACCAAAGTGATCCTTCTCCACGTGTGAGTCTGGGCAGCTATTTAACCATGGGGGGCATACCAAAGCCAAGCCCAAACCTGCCCGCACCCACATTGGTGCACTTTTCAACATAAGGCACTGGATGATGATCAGGAGCAGGAACCTCTGGCTTTACCAAGGGAACAGACAGAAAATACAATTCAGTGATTGAGGGGTCTCAAACAAGGGGACATAGATAGAAAATAAAGTGTAAGAGATTTGGGACAGAGAGCGGGAGAAACAGTTTGACACAGAGGGTTCTGAGGCTGTGGAATTCACGAGCTGAGTTCGTGATTGAAACAGAGACTATGTTAACATTTAAAAATGGGTTGGCCAAGTGTTTGAAAGACAGGGGGATAAAGGAATATCGGAACAGGGCAGGTTGGTGAAATTAGGATTGCTGCTCGTGTGGAAAAAAAAAGGAAGACTTGCATTTATATAGCGCCTTTCCCAACCTCAGGTTGTCCCAAAGCGCTTTACAGCCATTGAAGTACTTTTGGAGTGTGGTCGTTGTTGTAATGTGGGAAACGCAGCAGCCAACTTGCGCACAGCAAGCTCCCACAAACAGCAATGTGATAATGACCAGATAATCTGTTTTTGTGATGTTGATTGAGGGATAAATATTGGCCCCAGAACACCGGGGATAACTCCCCTGCTCTTCTTCAAAATAGTGCCACGGGATCTTTTACACCCATCTGAGAGAGCAGACGGGGCCTCAGTTTTGCATCTCATCCAAAAGACGGCACCTCCAACAGTGCGGCACTCCCTTAGCACTGCACTGGGAGTGTCAGCCTAGAGTTATGTGCTCAAGTCCCTGGAGTGGGACTTGAACCCACAACCTCCTGACTCTGAGGCGAGGGTACTGCCCACTGAGTCAGGGCTGACACAGTGGAAGATGAACACTAACACAGACTGGATGAGCTGAGCAGCCTGCTACGTGTTATAACTTCTATTTTATTCTTAGTTGCCTCTTCCGTGGCCAAGAGGTGCTGAGGCTAACAGTTCGAAGGAGAACCCAGTCAATCCTAACTGAGAACCAACTAACGTTGCAGACACCGTGTTTGCTAACCTTTATCCAAAAGCAGACAGTGAACAGAAATAAACTCATTAGAATACAAATGAATAATTAAAGAAAGCTTTCTGAGTGGATCCGAATTCTAGGTGATGGCTTTCTCTGCTCAGTTCCTTGGTGTATTCTAAGGAGCTGGTTCCTAAGAAATAGCTCTGGCCAAAATGACGATCTGAAGACAAAGGTCAAAATGGAGGTTTGTGGAAAGGGGGCAGGAATTTTCCTGTATTATCAGACTCACTGTAAGATACCCTCGTTGTGTAGGCATAGGATTAGGATTGGGTTCAATCTCATACGATTAAAATTTTTGTCTCCTTTTACTTACCGATAGCGTGTAGATTTGTTACTGTGGGTAGAAATAATTGAATGGTACAAAGGTGCTCATTCCCAGAATGCTTTAGGGGTTTAATGTGTCAGGGCACAGTTTAGCGGCTGATGCCGTCTAAGTGTTTGCCAAACGACAGGATGTGTAAGAGTCGTGACTCTTGACTCATTTTCATGGTCACCATTGGGAAACAAGACAGTCTTGCGATAAGAAGTGGAGATAGGATGGAAAAACAAGTTGGCATCTGTTGTTTTGAAGGAAATACGTCCTTTCTGGGAGTCTTATTCACAATAGGACTTGTCTTGCCGTAATGAATTAGCACTGACGATGTTAGTGAGGGTGGTAATTGCCCCTATTTATAGACCCTTGGCGCCTCTGGGGGGCACTAACGGGGCACAATGGCATTTTCACCCGGGGGCACTAGAGCCTCTGGGGAAATTGCCTCGGGTGTTTGGGGGGGGGGAGGGCGCTGTCCTGGCCGCGCTGCGCCCTGCGATTAGCGCCCCGGGCCGGCGCACAACCGGCAATGATGTCCGTGCCGCCGACCCCTTTGTGCCCCACGGGAGGTAAATTGCCCCACGGGTCGCGAAGCTGGCAGACCTCCATTGCCAGGGCGCCCCTTAAAGGGAAGGCCTTTAACCCCCCCCCCCCCGGGCTGCCATTTTAATTTGCCGGCCGACTCTTGCGTCAGCCCGACCAATGGCGGCCCTGGGTGCCAGGCGGGGCTGCTGGTCCAGCCGATCGTGTCCCTGGTGGCTGGCCACCAAAGGGTTTTCAGAGTACGCAGTGGCCCTCCCCTTTCATTGTAGCGCGTCAGCGCTACGTGGCTGTTTCGTGTCGCGCTGGTCTCCTCGGTGCGGTGCCAGACCCAGCATCACGCTGCCACCTGGGAGCACCCCCTCCAAGGAAGCAGAGAGCATCAGAGGCAGCGCTCCCCACCCTGTGAGGGACGGTAAGCCCAATTCCACGGTAGGGGCAGGACTTGCGGGGCCGGGCAATAAAAGTCCCCACCCCAGAAGGACACCGTCCTCAATCAGGCTGAGGGGCAATTTAGCACCCCCCCCCACCTTAAGCTTTTCTTGAACAAGTTGTAGAGAGAGTCGGGTTCGAAAAGAACGACAAAATACACCCAGGGCAAAGAAGAGGGTAATATTGTTTATTTCTCTCTATGTCTTCTGCATAAAAACATTTGTGTCAAATACACCATCCGGGGAAAATCGCAAAACTATATTTAGGTGTCGGAACTGAACTACTTACATAATGGTTCTCCCAAAATGCATCGCCACTGTACTTGGGGTTGCCAAAATTGGGAGAGCTGTCCCACAGGCTAGTCAAGCAACAGCCTGATATAGTCACACTCACAGAATCCTACCTTTCATCAGACTCTCGGGGAATCCAGGGAGATGGGGATTGGGCAGGAAAGTAGAATGGAGTGTGAAATCAGCCATGACCTCACTGAATGGCGGAGCAGGCTCGAGGGGCCAAGTGGCCTCCTCCTGCTCCGATTTCTCATGTTTTATTTGCTATAATCCCATCTGCTGTGAATCAAAGGCTAACAATTCCCTGCCATTGAATATTATTTACAGAGAGTTGCACCACCAAATGTGATGGCTGTAGATTAGGTTCTACAAATTAATGTATTTAAGACGTTAACAATGCCGCTGTCCCCTCCTGGGTTGTGTTAACATTCAGAAGACTGTAGCTGCTGTTCTGGTGAGAGATGTAACATTCAGACCGTGAAATGGTAAAAATTAGGGAAAATGAGAAAAGAGAGGGGGAAAGGAATTGGCCATGTGGCTGTTTGTGAGGACTGCAGGAAGATATCATCGGACTCTTTATATTAACAATTTAGACTTTGGAATCAAGAAGAAATTTCTTTACCCAGAGAGTGGTGAGAATGTGGAACTCGCTGGCACAGGGAGGGGTTGAGGCAAATAGTATCGATGCATTTAAGGGGGAGGCTAGATAAGCATATGGGGGAGAAGGGAATAGAGGGTTATGCTGATAGATTTAGATGGGGAAAGACGGGAGGAGGCTCGAGTGGAGCATAAACGCCGGCATGGACTGGTTGGGCCGAACGACCTGTTTCTGTGCCGTATGTGCTGTGTAAGAGCTGGAAAGTGGGATTAGGCTGTATAGCGTTTTGTCGGCCGGCACTGACACGATGGGCCAAATGGCCTCCTTCTGTGTCAAATCTCAATGATTCTATGATTTACTAAAAAATACATTTCAAGCTAATCATAACCCTGTAAAACCTTCCGTCCTCCATTCACTTACTACAGTCCAGTCTTACCTTAAATAAAGTTTTCATTCAAATTAGCCAACATTCTAATCTTTAGCAATAAATTCTCATTTTGCTGTGATTGAAATTGCTTAATTCAAATGATTGGACTATTCAAAATTCTTTAAGCATGAAAACAACTTTGAATTATCAGCAGTAATGTGTATTAGCAAAAATACTCACTGTGGGTATAAAACAGGTCTCTTAGCAACCAGGGAGAAATATAGGGAAGCCTGTCACTGGATTCCTCAATTATTTAGTTGTGTTTCTCTTCTTGAAATTCGCTGTCACAAACTCCCTCCAATAGAAAGAAAGACTTGCATTTCTATAGCGCCTTTCACAACCACCAGACGTTTCAAAGCACTTTACAGCCAATGAAGTACTTTTGGAGTGTAGTCACTGTTGTAATGTGGGAAATGCAGCAGCCAATTTGCGCACAGCAAGCTCCCACAAACAGCAATGTGATAATGACCAGATAATCTATTTTAGTGATGTTGATTGAGGGATAAATATTGGCCCCAGGACACCAGAGATAACTCCCCTGCTCTTCTTCGAAATAGTGCCGAGGGATCTTTTACATCCACCTGAGAGAGCAGACGGGGCCTCGGTTTAACGTCTGATCCGAAATACATCAGCAGCCCAGCGTCACACCTGAGCCATAGGAGGCAGGACAGTCACCACCTCGAACCGTGCTGCACTGAGTCCGTTGATCTCGGCCAGTGCGATGGGGGGATGGTCACATGCCCAGCAGCTTAGGAAGGGGTGAGACAATAGCCCAGAGTTCCTTATCCAAATCATTACCCAGCTGCAAAGTGCGCGTGTGTGTGTGTGTGTGTATAATGGAAGAGGACAGGTCAGCTTAGGAAGGAACAAGAGAATAACCCAATTTTTCTGGTCTTGATCACAATCCAAAGTGTGTGTGTGTGCATATATGTACTTGTGCGTGTGCCTGCGCATAGGTGTGTGTACACTTCCACGTGCGTGTGTACTTGTGCATGCAGGTTTGTAGTGGTGTGCTTGTGCTTGTACTCGCATAGGATTCCGTGTCCACGTGTGTCATGCACACGTATGAGTCATGGGATAGTCTCCCTCAGTGTCTGTTGACAGTCACAAGTGAACGACGCCTCCTTGGGGTGAGCTACTGGACATCGGAGTTAGCTCCTGCAGCCATGTCTCGCATGTCCCAGCATGCCCCAGATGTCCCAGCATGCCCCACATGTCCCAGCATGCCCCACATGTCTCAGCATGTCCCACATGTCTCCGCATGTCCCAGCATGTCCCACATGTCCCAGCATGTTTCAGCAACTTCAATCGAAGAGTGAAAACAGGGTGAAGAAAAATTAAAGTTCAATAGCATAATATCAACTTGTACTGCGCTATGACCTCTGTGCTGCATGGCGCTAGGTATATACTGCATAATTTCATTCCCACTTATAAAACTATTAAAGTCTATTTTCCATAATAGGACGAGATGGATTGGCAAGCTCAAATGGACTCAGAGTTCTCTGGGGAGGTGGCTATCCCTGACTAAATGTCTCCTGATGTCTTCTATATTCTAGTCTTAGTCGTAATAAAATCTGCAGATAACTCAAATAGAAAGCGGGAGCCAGTGAGAAGAGAATAACACGCTAATGGTGTTCATTAGTGCTTGTTATAGAATCATAGAATCATAGCCCATCGTGTCCGCGCCAAAGAGCTATCCAGCCTAATCCCACTTTCCAGCTCTCGGTCCATAGCCCTGTAGGTTACGGCACTTCAAGTGCACATCCAAATGTGGTGAGAGTTTCTGCCTCTACCACCCTTTCAGGCAGTGAGTTCCAGACCATCCCCACCCTCTGGGTGAAAAAAATTCCCCTCAAATCCCCTCTAAACCTACTAATTATTTTAAATCTATGCCCCCTGATTGTTGACCTCTCTGCTAAGGGAAACAGGTCCTTCCTATCCACTCTATCCAGGCCTTTCATAATTTTATACACCTCAATAACATCTCCCCTCAGCCTCCTCTGTTCCAAAGAAAACAGACCCAGACTATCCAATCTTTCCTCATATCTAAAATTCTCCAGTCTAGGCAACATCCTCGTAAATCTCCTCTGTACCCTCTCCATTGCAGTCACATCTTTCCTGTAATGTGGTGACCAGAACTGCATGCAGTACTCTAGCTGTGGCCTAACTGGTGTTTTATACAGTTACATAAGAACATAAGAAATAGGAGCAGGAGTAGGCCATACGGCTCCTCGAGCCTGCTCCGCCATTTAATATGCCGATCATGGACTCGGGTCCACTTCAGGTCCACACTTCTAGCATAATCTCTCTATTCTATGCCTTGGCTAATAAAGGCAAGTATGCTTTATGTTCTATACTATACTATATATTCCTATTTCTCTATATGGTCCCTACCACTTACTGTGACTTGCCCGCTGTATGTGTTGGCCGATTTACCTGTTCAACATCTTGTTTTCTGCCCTAAAGCTATTAAATGTAAACAAGATTCCATTGTACTTTGCAAATTCACCGTTTCATATTCCAGGCATGCTCGAGTGCTTCCCACTTAGAGCCGATTAAGTGTAAAAGTTAATTGCACTGTAATGTGTATGAACTATTCACCCAACACCTGCTGCAGCCCGAAATAGCCAGTGTGCTTCACACACCACCAGCCCGACTTTGTAATTAACAACAGCGGTCATGCAAAATTGTTTGCGCTGGTTACCCGATTTAAGCGCGGGCAGTGCGGACTGTAACTCGATTGCCAAAATCTGTATCAGGGACATGTTACTGTCTTTGTGACTGAATAGATCAGTACCGCCTGTGAAACAATCGATCGGCAGTCACATGGCTCTGGTTGGGGTGGAGTGTAGAATGTTTCAGTGTAAGGGGTGTCGCAGTTGTGTGGGGGGGGCGGACTGGTTGGGCTGGGTGCTCTTTACCTTTCCGCCATTGTTCATTATATGTAACCTTCAGGGCTGCTGACCGAGGGCCGTACAGCTCTTTGTCGGCCAGCGGGGACACGATGGGCCGAAATGGCCTCCTTCTGCGCTGTAGGTTTCTATGTTTTTAAAATAAGGAGGTGTTGCCCTTAGGAAAGTCACTGGTGCCTCAGAACTGTGCAATTAAATTATTAAGGGGCATCAAAGAAAATCGTCAAATATTCTGCAGGCATATAAATAGTAAAAGGAAAGTCAGGATGGGAATAGGGCCACTAGGGACGGACAGGATAAACCACAGACAGCGATAAATAATAAATAATTATTTTGCCTCGGGTTTTGATAGCGTGGTTACAGAGAGAGTGTTTCTACTTATGGGGAATTGCAAATCCAGATGCCATCAATATAAGATAGTCACCAAAAAATCCAATGGGGAATTCAGAAGTTCTTTACCAAGAGAGCGGTGAGAATGTGGAACTCACTGCCACAGGGAGGGGTTGAAGCAAATAGTATCGATGCATATAAGGGGAGGCTAGACAAGCATATGGGGGGGAAGGGAACAGAGGGTTATGCTGATAGATTTAGGATGGGAGGAGGCTCGATAGGAGCATAAACCCCGGCATGGACTGGATGGGCCGAATGGCCTGTTTCTGTGCCGTATATCCCGTGTAATTCTATGTGAAATAAAATGGCTGCCGGCGATATTAGCGGCTGAACTCTTACAATTTTGGTGTGGTATCCCACTATCCGTCATTGTCACATTAACCCATTTATTTGAATTGCCAATGTGAATTTGCCTCGTCTTGTAGAAGAATCCAAAACTGGAGGTCATGAGTATAAGGTAGTCACTAATAAATCCAATAAGGAATTCAGGAGAAACTTCTCTACCGATCCTGTCCTCCCACATTGCACACGCCTGTGGTTAAAATGTGGAACTCGCTACCACAGGGAGTAATTGAGGCGAACAGCATAGATGCATTTAAGGGAAAGCTGGATAAACACAGTACAGGTCCGGATAGCTTCTTACAAGGTGGTCGTGTCCAAGACAATAATAGCAAACCTTCAGCTGGTTATCATGCAGTACTCTGAAGTACTGCACTCCTTCCATTGTCTCAAATTTCATGCTAGAGGGTAATGACTTCACCCCCTCTGGGAAACCGCACTTTTACATAACGGGTTCCATTGGCTACCCGCGTTCCAGGATAGTATCTCCTCTTTATCACTGAGCAAACTTTAATGTCCCACAACTCCAACTTTTTTATTTATACCTCGTCCTCAATATTTATTTAAGAATGAGACCACCACCTCTTCAGAGTACGGCAGAGATACAAATAAGTCCTTCTCACCAACCTGCAGGCTCAGTAAAAGTCTATCCACCTCCTCTCGGCCACTGACCATCACTTCGAACCCAACATTCAGCTTTGGTCGGCAAGCAAAGCAACTTCCCTCACCGCAGTCCTCATGTGCTGCCTGGATAATATCCCAAGCTCGCATCTCCTTATCCTGGCACTGAACCACCACCGTGTTTTCATTTCCAAATCTTCTGGGGTCCCAACCCAAATCTTTGAGCTTTTTATTCTCCGTTGCCCCAATATTTTCTCCCTGTAATGTATTTGCTTCATGGGTTCTTTGCTTAAAAATTCATAGCAACACATTGCTATTAAGAACTAGTTGGTTTATTAACAAAAGTTTAACAATCGCACTACACATTAACAGTTCATCCACTAGGCTCACAACTGCATACCTCATCATGGATGACCTAGACCCAACTGGCTGGGGTTTTATTGAGTCTTGTGAACATCGCGTGACTGGCTAAGCCACTCACAATGCAACAGCTTTACAACTATTTTGTGTGAAACTATAATTCACGTGCCCCCTTATTAAAGAGGCACTAAAACCGACAAATTAAACAAATTAATCTTTTGATGTCAATGGATCAAATTAAAATTTGGTTGCCGGGGGTGATGATGCGCTCCAGTCCCTCCGGCGCCCACCTCTCGCAGAAGGCCATGAGCGTACCAGTGGACACCGCGTGCTCCATCTCTAAGGACACCCTGGCTCGGATGTAACCGCGGAAGAGAGTCAGGCAGTCAGGCTGAACGACCCCCTCGACCGCCTGCTGCCTGGACCGGTCAATGGCCACCTTGGTCAGGCCCAGGAGCAGTCCTATGAGGAGGCCCTCCGATTGTCAACAGCTCTGCAACTCTTTTGGAGTAAACAATATTAAACATTAAATCGTGCCCCCCGATCTGGGGGACACTCCAAACATTTCCCAAGGCCATTTTTTTTTTTTTTTGTATTTTTGTAGGTTTTTTTTGTGTTTTTTTTGGGGGGCTCTAAAACCATAATTTTCAAGTGCCCCCTATAAAAGGGGAGGGGGACACTAAAAACCTGGCAATTAAAACAAAATAAACTTTAAAACATGTAAAATCAAATTAAAATTTGGTTGCCGGGGGTGATAATACACTCCAGTCCCTCCGGCGCCCACCTCTCGCGGAAGGCCGCGAGCGTACCTGTGGACACCACGTGCTCCATCTCCAGGGACACCCTGGCTCGGATGTAAGCGCGGCAGAGAGGCAGGCAGTCGGGCTGAACGACCCATTCGACCGCCCGCTGCCTGGACCGGCTGATGGCACCCTTGGCCGTGCCCAGGAGCAGTCCTATGAGGAAGCCCTCCAACCTGTCAACAGCTCTACAAACCTGTGGGCATACTCACAGGTGCATAAATTACACACACCCCGATTAAATCAATCCTGGGAACATTGTCCTCTGAGAGGCCCGGCACTCTGAAAAACTTCAAAAAAAAAACCAAAAACCCACCACCAAACTCACTCCAACTCCTAGCAGTAATCGAGCACCCAGCAACACCGACTCAATCCTAGCCCCTCCCACCCAGAGCGTGTTGCCCATTGAGCCACAGCTGACTGTGCAATGCTGTGTAAAATATCTCCGATTCCAATCACATTGCATTGGATCAGTGTCACTGGCTGCATTTACAGCTGCACTGTTGTTGAGCGATGTGTAATCAATTTGTAAAGTACAATCGATTATTACATGTTACAGGAGACAAATTAAACTTTAGGTTTTGATGTTAATATGTGTTGGAGGAACGGCTGTGCAGGCGGACAGAATGGATTTGTATGATACAATGGAATGATCATGATGTTGTAAATTTTCTTAATGCTCCATAAATATTATTATTAATTTTTTTAAATGTGGGTAGCACTCTCACCTGTGAGCCAGAAGGTTGTGGATTCAAATCCCACTCCAGGGACTTGAGCACAAAAAAAATCTAGGCTGACATTCCAGTGCAGTGCTGAGGGAGCGCGGCACTGTCGGAGGGGTAGTACTGAGGGAATGCTGCACTGTCGGAGGGGCAGTACTGAGGGAGTGCTGCACTGTCGGAGGGGTAGTACTGAGGGAGTGCTGCACTGTCGGAGGGGTAGTACTGAGGGAGTGCTGCACTGTCGGAGGGGCAGTACTGAGGGAGTGCCGCGCTGTCGGAGGGGCAGTACTGAGGGAGTGTTGCACTGTTGGAGGTGCCGTCTTTTGGATGAGACGTTAAACCAAGGCTTTGTCTGCCCTCTCAGGTGGATGTAAAAGATCCCATGGCATTATTTTGAAGAAGAGCAGGGGAGTTATCCCCGGTGCCCTGGCCAATATTTATTCCTCAATCAAAAAAAACAGATTATCGGGTCATTATCACATTGCTGTGTGTGGGAGCTTGCTGTGCGCAAGTTGCCTGCCGCATTTCCCACATTACAACAGTGACTACTCTCCAAAAGTACTTCACTGGCTGTAAAGCTCTTCAAGACAGCTGGTAGTCATGAAAGGCGCTATATAAATCCAAGTCTTTCTTCCTTTTAATGAGAACTTTAATGTCATCCCAGGATGATTTCAGATTTAATGTCATCCCAAATTGCATTTCACAAAGAATACAAGCTTGGCATCACTTCAGCATTCTTCTCAATTTGTTTTCTTCTCTCTAACTCTTCTGAACTGTAATTGTGTCTTGCAGTTTAAGTTTTCTTTGGCTTCCCGTTAGTTGATGAGTAATGACATGTTGTCAACACCCAACAATCTGATTAGACAGTGGAAAAACTCTTGTGAAGTGTGATTGACCTGTAATTATCGGATCGCTGTGTAGCGTCTTCTCAAGTCAATACATTTTCAAAAAAGATCATAGAGCTTACCTTTGTCTTTCATTCATCCAGTCTACTCTCAGTTCATAACTTATTTATTTATCGAAACATGTTTATCATACTAATTGATCTCTTGTGGCATTGTGCCCTAGGGAGTGACGATCAAATGTAGCCTTTAAGCTGAAAGAAGATTACAGAGGAACGTAGGAACAGGAGTAGGCCATTCAGACCCCCGAGCCTGCACAGAAGACCCATCAAGTCGCTGGAGATATATCACCAATGATGTGTCCGCAAGATCCTGCAAATACCCTGGGAGGACAGGCACACCAACATCAGTGTCCTCGACCAGGCTAACATCCCAAGCATCGAAGCAGTGACCACACTCGATCAGCTTCGCTGGGCAGGCCACTTAGTTCGCATGCCAGACACGAGACTCCCTAAGTAATTTCTCTACGTGGAGCTCCTTCGTGGCAAATGAGCCAAAGGTGGGCAGCGGAAACGTTACAAGGACACCCTCAAAGCCTCCCTGGTAAAGTGCGACATCACCACAGACACCTGGGAGTCCCTGGCCCAAGACCGCCCTAGGTGGAGAAAGTGCTTCCGGGAGGGCGTTGAGCTCTTCGAGTCTCAATGCCGAGAGCGTGAAGAGGTCAGGCACAGACAGCGGAAGGAGCGCGCGGCAAACCAGCCCCACCCACCCCCCTTCCTCCGACGAATGTCTGTCCCACCTGTGACAGGGTCTGTGGTTCTCGTATTGGACTGTTCAGTCACCAAAGAACTCACTTTTAGAGTGGAAGCAAGTCTTCCTCGATTCCGAGGGACTGCCTATGACGATGATGATGATGCCAATCAATTAGTTCATGGCTGATCTGTATCTTCGCTTCATTGGTTGCACAACCTTTAACACCCATACCTAGCAATCTCAATTTTTGCATTTTCAATTCACCCCCAGGTGCAACAGCCTTTTGTGGGAGGAAGTTCCAGAGTTCCACTACCCTTTGTGTGAAGAAGTGCTTCCTGACATCACCTCTAATTTTAAGGTTAAGCCCTCTTGTTCTGGACTCCCCCCACCAGAGGAAATAGTTTATCCCTATCTACCCTAACAAATCCTTTAATCGTCTTATAAATCTCAATTAGATCACCTCTTAATCTTCCAAAATCAAGGGAATACAAGCCCAGTCAATGCAGACTATGGGATAATTGGACTCAAATGTGCAGATGTAATTACCAGGCTCTCTTGGTGCTGTACGCAGTCGACTGCTGCCTTGAAATCGAGGAAAGTGACTCTCCATATCCCTCTGGCAGCCAGCTCTTGCATCCATGTCTGGATCAAGCCTGCGATGAGGTCTGGAGATGAGCTGTTCTGGCGGGTGTTGGTGAGCAGGTTATTGCAGAGTAATGGTGCTTGATAGCGTTGTTAACGGCTCCTTCCATCACTTTACAGCGATCAGGAGAAGGCTGACAAGGGCAGTAACTTGTCCAGGTTAGATTTGCCCTGCTTTTTTGTGGCTGGGTGGACACACCTGGGCAATTTTTCACATTTGGTCATGGCCCAGTTTCACAGCTGCAATGGAATAACCTAGCTGGGGAACAGAGGAACAGGAGGGGGCCATTCAGCCCCTCGAGCCTGTTCCGCCATTCAATTAGATCACGGCTGATCTGCGACCTAACTCCATCTACCCATCTTTGCCCCATATTCCTGAATACTTTTGGTTAACAAATATCTATTAATCTCAGATTTTAAATTAATAATTGATCTAGCATCAATTGCTGTTTGCAGAAGAGAGTTCCAAAATTCATTGAAACATAGAAACATAGAAAATAGGTGCAGGAATAGGCCATACGGCCCTCGAGCCTGCACCACCATTCAATATGATCATGGCTGATCATGCAACTTCAGTACCCCATTCCTGCTTTCTCTCCATACCTCTTGATCCCTTTAGCCATAAGGGCCACATCTAACTCCCTTTTGAATATATCTAACGAACTGGCCTCAACAACTTTCTGTGGTAGAGAATTCCACAGGTTCACAATTCTCTGAGTGAAGAAGTTTCTCGGTCCTAAATGGCTTACCCCTTATCCTTAAACTGTGTCCCCTGGTTCTGGACTTCCCCAACATCGGGAACATTCTTCCCGCATCTAACCTGTCCAATCCCATCAGAATTTTATCTGTTTCCACTCATTCTTCTAACTTCCAGTAAATATAAGCCTAGTCGATCCAGTCTTTCTTCATATGTCAGTCCTGCCATCCCGGGAATCAGTCTGGTGAACCTTCGCTGCACTCCCTCAATAGCAAGAATGTCCTTCCTCAGATTAGGAGACCAAAACTGTACACAATACTCCAGGTGTGGCCTCACCAAGGCCCTGTACAACTGTATATTCAAATCCTCTCGCTATGAAGGCCAAGTGTGTAGAAGTGTTTCCTAATTTCACTCCTGAAAGGTCTGGCTCCAGAATATGGCCTCTAATTCTAGAATCCCCAACCAGAGGAAATAGTCTCTCTCTATCTAACCTATCTGCCCCCCTAATATCCTGGAAACTTTGATCAAATCACCCCTTAACCATCTAAGTTCCAGGGAATACAGCCCTATTTGTGTAACTTGTGTAAAGGCCGGCGGAGGCGGATAATTCTGGTTTGCAGGTCTTCAGCTTTACAGTGAGATTTTGTATTGGAGAAAGGGAGGGAAGGGGAGGAATTAAAAAATCCAAAATGGAAAATGCCTTCATAAAGGTCACGGTTTATGTATCAGGAAAACACAGAGAGCGAGATAGTCTGGCAGTGATTACAGGGTTGCACTGTAACCTCGGGAGTGGAGGTGATGGTCGGGGTCCAAGAACATGACGGAGAATTGCAACCAATCTGAGCCCCGTCTTCTATCTTGCTTTTCTTACGGGTGTGTCCGAATCACAATGCTGAGATCAATACTTGGAGTTCAAAATTGTACAACTGATGTATTTTGTTGTCTTCTCTTGGTCTTGTAGGGATTGTCGTATTTGTTGGATGATCCTCTCTTATCAGTCCGAACATGTGCCTCTACCAAGGTAAGTCTCACTCCGCCATGTTCCCTCGTACCCTGGCCTTGTGATTACCCCCAGTGTTTCCTCGCTGTGCTTTTGGTGACTGTGTTGTGTGCGCTTTTGCCAATCTCCAAAGGACCTTTCTAAGAAGAACCTCTGCTCACTGTGTCTTAATTGGAAGAATTGGTATTATTTGGGGAAATTATGCAGTGATACATTTTATTGTGTCTACTAAGAACAACAACTTTCATTTATATAGCACCTTTAACGTACAAAACATCCCATGGCGCTTCACAGGAGCGTTATCAAAGACAAATTTGACACCAAGCCACATAAGGAGATATATTGGGCCCGAATTTGATGATGGACCCCCCCCGCCCAAGTGTCGCCCAAAGTGCCGCCAAGGTCCCTGACGGTTCTTTGGGCGGGGTTTTCATCGGCGAGGTCCCTCGAAGGTCGGCGGGAATGGACGACTTACGTCGCCAATCTGGACGGCAGTGGGCAGGAGGTCTCATTCTCAGCCGGCAGAGGCGCTTAGCGCCCAAGTGCCGCCGGGGATGGAGTCGGGGCCTGCGGAGAGTTGAAGACCTGAAAAGCAAAAAGCATTAAAAAAAAAACCATCTGAAGACCTTCAGGGAACCCCCATCCAGGTAACTCCCTGTAAAGAAAAAAAAATGACAGAAAATGCACTTACCTTTTTTTCAGGTTCTTCCGACTTACCATCGGGGACAGACCAGCCTCCAGCCAGCGGTCCGCCCCCCCCCCCGTTCTCCCGCCGACTCCCGCCCGCATCATTATCGCAGCTCGGCGGGCGGGAGCTCAGTTGTACCACCCGGCCGTCCGCTGACGTCGGCGGGCGTTATCCGCCGCCTCTCCCCTCCCGCCCGCTGCAGGCCACGTCAAAAGTGGCACTGGGCGGTTGGACGAGAGCAGTGGGTGCCAGTCGGCGGCAGTGGACAGTTAGCTCGTCAATTTCGGGCCCGTTAGGACAGGTGACCAAAAGCTAGGCCAAAGAGGTAACAGGCTGAATTTTAGGCTTTTGGCTTTTTGGGGGCGAAAACGGAGGCGGGGGCGGGAAAGTTACCGGCCGGGAATAGTTTGCGTTTGGTAAGGAGGTTTGGGCAGCTGGGCCCAGGGGGCGCAGCGCAAAGGGAGGCGTTGTACACCTCTCGTGGCGTGAGGATGGGTAACTTGCGAACTAAGCTGCCGGGCCGGGAGCGCTCCGAGAGAGGCCTGAGGGGGGGGAAGAGGGGGAAAAAGCCGGAAAAAAAACCCACAAAAACATTCCTAAAACATTGCCCACGCCACCACAACTCAAATCGCACAAAAAATCAAAACAAAAGATATTCGCACTTACTCTAGTCGTATTTTACCTTCCTCTCCACCGCCGAGCATGGCTGGACCGTTCCGATTTCCCGGGCGGTCAGTGCGGGGCGCGCTGTGGGGCGGACGGGTCGGGCAGGAGCTCAAACTCACGCCAGAGTCGCACCCAGGGGCGTTGCACACGGGGCGCAGCTCTTCCCCGACGCTCCTGCTCCGCGCTGCCGCAAAACGCGACCCGAGGAGCGCGGCAGGGCGCTGGAGACCTCGCGGCCGCCATTCACCCCACTCTGGGCCGAAACCCCCCAGCGCAAAGGACCCGAAGATCCAGCCCACTGTGTCTTAATTAAAGGGTTTTAAAGAATGAGTATTATTTGGGGAAATGGTGCAGTGATACATTCTACTGTGTGCATCAGCAACAACTCCTTGCATTTATATAGCATTTTTAACGTAGCACAACATCCCACGGTGCTTCACAGGAGCGTTATCAGACACAAATTTGACACTGAGCCACATAAGGAGATCTTAGAGCAGGTGACAAAAAGCTTGGTCAAAGAGGGAGGTTTTAAGGAGCATTTTAAAGGAGGAGAGAGAGGCGGAGAGGGAATTCCAGAGAGGAATTCCAGAGCTCAGGGCCCAGGCAGCTGAAGGCACGGCCGCCGATGGTGGAACGATTCTTATCGGACATGCACAAGAGGCCAGAATTGGAGGAGCATAGAGATCTCAACGACTCAGCATCCACAACCCTCTGGGGCAGAGAATTCCAAAGATTCACCACACTCTGAGTGAAGAAATTCCTCCTCATCTCAGTCCTAAATGGCCGACCCCTTATCCTGAGACTGTGACCCCTTAGTTCTAGACTCCACAGCCCAGGGGGAAACATCCTCTCTGCATCTACCCTCTCAGGATCTTATATGTTTCAATGAGATTATTGTGTTCCTAACACAGATGGGGCTGCACACAGGGAGGTTAAAGTAACAATGACCTCAGTCTTTATTAAGTCACTCCAGAGTGAGGAACAGGCCTTAGGGGCCGGCTTATATACAGTGCACCCAAGGGATGCTGGGATCCCTTGGGACTTCAGGGGATGCGCTCCCTGGTGGCGGAACATGGGAGTGCATGCTTTACAGATACACAACATCGCTCCCCGGCAAAGTCAAAGTGAAAACTATTTACAAGGTGAGGTGGTCGGGAGCCTTTCTTTCCCTGGTGGACCGCCTCGGTACAAATGTCTGTTCTGGTGTGTTGGTTGTGCCCTCGCTGGGCTGGCATGTTGTTGGAACTGCAGGGTTGCTAGGTGAGCCTGGCCTTGCTGGACTGTTGGGCGTGATGGGTTTGATTTCCTGGTCCGGGGTGGTGTCGTTGATCCTTTGGGTGTGTGTTGTGGGCTCGAAAAAGGTGATGTCTGCTGTGGGTTGTTCAGGGCAGTCTGTGAACCGCAGCCTCGTTTGGTCCAGGTGCTTTCTGCAAATTTGTCCATTGTCTAGTTTGACTACAAACACCCTACTCCCTTCTTTAGCTATCACCGTACCCGCGATCCACTTGGGACCATGTCC
Organism: Pristiophorus japonicus; assembly: GCF_044704955.1. Classification (NCBI taxonomy): domain Eukaryota; kingdom Metazoa; phylum Chordata; class Chondrichthyes; family Pristiophoridae; genus Pristiophorus; species Pristiophorus japonicus. The sequence continues at coordinate 124,623,187 of NC_091993.1, forward strand.
ATAGTTTAGCACAAACACAGGGTCATTCAGATCAATTTCCCGTGACACAGTGGCGCGACCATCGTTTACATTTTGTTGCTGCCGCCTGCTCTCTACCTGATCATGCAGGCTGGGGTGAACCAGCGAGAGCTGGTTTTAAGTGTCCTTTTCATGAGTAGCTCAGCCGGGGGCAGCCCTGTGAGCGAGTGAGATCTCGTGCGGTAGCTGAGCAGTACTCGGGACAGGCGAGTTTGGAGTGAGCCTTCTGTGACTCGTTTAAGGCTCTGTTTGATTGTTTGTACTGCCCGCTCTGCCTGCCCATTGGAGGCTGGTTTAATCGGGGCTGAGGTGACATGTTTGATTCCATTGCGGGTCATGAATTCTTTAAATTCGGCACTGGTGAAACATGGTCCGTTGTCACTGACCAGTACGTCAGGCAGGCCGTGGATGGCAAACATGGCCCTCAGGCTTTCAATGGTGGCGGTGGCGGTGCTTCCCGACATTACTTCACATTCAATCCATTTTGAAAAAGCATCCACCAGCACCAGGAACATTTTACCGAGAAACGGGGCCCGCATAGTCGACATGGATCCTCGGCCATGGTCTGGAGGGCCAGGACCACAAACTTAGTGGTGCCTCTCTGGGTGCGTTGCTCAACTGAGCACATACGCTGCATTGCCGTACACAGGACTCTAAGTCAGAGTCGATACCGGGCCACCACACGTGGGATCGCTTTCATCATTACTATACCCGGGTGTGTGAGATCCAAGATGAACGTCTCCCTGCCCTTTTTGGGTAGCACTACGCGGTTACCCCACAACAGGCAATCTGCCTGAATGGACAGCTCGTCCTTTCGCCGCTGGAACGGCTTGGTTAGTGTAAAGTGCTGTCCCCTCAGTACAGATTCACACGAGGCATATAGTGAAGTCAAGGTCACTCTGGACCTGCACCTTTATTTCACAGCTCTGGAATGCTGCACTTGCCTGAGACCTGTCCTTATATACCTGTCTCTTGCAAGTGCACCCCTGGTGGTAAGGTATGCTGGTGGTTACAGGTTATATCTTATTACAGTCATGTATAGCATGTTAGGATACAGTTATATATAATAATGTAAGATACATGACATCACCCTCCCCCAAGGTCTTATTGTCTTTATAGGTTCAGTCTCTCAGGTGGTCTACGCTCTCGCGTGGAGCGTCTGAGTTGTGGTTCAGTTGTTTGCCTTGGTGTCTGTTTTTCTTTGGGTGTGGTTGCTGGTATCTCGCCTGGGCTGTCTGTTTCAATTAGTGTGATTGTTGTTGACTCACCTGGGCTGTCTGTTGGGATTGCCTTTTCCTCAGGTTGTTCCCTCTGTCTGTCCACCAGGTGTGGTGCGAGTTCCACATTGTAGTCTGCCTCTGGTTCCGCAGTGTTGTTGGTAAATCTGCTTTTGACTTGGTCTACATGCCTCCGGCAGGTTTTGCCATTGTCCATTTATACTACCAGTAGCCTGTTTCCTTCCTTGCCCATTACTGTCCCTGCAAGCCATTTGGGACCCCTGCCATAGTCTAGTACAAACACTTTGTCCCCTATCTCATTCCATCTCCCCCTCGAATTTCTGTCATGGTACTCAGTCAGCTTACGGCACTTTGCCTCAACGATTTTGTGTATGTCTGGGAGGATTAATGAGAGCCTTGTTTTTAAAGTCCTTTTCATCAACAGTTGCGCGGGGGGGATCCCAGTCAGTGAGTGCAGACGAGATCTGTATGCCAGCAGCAGTCGCGACAGGTGACCCTGCAGCATGGGACCTTGGATTTTAAGCATGCCTTGTTTAATGATTTGCACTGCTCTCTCCGCCTGGCCGTTGGAGGCCGGCTTGAACGGTGCCATCTTGATGTGATTTATGCCGTGGTCAATTATAAAGTCTTGGAATTCTGCGCTGGTGAAGCACGGACCATTGTCACTGACCAATATGTCAGGGATTCCATGTGTTGCAAACATGGTTGCGAGGCTCTCCACAGTGGTGGAGGTTGTGCTCGAGTTTAAAATGGTGCATTCGATCCACTTTGAAAATGCATCTACAACTACGAGGAACATTTTGCCCATGAATGGGCCCACATAGTCTACGTGCATCCTTTGAAAGTGCCCACACCTGGCTAAAAGAGATGTTCAAATCGCTTTAGAACTGTTGAGCAGGAGGTCCATTCCTCTAATGACATGGCATGGACATCATCCCATTTCCGGTTTAGTTTTGCCAGCCAGCTTCTCCCCAGCAGTGCTGGGGGGTCTCCGGGGACAATCCACAGGGGAAGTCGGTTCACTGTCCCTTTGTGTGTGACAGAGAACATGGCGCTGCCGAGGACTGGTACGATTTATTTGGTAGAGGTCCTTAGTTTTGTGTCGATCCTTGTGAGTTTTGGTCTGTCTCTTTTATGCGGCCACAGTTGTTCAAATTGTTGAGCGTCCATGAGAGATTGACTCGCTCCCGTATCCAGCTCCATGTTGACAGTTATCCCGTTGAGTAGGACCCTCATCATTATAGGAGGCGTCCTGTTGTGGGAGCAGCGGCCATTGATCGTGTTGACCCGCTGTACACCGGTGTCCCGGGTACTGTCCCCACCATCTTCTGGTCCGCTTTCCGACCCATCCGATTCGTATACCAGCCGAGCTGCCGTTTTTTTGCACATGCGGGCCAAATGCCCTGTATATTCACAATTTCTGCAAACAGCCTGCTGAAATTGACATCCCCTTGACGAGTGCCCACCCCCACACCTCCAGCACAGATCTGTTCCATTGTTCAAAGTGTTTCCAAAGAATGAGCTGCGTCTGGCTGATCTCTCTTGAGCTTCTCTTAGTTTGTAGTTGCTTGCTCGCATTGTGGGTTGATGAGGTGTGAACGGCTGTTCCTCTGGCCCTTGATGGCTTCTGCTTGCTGTCGAGAACCTGTTCTCCCGGTTTTGTCTGTGTGTGGGGGTAGCAGCTTGTTTAGTGCTGTGAACTTCTTGTTCCGATATTTCGTTAGTTGTCGTACCTGCATTGTAAATCAACCTCGTTTCTTCTTCCCCTACCAAGAATGTCTGTGCAACCAGTGCTGCTGCCTCTAAGGTCAGGATCTTGGTCTCTATGAGCTTTCGGAATATGCCTGCGTGGCCTATTCCTTCAATGAAAAAGTCTCTCAGCATTTCTCTCCTCAGTTCATCGGAGAACTCACATAAACTAGCCAACCTCCGAAGTTCCGCCACGAAGTCGGGTATGCTCTGGCCCACACAGCGTCTGGAGTTGTATAACCTGTGTCTGGCAATGTGTAGGCTGCTCGCTGGCTTCAGGTGGTCTCTTACCAGTGTGCTCAATTCTTCAAACGAATTGCTTGCTGGTTTCTCAGGTGCCAACAGATCCTTCATTAAAGCGTATGTTTTCGAGCCACAGCTGGTCAAGAGATGGGCTCTTCTCTTGTCTGCTTTATCATCGCCTAACCAGTCTTTGGTTACAAAGCTTTGCTGGAGCCTTTCTATAAAGTCCTCCCAATTGTCTCCCGCATTGTGCTTTTCATCTGATCCGTTGTTTGCCATTCTGTGGATTCTGTAATCCCATAACTCGTCGCCACTGTAAAGTCCTGTCCCCTCAATACAGATTCACACGAGGCATGTAGTGAAGTCAAGGTCACTCTGGACCTGCACCTTCATTTCACAGCTCTGGAATGTTGCACTTGCCTGAGACCTGTCCTTATATACCTGTCTCTTGCAAGTGCACCCCTGGTGGTAAGGTATGCTGGTGGTTACAGGTCATATCTTATTACAGTCATGTATAGCATGTTAGGATACAGTTATATATAATAATGTAAGATACATGACAGTTAGCTCTTGCATTTCAACGGGGATGCTGGCCCAGCTCCCATGCAGTGCACAGTTTTTTTACTAGGGACAGCAGATGATCTTGGCTGGTCCAAGTCCTAACCTGACAGGCTGTAACAGGTGATTTATCATTTTCAAATGCTTCCATGACCATCAACAAGTCTGTGGACTGCGCCATTTCCACCCCCGTGGGGCTTGTGATCGGTTTCCAGCTCAAATTTGAGGCCAAACAGCTACTGATGCATTTTCTTTACCCCGAACACACACGCTAATGTCTCTTTCTCAATGGTAACCGACTGAGAGCATCCGCACAGTTCTCGGTGCCTGGCCTGTGGCAGATGGTATAGTTATACGCTGATAGTGCGAGTGCCCACCTTTGTATGCGGGCTGAGGCATTAGTATTTATCCCCTTGTTTTCAGCGAACAGGGATATGAGGGGCTTGTGATCGGTTTCCAGCTAAAATTTGAGGCCAAACAGGTACTGATGCATTTTCTTTACCACGAACACACACGCTAATGCCTCTTTCTCAATCATGCTGTAGGCCCTCTCGGCCTTAGACAAGCTCCTGGAGGCATAGGCGACAGGTTGCAACTTCCCCGCAACATTAGCTTATTGTAATACACACCCGACCCTGGACGCGACGCGTCACATGCTAGCACAAGTCTTTTACACGGGTTATACAATACAAGCAGCTTGTTGGAGCATAAAATGTTTCTGGCTTTCTCAAAAGCAATTACTTGGTTTTTTGCCCCATAGCCAGTTCTCACCTTTAAGCAATAACACATGTAGGGGCTCTAAGAGGGTGCTTAACCCTGGTAGGAAGTTATCAAAATAGTTGAGGAGTCCCAGGAACGACCACAGCTCTGTGACGTTCTGTGGCCTGGGCGCGTTCCTGATAGCCTCTGTCTTGGCATCTGTGGGCCGAATGCCACCCGCTGCAATCTTTCTCCCCAAAAACTCCACTTCTGTTGCCATGAAGACGCATTTCGACCTCTTCAGCCGCAGCTCTATGCGATCCAGTCGCTGGAGGACCTCCTCCATGTTTTGTAGGTGCTCGGCGGTGTCCCGACCCGTGACCAATATGTCGTCCTGAAAGACCACCGTGTGTGGCACCGACTTGAGTAGGCTCTCCACGTTTCTCTGGAAGATCGCTGCAGCCGACCGAATTCCAAACGGGCATCTGTTGTAGATGAACAGTCCCTTGTGCCTGTTGATGCAGGTGAGGCCCTTCGAAAACTCCTCCAGCTCCTGCATCATGTAGGCCGAAGTCAGGTCGATTTGGTGAACGTCTTGCCTCCTGCCAGCGTCGCAAATAGGTCGTCTGCCTTAGGTAGCGGGTATTGGTCCTGCAGCGAGAATCGATTAATAGTTACTTTATAATCGCTGCAAATCCTGACCGTGCCATCACTTTTGAGTACTGGAACAATCGGGCTGGCCCACTCGCTGAATTCCACTGGGGAGATGATGCCCTCGCGTTGCAGCCTGTCCAGCTCGATTTCCACTCTCTCCCTCATCATGTGAGGTACCGCTCACGCCTTGTGGTGAATGGGTCGTGCCTCTGGGACCAAGTGGATCCGCACCTTCACCCCGGAAAAGTTTCCAACGCCTGGCTCAAAAAGGGAAGGAAATTTGTTAAGAACCTGGGTACATGAGGCCTCATCGACATGTGATAGCGCTCAGATGTCATCCCAATTCCAGTGGATTTTGCCCAGCCAGCTCCTTCCAAGCAGTGTGGGGCCATCGCCCTTGACAATCCAAAGTGGCAATTCGTGCACTGTGCCCTCGTAGGTGACCTTGACCATGGTGCTGCCCAGGACAGGGGTAAGTTCTTTGGTATACGTTCTCAGTTTCGTGTGGATGGGGCTCAGGGCTGGTCTGAATGCCTTGTTGTACCACAGTCTCTCAAACATCTTTTTACTCATGATGGATTGGCTAGCGCCAGTGTCCAGTTCCATGGCTATGGGTAAGCCATTCAATTTTACGTTTAGCATTATAGGTGGACATTTCATCGAAAATGTGTACACCCCGTGTACTTCAGCATCTGCCTCCTCTCTCTGAGGCTCGAAATTGCTTTGATCCACCATGGACAGATCTTCCTCTGCCACGTGGTGGTTAGCAGGTTTCGCAAAGCTTGCAGCCAAGCTCGTTGGAGATGCCCCATTGTTCCACAGCTCTTGCAAACATACCCTTTGAAGTGGCATGAATAGGCTGAATGGAAGCCTCCACAATGCCAACAAGTTGTGAATTGCCTTGCATTCATCCTTTGTTGGGGACTCTGAGTCATCTGGGTCACCTGAGGCCTGCTGGCAGTTGCAGACTCATGGGTTCTGCCCTGTACATTTCTGCTCGCAAACACAGTTCCAGTTAATTTATGAACATTGCTAGCACTTGTGTGCTGGGAGATTTGTTTGGTGTTATCACTGATGGACATAAACGCCTGTGCTATCGCAATGGCCTTACTGAGGGTCGGTGTCTCTACAGTCAAAAGTTTTCGTAGGATGGTCTCGTGGCCATTGTCCAGTACAAAAAAGTCTCTGAGCATCTGCTCCAGGTAGCAATCAAACTCACATTGTCCTGCAAGTCACTTTAGCTCGGCGACGTAGCTCGCCACTTCCTGACCTTCAGTTCGCTGGGAGTGCATGCTTTACAGATACACAACAGAGATCACCTCTCGTTCTTCTAAACTCGAGGGAATATAGGCCTAGCCTGCTCAATACCTCCTCATAGGACAATCCCCCCCATCCCAGGAATCTGTCTGGTGAACCTTTGTTGCACTCCCTCTGAGGCAAGTATATCCTTCCCTAGGTAAGAGGAGCAAAATTGTAGTAGCTGTACAAATCCTATAATTACACTCAGGAATCCCTAACTTGACCTCCCTCATCCACAGGGAGAGAGGAAGCATTTAAAACCAGCACCATTGATGAGATTGAACCAACATTTCTGGGGGTTCATTTTCATTTTACATAATCTGACCAATAAAGATTGAAAAAGTCAGCCCCCACCTAATCCTACCGCATCCAACAGCTCCCTATCTCACCCCATCCCACCCACCCCACCCAATCCCATCCCAACCTCCCTATCTCACCCCACCCCACTTTACCCACCTCACCCCACTCCCCTCCACCCCCTCCCACCCCACCCCACCTAACCCCACCCAATCCCATCCCACCCTCCCTATCTCACCTGAGGCCTGCTGGCAGTTGCAGACTCGTGGTTTCTGCCCTGTACATTCCTGCTCGCAAACACAGTTCCAGTTAATTTATGAACATTGCTAGCACTTGTGAGCTGAGAGATTTGTTTGGTGTTATCACTGATGGACATAAACGCCCGTGCTATCGCAATGGCCTTACTGAGGGTCGGTGTCTCTACAGTCAAAAGTTTTCGTAGGATGGTCTCGTGGCCATTGCCCAGTACAAAAAAAGTCTCTGAGCATCTGCTCCAGGTAGCCATCAAACTCACATTGTCCTGCAAGTCGCCTTAGCTCGGCGAGGTAGCTCACCACTTCTACATCCCATCCCTCCCACCCCACCACCCAGGCAAGAGTCCCATACTCTTTTTCCTGAGCCTTCCTCCTGTGTTAAGGCTCTTTAATGTTATCACCAGATTACCTGCAAACTGAGAGAGCAACTTCGCAGCTGCATCAATCATTGCCGAGACAGGCCGTGTACAGCAGAGGGTCACACAAAGCTCAGCACTGTTCTGAGCGTCATTTTCAGCCCTGCCATCAGGGGACTATTCCGACTGCACCAATGTGACTGTTCTATTTCTAAAAGTGTTTTATCCTTTATTGAAACTCAAGAGCAGGAAACGTTAAATGGAATGCTGCTGCCTTGTAGCTCCCAGATTACCTTGAATCGTTTTTGATTTAAAGGGACATTCTCTGCATGGAGAAGTCGGCAAATTCTTCTTTTAATTTGCTGCAAGGGATGGTCTAGAACACCAGTGATGATATTATCTGCAACCGACACAATGACGTTTGTCAGTGTGATTTACTTCACTTCACAGTGTGTTTCAAAATAAATAAGAAGATAATTTGTCAAAAGAGCTCAAAGGGTTTTTCTCCTTAGAGCAGAGAAGCTTAAGGGGAGATTTACCAGAGGCGTTATGATTTGATTGAATGGTGGAGCAGGCTCGGGGGGCCAAATGGCCTACTCCTGCTCCTAATTCTTATGTTCAAAATCATCAAGGGTTTTCGATAAAGTAAATAGAAACATAGAAACATAGAAAATAGATGCAGGAGCAGGCCATTCGGCCCTTCGAGCCTGCACCACCATTCAATATGATCATGACTGATCATTCACCTCAGTACCTCATTCCTGCTTTCTCTCCATACCCCTTGATCCCTTTAGCCGTAAGGGCCACATCTAACTCCCTTTTGAATATATCTAACGAACTGGCCTCAACAACTTTCTGCGGTAGAGAATTCCACAGGTTCACAATTTTCTGAGTGAAGAAGTTTCTCCTCATCTCGGTCCTAAATGGCTTACCCCTTATCCTTAGACTGTGACCCCTGGTTCTGGACTTCCCCAACATTGGGAACATTCTTCCTGCATCTAACCTGTCCAATCACATCAGAATTTTATATGTTTCTATGAGGTCTCCTCTCATTCTTCTAAATTTCATTGAATATAAGCCTAGTCGATCCAGTCTTTCTAAGGAGAAACTGTTCCCACTGGCAGAAGGGTCGGTAAACAGTGGACCCATATTTAAGATAATTGAGAGAAGCTGTCTTATGAAGAAAGGTTGAGTAGGTTGTGCCTGTACTCATTGGAGTTTAGAAGAATGAGAGGTGATCTTATTGTAAAATATAAGATTCTGAGGGGGCTCGACAGGGTAGATGCTGAGAGGATGTTTCCCCTCGTGGGGGAATCTAGAACTAGGGGGCATAGTTTCAGAATAAGGGGTTGCCCATTTAAAACGGAGATGGGGAGGAATTTCTTCTCTCAGAGGATTGTAAATCTGTGCAGTTCTCTGCCCCAGAGAGCTGTGGAGTCTGGGTCATTGAATGTATGTAAGATGGAGATGGACAGATTTTTTGAGTGATAAGGGAGTCAAAGGTTATGGGGAACGGGCGGGGAAGTGGAGCTGAGTCCAGGATCAGATCAGCCACGATCTTATTAAATGGCGGAGCAGGCTCGAGGGGCCAAATGGCCGACTCCTGCTCCTATTTCTTATGTTCTTATGTTGTTATGAACCAGAGGCGATGTGAGGAACTTTTTTTTTAACGCAGCGAGTTGTTATGATCTGGAATTCACTGCCTGACAGGACGGTGGGAGCAGATTCAACAGTAACTTTCAAAAGGGATTTGGATAAATATTTGAAGGGAAAAATTTACAGGGCTATGGGGAAAAAAAATCATAGAATTATAGAATAGTTACAGCACAGGAGTAGGCCATTTGGCCCCTCGAGCCTGCTCTTAACCTTCTCTGCTCTAAGGAGAAAAACCCTTTGCGCTGCTTTGGCAAAATATCTTCTCATTTATTTTGAAACACACTGCGACATGAAGTAAATCACATTGACAAGGACGGGGGGAGTGGGATTAATTGGGTTGCTCGATTAAAGAACTGGCACAGGCACGATGGGCCGAATGGCCTCCTTCTGTGCCCTAGGATTCTATGAAAACATGTTTTCCTCGTGAAAGCTTCCCCATTAAATTCAGGAACAAAACAGTGGGCAATTGGGTGGTGTGTTGGATTAAATATTAATCTTTTCTCTCAGACCCTTGGGTTTAAATCTAGCCTAGAAGAGATGAAAGTCTGTTGACTGTGAGTCTGATGCGTTTTGCCCAAATTCAGTTCCTAATGAGCACTGGGCCCACAACAGAAACTGTTTCTCCTTCAGCACCAACTGATACTAGCTTAGCAATCTGACCCAGGATAGGGTATGGGGTGGCCAGCTGTCAGTCAAGGCTCACTGAGTGGTACTCTCACCTCTGAGTTGCAAGACTGTTGGTTTAAATCCCACTCCAGGGCTGTTTTCCCTGCCTGGGGAGTCTAGGACTAGGGAACAGAGGGTCGGCTAATTAGGACTGAGATGAGAAGTTTCTTCACTCAAAGGGCGGTGAATCTCTGAAATTCTCTACCCCAGAGAGCTGCTCAGTCGTGAGTCTATTCAAGGCTGAGAGAAATAGATTTTTGGATACAAAGGATCTCAAGGGATATGGGAAATGGATGAATAGTAGAGTTGAGGTAGAAGATCAACCACAATCGTATTGAATGACAGAGCAGGTGCAAAGATCGGAATGGTATACTCCTGCTCTCATGTCTTATATTCTTATGTCCAGAGACATGAGAACATAACCCAGGCCGATTCTCTAGGACAGCACTGAGGGAGTGCTGAACTGTCGGAGGTGCCGTCTTTGAAATGAAATGTTAAACCGAGGCCCCACCTGCCCTCCAAGGTGAAAGTAAAAATCCTTTGGCAGTATTTCGAAGAGTTGGGGAGTTCCCTCACCCAACATCACTAAAACAGATTATCTGGTTTTTCCTCACATTGCTGTTTGTGGGAGCTTGCTGTGCGCAGATTAGCTGGGTGCGATTCTCACATTACCACAGCGACTAGGGCCCAGGAGCAGTCCTACGAGGAGGCCTTCCGACCTGCCCGCTCCCCTCCACACAGGATGCCTAAAGATCAGGAGTGTGGGACTGAAGTGCAACCAAAATTTGAGGAGCAGCCCCTTCAAATAATGGAACAGGGGCTGCAACCTCGCACACTGAACATACACATGAAACACGGACTCCTCCAGACCGCAGAAATTACAGGCGGCCTGGGAGTCCGTGAACCGACTTAAAAACTTATTGCACAGGACTGCTCCGTGCAACACCCTCCAGGCCAGGTCTCCAATAGATAAAGGGAGGACTCCCGGATAGAGAATACTCCATTGGGGACCCCCGCCTCCTCCGGAGGTGCGCCATGGCTTGTCCGGACGGCAGACGAGGATGGCAAAGTGGAAAGTGTGCAAGAGCAGCCCGTACAGGAATCCCCTCCGCGCAGAACTGAAAGGCATGGAGGGGATTTCCCTGAGGAGGCTCAAGTTGTGAGGCGCCAGCTCCCGAGGGAGTTTTTGGGGCTTGGCGCCGATGAGGAATTCCGTCCGGACAGGGGTCAGTTTGGACGGGATCTCCCCATGTGCTTGAGCCTCCTCGACACACCTAACAGAGTCAGGTCAACAGCTCTACAACTCTTTTAGAGTAAACAAATCAACATTAGATCGAGTGCCCCCCGAATCTGGGGGATACTGCAGACACTTATAACAGCCCTCTTTCTTTTGGGGGGGGTTTTTTGTGTTTTTTTAGGGCATTAAAATTCAATATTTTACAAGTGCCCCCTATAAAAGTGGAGGGGGACACTAAAACCCCGGCAATTATAACAAATTAAACTTTAAAACATAAAATCAAATTAAAATTTGGTTGCCGGGGGTGATGATGCACTCCAGTCCCTCCGGTGCCCACCTCTCACGGAAGGCCGCGAGCGTACCGGTGGACACCGCGTGCTCCATCTCCAAGGACACCCTGGCCCGAATGTACGCGCGGAAGAGAGGCAGGCAGTCGGGCTGAACGACCCCCTCGACCGCCCGCTGCCTGGACCGGCTGATGGCCCCCTTGGCCGTGCCCAGGAGCAGTCCTACGAGGAGGCCTTCGGACCTACCCGCTCCCCTCCACACAGGGTGCCCAAAGATCAGGAGTGTGGGACTGAAGTGCAACCAGAAATTGAGGAGCAGCCCCTTTAAATAATGGAACAGGGGCTGCAACCTCGCACATTCGATAAAAACATGGAACACGGACTCTTCCAGACCGCAGAAATTGCAGGCGGCCTGGGAGCCCGTGAACCGACTTAAAAATTTGTTGCACGGGACTGCTCCGTGCACCACCCTCCAGGCCAAGTCCCCGATGAATAGTGGGAGGATTCCCGCGTAGAGTGCCCTCCATCGGGGACCCCCGCCTCCTCCGGACAGCAGGATGGTGCGCCATGGCGTGTCCGGATGGCAGGCGAGGATGGCAAAGTTGAGAGTGTGCAGGAGCAGCCCGTACAGGAAACCCCTCCGCGCGGAACTGAAAGGCACGGAGGGGATTTTCCCGAGGCGGCTCAAGTTGTGAGGCGCCGGCTCCCGAGGGAGGTTCCGGGGTTTGGCGCCGATGAGGAATTCCGTCCGGACGGGGGTCAGTTCGGGCGGGATCTCCCCACGTGCTTGAGCCTCCTCGACACACCTAACGGAGTCAGGTCAACAGCTCTACAAACCTGTGAGCATACTCACAAGTGCATACATTACACCTCCCTAACAGCACTGTGGGAGCACCTTCACCACACGGACTGCAGCGGTTCAAGAAGGCGGTTCACCACCACCTTCTCAAGGGGCAATTAGGGATGGGCAATAAATGCTTGGGCCTTGCCAGCGACACTGACAAACTGTGAATTAATGTTTATTTAAAAATGACAGCTGTGTACCTGGATTGAATGCAGTTTATTGTTCCGTATCTGAAGTGTTTGGTTCACAGCGTTTGGCATTTTAAACGTTTAACCTCCTCTCACGTTTTATCAGAACCACGAGTTTCTCGACGAGCCGGTTTTCGAACAGAACTGCCTGGAAAGCTCAATGCAGAATTGTCCGTCCACTCACAGCCCGTCTCTGTCCTCGGAGTCAGGCACGGCCAGCACCTGCTGCTCTCGTCGCAGCCACAAGAAGTCCACCCACCTCCCCAACTCCAGCATGTCGGCAGCTCACCTGAGGAGCATGCAGGAACTCAGCACCATTCACATCCAGTGTGGGGAGCAGACCTCCTTCAACACCAGGTACTGCCTCAGGGCTCAAGGCCATCCTATGATCGTAACATAAGAGGTAGAAATTTACCCCGACCCACCAAGGGAGCGGTTCGGCTGGGCCAGCGGCCTGGAACCCGAAAGGGAACCCGAAACCTGTTGGCAGCCATGATCGTGCTAAATGGCGGAGCAGGCTCGAGGGGCCGTATGGCCTACTCCTGATCCGATTTCTTATGTTCTTATGGTTTCAGAATAAGGGGTCGCCCATTTAAGATGGAGATGAGGAGGAATTTCTTCTCTCAGAGGGTCGTGAATCTTTGGAATTCTCTGCCCCAGAGAGCTGTGGAGGCTGGGTCATTGAATATATTCAAGGCAGAGATAGTCAGATTCTTGAGCGATCAGGGAGTCAAGGGTTATGGGGAGCAGGCAGGGAAGTGGAGTTGAGGCCAAGATCAGATCAGCCATGATCGTATTAAATGGCAGAGCAGGCTCGAGGGGCCGAATGGCCGACTCCTGCTCCTATTTCTTATGTTCTTATGTTCAGTGGATAGCACACTCGTCTCTTAGTCAGAAAGTTGTGGTTTCGTGTCCCACTCCAGGGTGTTAGACACCAACCCAGTGTCTGCTGTACATGGCTTCTCTAAAATAGTTTTCTTAAAGAGGGGGCAGAGATATTAATGTACGATACCGTTAGTGACACATTGATCTAAAGGTGGCCCATTTTATCCAACTTTGCTACTTTTGGTATAATGGATAAATTCATGCATTTTTCAAAACAATTTTAACACTGAGTAGTTACTGGCTGATTTATTAATGAAGGTAAGAGATAAAATATTGATAAATACTGCGCTGTTTCAATGTTCAGCGAAAACTATCCCTAAAGAGGTGTCCTCGGTGAAACGATCACCAACGGTCCTGCTATCTTCTGAGACCGAACGTGTCCCTTTGTGTGAGGCCACACCTGGATTACTGTGCACAGTTCTGGTTTCCTTATTTACGGAAGGATATACTTGCTTTGGAGGCAGTTCAAAGAAGGTTCACAAGGTTGATTCTTGAGATGAAGGGGTTGTCTTATGAAGAAAGGTTGAGCAGGTTGGGCCTCTACTCACTGGAGTTTCAAAGAATGAGAGGTGACTTTACAGAAATGTGTAAGCTTCTGAGGGAGCTTGACGGGGTAGATGTAGAGAGGATGTTTCCACTCATAGGATTGATAGTGGATTCGACACTGACCGTGTCTAGTCATTGCAGAGCAATTAACAAAGCAAACAGAATACCGAGCTACAGTGAAACGGATTTGCATTTATATAGTACCTTACCTGTCCTCTGGACGTCACAAAGCACTTTACAGTTAGTGAATTCGTAGTCACTGTTGTTTTGGGGACCAGCCCAGCAGCCAATTTTCACAGTGATTATTTGCAGCAGTTTTTCGTGTGCGCTTCTGCGCATGCGCGTCCTGGACCCGCCCCCTTTCTGTGCATGCACGCTCGATTCGATCACGCATGCGCAGCACGACATACGAGGAAGCAGGAAGTGGCACCTTTTCACACAGCAAAGATTCACAGAGAACAATTAGATAAACGACCAGTTAATCTGTTTTTGGTTATCTTAGTTGGGGGATAAATGTTGGTCAACAGGCCAGGAGATCTCCCCTGCTTTCCTTTAAACAGTGCAGTGTAACATTAACACTGACTGAAGTTAGAGAACTCTGTGTTCATCTATGGATGGGACGGTAATCATCATCATCATACGCGGTCCCTCGAACGAGGAGGACTTGCCTCCTCAAGAGTTCACAGTTGTTTCGATGAAGGACCCGATGTTCCAGGTCCTGAACTCCAATTGAGGGGGTGGAAGATGCCTATGCGTGGATTTTTTTAACGTGGGGTGACCGTTGCACACCAGCCACCACACGGGCTTGACAGAGCTTGGCCTTTATCCAGTGGCAAGGTTAACCAGGACGACTGGAGACCAGCTCTGCTGCACGGGCCTAGTGCGCACACATATCACAGTGTGGGCTGGGCCCGTGCTGCCCCTGGGCCCTCGGCCCTTCTGGGCTCCGTACCCTCATTCGCTGCACTTTCGCCCACCATGTTCCAGGGCCCAGCGCTCCAGCTCTATTTATAGCCCCGACCTGCGGTGGTGTTCCCACACAGGTCGGGACGGCCTACGATGGGACGCTAAAGCGAGGCCCCATCTGTTTTCTCCAGGTGGACATAAAAGATCCCAAGGCACTGTTTCGAAGAAAAGCAGGGGAGTTATCCCCAGTGTCCTTTGGACTAATATTTATCCCTCAATCAACATCTCTAAAAACAGATTATCTGGCCATTAACACAATTCTGTTTGTGGGAGCTTGCTGTGTGGCTGTCTGCCGTGTTTCCCACATTACAACAGTGACTACACTCCAAAAGTACTTAATTGATTGTAAAGCACTTTGGGATGTTCGTGATAGGCACTATATAAATGCAAGTCTTTTATATTATATCATGCTAATTAACCTATTTACCAGATTTTACACGTGGTGATTACAGTATTTTATTATTCAGTCAAATAAAGCATGGATACAAGAGAGAGAGAGCATTTTTAAAAACCGTTCTGAATGCAGGAAAAACACACAAATGACCTTGAAGATTTCCTCAGTTTAGAGAGCTGCCATTTTTGGCAAACTATGAGATTCCTTGGATAGGGGGGATTGTCCGATGTGGAGATTGAGTAGACTAGGTCTATATTCTCTCGAGTTTAGAAGAATGAGAGGTGATCTCATTGTAACATACAAAATACTTACAAGGCTTGACAGGGTAGATGCAGGGAGGATGTTTCCTCTGGCTGGGGAATCTAGAACCAGGGGTCACAGTGTCAGAATAAGGGGTCAGCCATTTAGGACTGAGATGAGAAGATACTGCTTCACTCAGAGGGTGGTGAATCTTTGGAATTCTCTACCCCAGAGGGCTGTGGAGGCTCAGTCGTTGAGTATATTCAAGACAGAGATCGATAGATTTTTGGATAGTAAGGGAATCAAGGGATATGGGGATAGTGCAGGAAAGTGGAGTTGAGGTAGAAGATCAGCCATGATCTTATTGAATGGCGGAGCAGGCTCGAGGGGCTGAATGGCCGACTCCTGCTCCTAATTCTTATGGGCTTATAAACCCAAGAAGGCGACATATTCTTAATATTAGAGCTGGCCATTCAGGAGGGAGATCAGGAGCGGTTTTTCACACAAAAAGGGTTGTTGAAATTTGGATTCACCACCCTCTGAGTGAAGCAGTATCTTCTCATCTCAGTCCTAAATGGCCGACCCCTTATTCTGAGACCGTGACCCCTGGTTCTAGACTCCCCAGCCCGGGGAAAACATCCTCCCCGCCCCCACACACACACTGCTGAAGATGTTGGGGATCAATTGGAGCTTTAATGGTAGAGAGAGGAAGATTTTTGTTGGGTAAGGGGTATCAAAGGATATAGAGTTCAGGCAGGTAAATGCCATAGAGGTACGGATCAGTCAGGATCTAATTGAATGGCAGAGCAGACCCGACGGGCTAAATGGTCTCCTCCTGTTCCCAATGAAGGAAAACTCGCATTTATATAGCGCCTTTCACCACAACAGAATGTCCCAAAGTGCTTTACAGCCAATGAAATACTTTTTGGAGAGTAGTCACTGTTGTAATGTAGGAAAGGCGGCAGCCAATTTGCTCACAGCAAGCTCCCACAAACAATAATGTGATCATGGCCATATAATCTGTTTTTGTTATGTTGATTGAGGGACAAATATTGGCCCAGGACATCGGGGATAATGCCCCTGCTCTTCTTCAAAGTAGTGCCATGAGATCTTTTACATCCAGCTGAGAGAGCAGACGGGGCCTCGGTTTAAAGTCCCCTCCGTAAGACGGCACCTCCGACAGTGCGGCGCTCCCTCAGCACTGCACTGGGAGTGCCAGCCTAAAGTTTTGTGCTCAAGTCTCTTGGACCCACAACCTTCGGACTCCCAGGCGAGTGTGCTACCCACTGAGCCACGGCTGACACCGAATATCGGAGCCGGTGATTGTGTTACAGGCGGTAATTGTGCTTTTTTTTTTTCATTGCAGCCGCTCCAGCCTGAACGATAAATCGGAGGAGGGTGTGAGAATCAACTGCAAGAGCTCCCAAATCACCACGGCGATAATCAGCATCCCCACGCCGCGCGGCACCACACCCGATGGCGAGAACCGGCAATCCATCCCCAACCAGTCCCACACCAGCATGAACACCGCAAGCTGCAATATCGTAAAAGTGTCTGCCTTGTAAAAAGAAAAAAAAAAAACCCTGCCCTAGCTCTCAAGTCACCTGACATCCTCCAGATCACATGATACTGACAACCGCCTGGCAAGGGTCAAAGGGGAAACTGTGGACGAGACCGAACCCGACGGAAAAGGGCGTGGGTGATCTGACATCACCGCGTCCGCGTCTCAAAGCAACAGCAAGGGTTTCACCGCAAATCTTTCTTCCCGTTTATTTTTTTTGGGGGTGTGGAGACTGCCGGTGGTGGGGGGGGGGGGCCTAAGGCCGGAGTGGCTCAATGCGGGACACATTGGGGACAACGAGAGATACAAAAGGAGCCTACGCCTCATCCTTTCATTTTTTAAGCACCTATCTTAGGTGGCGTTTAAGATGGATAATATTTATTCACAAACTAGAAATGTGACGAGGCGCACCAGTTGCAAAAAGGGGAGAGCGGGATTTTTATTTAGCGTGGAAGAGTAACTTAAAGACAAAAAGAACAGCGTCTCACGAAAGACAAAGAGATTTCGGCTGCAGATGTTGTAGTCACCTACTTTTTGGCACATTTCTATTGTGCGTTACACATGGAACAGAGGACAGCTACTAAGCGCTGATGGTCATCAGCCTATGGTCTATAGTATCAATAAGCTTTCATTTCTGCTGTTTAATCCACGTGACATTTCAGTGTGCGTTACTCACAAGAAGCAGCAATTGTGTGAACATGGTGTTTGTCGGTTAAGTACAGTCCGTGTGCATATTGTGAGGAGAACACAGAACCCAGAGAATTTGAGTCATTCCATGCACTAATCCCTCTCTTCCCCACTTTCATTTAGTCCACTCTTTCACTTAGGTCACTAGGACTTTATTAGAATTAGTTAAAGAAAAACGGTTTATGTATTTTGCAACAAAAAAAAACTTGCGTGTGGATTGGAAACTTTGCGGGCGGCTGTAAAATGTTTTGTTTTCGCTGTCTCCTCTTTCCAGAACTTCAGGCTCAATCTAGATTAAATGCAAACACTCAATGGGTCAGGCAGCATCTGTGGAGGGAGACAGAGTTAAGGTTTCAGGTCGATGAATTTCCGTCAGAACTGGAAAAAGTTAGAGATGTTGCGGGTTTTTAAGCATGTGCAGGGAACAGGGAAAGGGAGGAGGGGAGGGAGGGCAGAACAAAAGGGAAGGTCTGTGATAGGGAGGAGGGCAGGAGAGATTAGAGAGACAAAAGGGATGATGGTGCGAGGCAAAAGGAGATGGTAATGGGATAGGTAAAGAAACAAAAGATGGGTCTAGAGGGGATGTAAATGGGAATGGCAGAATCGTCAACAGCTGCTGTCTGAAAAAAATGAGGGCCGTGGTTATGGTCTGAAATTGTTGAACTCGATGTTGAGTCCAGAAGGCTATAAAGTGTCTATACAAAAGATGAGGTGCTGTTCCTCGAGCTTGCGTTGAGCTTCATTGGAACATAGGGATATAGGAACAGGAGGAGACCATTCAGCCCCTCGAGTCTGTTCCGCCATTCAATGCGATCATGGCTGATCTCATCGCCGAGAGCATGCAGAAAACAAGCGCAGGCAGCGGAAGGAGCGTGCGGCAAACCAGACTCCCCACCCACCCCTTTCCTCCAACCACTGTCTGTCCCCCCTGTGACAGAGACTGTAATTCCCGTATTGGACTGTTCAGTCACCTGAGAACTCACTTTTAGAGTGGAAGCAAATCTTCCTCGATTTTGAGGGACTGCCTATGATGATCATGGCTGATCTGTGACCTAACTCCATATATCCACCATTGCCCCATATCCCTTAATACCTTTAGTTAACAGAAATCTATCAATCTCTAATTTAAAATTAACAATTGATCTAGCATCAATTGCAGTATGTGGAAGAGAGTTCACAATGTCTACCACCCTTTGTGTGTAGAAGTGTTTCCTAACTTCACTCCTGAAAGGCCTGGCTCTATTGTTTAGGTCATGTCCCTGGTCCTAAACTCCCCAACCGTGGTAATGGTGTTTCTCTATCTACCCCGTCAGTTCCCCTTAATATCCTGAAAACTTTGATCAAATCATCCCTTAACCTTGTAAATTGTAGGGAATACAACCCTAATTTGTGTAATCTCTCCTCGTAACTTAATCCTTGGAGTCCGAGTATCATTCTGGTAAATCCACGCTGCACTCCTTCCAAGGCCAATATACCCTCCCTAAGGTGTGGTGCCCAGAACTGCTCACAGTGCTCCAGGTGTGGTCTAACCAGGGTTTTGTACAGCTGCAGCATAACTTCTACTCCCTTGTATTCTAGTCCTCCAGATAGAAAGGCCAGCATTCCATTAGGCTTTTGGATTATTTTCTGTACCTGTCCATGACATTTTAATGATCTATGTACCTGGACCGCCCCAAGTCTCATTGGACCTCCACTAGTTTCTAGCTTTTCACCATTTAGAAAGTATTCTGTTCTATCCTATGTTCAAAGTTTGCCTATAGCGAAAGGACGCGGCTGCTGCCAATACACAGGAAGTAGATGCCCATGCACAGTTCCAGTGTTTGCTGTTTATTTGTTTATTGTTGCCCGACTTCCTAAAATGAGGAATTGAGAAGTTGATGAAAACAAATCTTGTTCAGTTGTAGTTTACTTTATTAATTGTGTTAATTGTAGAATTTATTGAGTTTATGAGCCACTTGTTTGAAAGGAGATTGGTCACCATCAGGAGTCACCTCCGTTTCCTAAAATAGAGGGCTGAGGAATTTGGTGTGAGCACGATGGTTCCTGAGATGTACAACGCACTGGGGATTATTGTACAAGTCCTCACTCCCAGCGGGGAACCTTATCCACTGGGAAGGCATCTCAGAATGTCCGGCGCGCACAGCTTGCGATTTTCTACCCTTTCCCATTTTCGTGGGCAGTGCATGCTCCAACTGTACAGGGTATTGGTGAGGCCACACCTGGAGTACTGCGTGCAGTTTTGGTTTCCTTATTTAAGGAGGGATATACTTGCATTAAAGGCAGTTTAGAGAAGGTTCGCTAGGTTGATTCCTGAAATGAAGGGGTTGTCTTATGAGGAAAGGTTGAACAGGTTGGGCCTGTACTCATTGGAGTTTAGAAGAATGAGAGATGAAATGTACAAGACTCTGAGGGGGTTTGACAGGGTAGATGCAGAGAGGATGTTTCCCCTCGTGGGGGAATCTAGAACTAGGGGACATAGTTTCAGAATAAGGGGTTTCCCATTTAAAACAGAGACGAGGAGGAATTTCTTCTCTCAGAATCTTTGGAATTCTCTACCCCAGAGAGCCGTGGAGGCTGGGTCATTGAGTATATTTAAGGTGGAGATGGACAGATTTTTGAACGATAAGGGAGTCAAGGGTTATGGGGAGCAGGCGGGGAAGTGGAGCCGAGTCCATGATCAGATCAGTCATGAACTTATTGAATGGTGGAGCAGGCTCGAGGGGCTGTATGGCCAACTCCTGCTCCTATTTCTTATGTTCTCATATTCTTATATAGTATTCAGTTACAGAGCTGGATGGGTAGAGGTCAGGAAGGACATCTCTGTCCCATTTCCTCAGGCGGAGAGGGAACATTGCGGAATGGGGGTGGTGGGGGGGGGCGGGGGAGGGGAGGGATGTCAGGAAGAAGAACGAGAGGTGAAGAAGAATCTAACTAAAAAGGATTTATTAACAGAAGGATGAAAATGTAAGTAGGCAAGTAGTCATATGTTGCCAAAGTTTTGTTCTAATCACCACATGTCATGTACTCGGAGTTCCTTTATTTTATGTACCCTGTTGGGAGTCCTGGGAGTGATTTCCGACTTCAGTACCGACAAAGTAAAATATTGAGATACATCACATACAGAGCATGAGCACATCATCTCAATGTTCGTGATTTAGCACAAAGAACGCTCTCCCCATACCTCATCCAGCATTGATAAATCTCCCCGACTGCCTCTGGGAATAAAGATTAATCTTCCCCGGCACTTCTGAGAAACATCAGAGGGTTACAAAATAAATATGGGAGATGGGAGGGGAGGGGGAGAGGGGAATAGAGGAGCGGGAAGGGGAGAGGATGAGGGGAGCTGAGGGGAGGGGAGGGGAGGGGAATGGAATGGAGGGGAAGGGAGGGAAGGGAGGGAAGGGGAGAGGAGCAGAGGAGAGGAAAAGGGAGTAGGGGAGGGAAGAGGAGGAGAGGAAAGTGGAGGAGAGGGAAGGGGAGAGAAGCTGAGGGGAGGGGAAGGGGAGAGGAGCAGAGGAGAGGGAAAGGGAGTAGGGGAGGGCATAGGAGAGGGAAGTGGAGGAGAGGGAAGGGGAGGAGAGGGAGGAAGAGGAGGAGAAGCGGAGGAGTGGAAGGGAGGGAAGGGGAGTAGAGGAGGGTGGAGGAGCGGAACGGATTGTGGAGGGGAGAGGAGGAGCGTGAAGGGGCGAGGAGGAAGGAAGGGGGGAGGGAGGAGAGTGGAGGAGGAAGGGAGGGAATTGACAGTCAGGACTCATCCGATCGGGTAACGAAGGGGCTGCTCGCTTTCCCGATGGATGCGGGAAGGCGGGCTGCCATGAAGAGGGCGGGGCGGTTGGAGGTGGTGGGTCATGTGATGAAAAAGCTACGTCCAACCAGAATTGGCACCCCTAACCTCACCATGGAAACCTGTTGGAGGGGAAAGCTCCCACACGCTGATTATTATGGGATTTGAATGGTTTTAAATAGAGTGGAAAGGTTCAAAAGGTCTTCATGACTTGGGCCACCATTATTTTCAGATGGGTTGCCGATGAATAAGATTTCTGCCTCCCCTTCCCCAGCCCGCCCGCCCCTCCCCCCCCCTCACTCACTCCCCTAATCTCCCCTCACCCCCCTCCAAACTCACTGCCCTTCCCTCTCCTCCCCTCTCCACCCCTTCCCCCTCCCCAACACGTCCCCTTTCCCCCTCCCCTTCCCCACCCTCCCTACCCACTCTGCCCCACTTCCCTCTCCCCTCTTCCCCACACACACTTCCCTAATCCCTACCCCACCACACCCTCCCCTTCCACCCTCTCCTTCCACCCTCTCCTTCCCCACCACACTCACTCCCCATCCCCTTTTCCCCCTCCCCCCTTCCCTTCCCCCCCACACTCACTCCCCTTCCCCTTCTCCCCCTTCCCTCTTTCCCCTCCCCTTCCCCGTCCCCCTCCCCTTACCCCTTCCCCCTCCCCTTACCCCTCCCCTTACCCCTCTCCTTCCCCCTCCCCTTCCACTCTCCCCTTCCCCCTCCACACTCACTCCCCTTCCCCCTCCGCTTCCCCCCTCCCCTTCCCTCCATACACTCACTCCCCCTACTCCGCCCCCCTCTCCCCTTCCCTCTCCTCCCCTTCCCCCCACACTCACTCCCCTAATCCCTACCACTCCCTCACCACCCACTCCCCCCACTGCCCTCTGCTCCACTCCCGTTCCCTCTCCTCCCTTCCCCTACCTCCCACACTCACTCCCCTAAACCCCTATCATCCCCATCCCACAAACTCCCCTTCCTTCTACTCCCATCCCCCCAACTTCCCTCACCTCCCCTCCCTCCCCTCCACTACACTTCCCTCCCCCGCCTCCTCTCCCCTCCCCTCTCCTCCACTCATTTCCCCTTCCTCTCCTCTCCTCCCCTCCCCATTCTCTTTCTGGAACAAGCACCTGGTTTGTTGTCGGTGGAAATGCATAGAGCCTCCTCACCTCCCAAACCTGACCCAAGCTTTTTGTTGTGTTTATATCGAGCTGAGCCCACAGTGGGTCGGCCTGGATTCACAGTACCGTTAGTGGGGAGGCGCGGGGAGGGAGGGAGGGAGCATTTGCACACATTCCTGGCACCCCTTTCTCTGCCATTTCTTGTCCCCAGCATGAACACATCGCGGGTCTGAAGAGCGTGCGCTGAGATTATCCTTTCTGATTCCGTTTTACTTTCTCCAAATTGCAAAGGATGTGTTTGAAGTCAGTTCCACTTTGTTTATCAGCCGCAATATGTTAATATCGGTGCCCCCTGCTCTATTCAGACGGGCTGAAAAGTGGTATTCCGACACAATTACAGCCATCCGCAGCATCCGATGTACCTAGACTATTAGAATGGCTTCACGTTCTTGCGTTTTTTCTGATCTGTGTGCTGTGTAAGTATTATTTTAATTAGTCCCATTTTTAATATTTGTATTGAGGCCTTCCTGTTGAAGACTAAGATGAAAAAGCATTTTGAATTCTCCATCACAGTTCAACGGGAAGACAATGTAGGGAAAGTGCCTATGATCATATATTCTCAGCATCAGACCAGCTCTGTATTCATCGTACAGTAGAAGAAGTCAATAAACTTGATAGTGGTGAGATATTTTCTCTGTCACCCAGCGTGATACCTCTTTAAATTGTGGGACAGGGCTCTGTTTGTGGGGCCCACCTCAGCAACTCGCCGCGGCTTCTCCCAAACCCGTGACCTCTGCCACCTAGAAGGTCAAGGGCAGCAGGCGCATGGGAACACCACCATCTCCACGTTCCCTTCCCTTCCAGCCCCAGTCAAAGGGTCAAGCGTTTGTGGGCATTTAGCGTAATGCTCGAGTTGGTCTATGTTTAATATAGGAAGGAGGGAATTATGGTATTGGAAACATATCGGCCATTCCTTCATCGTCGCTGGGTCACAATCCTGGAACTCCCTCCCTAACAGCACTGTGGGAGCACCTTCACCACACGGACTGCAGCGGTTCAAGAAGGCGGCTCACCACCACCTTCTCAAGGGGGCAATTAGGGATGGGCAATAAATGCCGGCCTGGCCAGCGATGCCCACATCCCAGGAACATTTTTTTTTAAATTGGGATAACACCTATATTTGAAGGGTCGTGGGACATCGGTCATGCCAAAGACCTGCTTTCAAAATAGTTCATACAAAGAATGAAATGAGCTGAACACATCCTGAGGCCTCTCACACCCATTTACAGTTTACTTTATACACTTAGCTACCAGCAGCAAGATCCAGCACGTTTTTGAGGACACCTACAACTATTCCTGTATCTCGTCTTAATGTTTAATCATTTAAAGAATTCTGTTTGATAAATGCCGGCCTTTCCAGCGATGCCCACATCCCAAGAACGAATTTAAACAAATATGGGACAAAGAGTCATTTAAACCGCTTCACAAAGGAAAGTTCTCCACGCCCCCAGCCCAGAACAAAAAAACATATTCCCATTTGCAAACACGCCAGCAATTTCCCAAGATGTGTTCGCTCAGAGCAACACTCTGAATTGGGAGGGTCAGATGGTGAAATCACCCTTATACTTTCAGAGACTCAAACACCACAGGAGACCATTCGGCCCATCATGGCTGTGCCGTCTCTGAAAAAAGCGACCCACTTAAACCCGCACCCCCACCCCACCCCCCCGCTCCCCCCGCTCTTTCCCCATAGCCCTGCTGCTTTTTTTTCCGTTATCCAATTCCCATTTGGAAGTTACTATTGATGAATCTGTTTCCACTGTCCTTTCAGGCAGTGCATTCCAGATCAGAACAACTTGCCACGTGAAAACATTTCTCCTCATCTAGGCCCCCTGGATTTTTTGGCCAAGTATCTTCAATCTGTGTCCTCTGCTTACCGACCCTCCTGCCTATGGAAATAGGTTCTCCAGGTAAGGGGATAAGGGGTTATGGGGAGCGAGCAGGGCAGTGGACCTGAGTCCATGATCGGATCAGCCATGATCTTATTGAATGGCGGAGCAGGCTCGAGGGGCCGTATGGCCTACTCCTGCTCCTATTTCTTATGTTCTTATGTTCTATTCAACCCATCAAAACCCATCATAATTGTGAACACCTCTATCAAATCTTGCCCTCACCTTCTCTGCTCTAAGGAGAAAAATCTCAGCTTCTCCGGTCTCTCCACATAATTGAAGTCCCGCATCCCTGGGAACATTCTGGTAACATATGAAATAGGAGCAGGAGTCGGCCATTTGGCCCCTCGAGCCTGCTCCGCCATTCAATAAGATCATGGCTGATTTGATCATGGACTCAGCTCCACTTCCCTGCCCGCTCCCCATAACCCCTTATCCCCTTATCATCCAAAAACCTGTCTATCTCCACCTTAAATATATTTAATGACCCAGCCTCCACAGCTCTCTGGGGCAGAGAATTCCAAAGATTCATGACCCTCAGAGAGAAGAAATTCCTCCTCATTTCCGTTTTAAATGTGCGACCCCTTATTCTGAAACTATGCCCACTAGTTCGAGATTCCCTCACGAGGGGAAACATCCTCTCTGCATCTACCCTGTCAAGCCCCTGCAGAATCCTATACATTTCAATAAGATCGCCTCTCATTCTTCTAAACTCCAATGAGTACAGGCCCAACCTGCTCAACCTTTCTTCATACAACAATCCCTTCATCTCGGGAATCAACCTCGTGAACCTTCTCTGAACAGCCTCCAATGCAAGTATATCTTTTCTTAAATACGGAGACCAAAATTGTATGCAGTACTCCAGATGTGGCCTCACCAATACCCTGTACAGTTGTAGCAGGACTTCTCTGCTTTTATACTCTATCCCCCTTGCAATAAAGGCCAATGTTCCATTTGCCTTCCTGATCACTTGCTGTACCTGCATAACTCACTTTTTGTG
Organism: Pristiophorus japonicus; assembly: GCF_044704955.1. Classification (NCBI taxonomy): domain Eukaryota; kingdom Metazoa; phylum Chordata; class Chondrichthyes; family Pristiophoridae; genus Pristiophorus; species Pristiophorus japonicus. Next base: position 124,648,560 of record NC_091993.1, read on the forward strand.
TTTCATGCACAAGGACCCCCAGGTCCCACTGTACTGCAGCACTTTGCAATTTTTCTCCATTTAAGTAATAATTAGCTTTTTTATTTTCCGTGCCAAAGTGAATAACCTCACATTTTCCCACATTATACTCCATCTGTCAAATTTTTGCCCGCTCACTGAGCCTGTCTATAATCCCTTTGCAGATTCTTTGTGTCCTCCTTTGTGAGGTAAATCTCCTCCGGATCCGCACCCAGTATTCCCCATGTGGCAAATGATGCTGGTCAGCTATTCAATGAAGAACTGGGGCCATGTTCCTGATTGCTGCAACCATCGCTGGGAGAGAAGGTGGGGGTGTGGGCGCGGGGCAGAGAATCAGTTGTGACTAACCTGCTCAGAAGCAGCACCGGCAAGTCATTGGCTGTAGGTCACCTGCTTGCGCAATCAACCAATGAATGAGCCTGGGCTGTGAGGGACTACATTTTTAAACTCTAGAGTGGACATTAGTCTTTTACTAACTCCCAAATTAGCAGGAACTAGTTTCAAACTAGTTTGCACAAAGAAAGAAAGACTTGGATTTATATAGCGCCTTTTATGACCACCAGACATTCCAATGCTCTCTACAGCCTATGAAGTACTTTTGGAGTGTAGTCACTGATGTAATGTAGGAAACGTGCCAGCCAATTTGCGCACAGCAAGCTCCCACAAACAGCAATATGATAATGACCAGATAATCTAACTTAGTGATGTTGATTAAGTTGATTAGCCCCAGGACATCAGAGATAACTCCCCTGCTTTTCTTCCAAATAGTGCCAAGGAATCTTTCATGTCCACCTGAGAGAGCAGACGGGGCCTCGGTTTAACATCTCATCCAAAAGACAGCACCTCCGACAGTGCAGCACTCCCTCAGCACTGCACTGGGAGTGTCAGCCTAGATTTATGTGCTCAATTCCCTGGAGTGGGACTTGAACCCACAACCTTCTGACTCGGAGGCAAGCGTGCTGCCCATTGAGCCACAGCAAACTCAGACTAACAGCATGTAGACTTGGCAGAGTCATTAAATTTGTAAAATAATAATACATTCAGGAATGACACCTTGAAAATGTGAACACTCATTTGTAAGGGTCAAATATTCTCTGCTTTATCCCCTTCCTCTCCCTGAAGGCCTGTTTCTGTGCTGTATATCCAATGTAATTCCAATTGATTCGGTGAACCGCCTATTCTTGGTTCCCATGGGAACACGGCTGCCTCTGCTTGCTGCTCTATTCCTTCTTCTGCTGACAGATAACTTTTAACTTAATTTTAGCCAGGTTACTCATTACTTCAGGGGTCACAGTCTCAGAATAAGGGGTCGGCCATTTAAGACTGAGATGAGGAGGGATTTCTTCACTCAGAGGCTTGTGAACCTTTGGAATTCTCTGCCCCAGCAGGCTGTGGAGGCTGGGTCGTTGAGTAGATTTAGTGCTGGTATCGATAGATTTTTTTCGACACTAAAGGAATCAAGGGATATGGGGAGAGGGCGGGTAGGTGGAGTTTAGGTCAAAGGTCAGCCATGATCTTAATGCATGGCGGAATGGGCTCAAAGGGGCCGGATGGCTGCCTTCTGCTCCTAAGTGCGCTCAGCGGGTAGTACACTCGCCTCTGAGTCAGAAGGTTGTGGGTTCCAGTCCCACTCCAGGGACTCGAGCACATAAATCTAGGCTGACACTCCCAGTGCAGTGCTGAGGGAGTGCTGCACTGTCGGAGGTGCCGTTTTTCGGATGAGACATTAAACCGAGGCCCCGTCTGCTCTCTCAGGTGGATGTAATAGATCCCGTGGCACTATTTTGAAGAAGAGCAGGGAAGTTATCCCCGGTGTCCTGGGGCCAATATTTATCCCTCAATCAACATAACAAAAAAACAGATTATCTGGTCATTATCACATTGCTGTGTGTGGGAGCTTGCTGTGCGCAAATTGGTTGCCGCGTTTCCTACATTGCAACAGTGACTACACTCCAAAAAGTATTTCATTGGCTGTAAAGCGCTTTGAGACGTCCGGTTACAAGGGGATCTGTGTAGAAGTGTAAAAGGGTCCGAAATTCAGCCTCCCAAAAAGACCTGTTACTGTCTGAAATCAGCAACTATGCGCGGAGTTGAGTGGCCGCTGCCAGCGAAATTCACCTTGGGGGTTTTTCCGGTGGTCCGCACTTCTGCCCGCGACTGCTGAACCCTCCTAAGTGCGTCATCAAAGCGCGCACCGCCAATCTCCCACACTTCCAGCCAAATTCGTCGTGGTAAATCTTTGATCCGCTGCGTGGTGCCCCCGACAGCTTTTTCTGTCGGTGCACCTTGTTGGACGGGTGTGTGCGACACAACAGCGCGCCGGTTATCCAAGGGGAAGGCGCACTTCCGTGGCTGGCCATGTTTTTTATTTGTTGGCCGTCTGACAGGTAGCGCCTCAAGGCGTTTCACAGGAGTATCATGCGATAAAAATTTGACACCCGAGCCTCATAAGTAGAAATTAGCCCAGGTGACCAAAAGCTTGGTCAAAGAAGCATGTTTTTAAAAGTGCCTTGAAGGCGGAAAGAGAGGTAGAGAGGCGGAGAGGTTTAGGGAGGGAGTTCCAGAGCTTGGGGCCCAGGCAACAGAAGGCACGGCCACCAATGGTTGAGCGATTATAATCAGGGATTATAATTCTCAAGAGGGCAGAATTAGAGGAGCGCAGACATCTCGGGGGGGGTTGTGGGGCTGGAGGAGATTACAGAGATAGGGAGGGACGAGACCATGGAGGGATTTGAAAACAAGGATGAGAATTTTGAAATCGAGGCCTTGCTTAACTGGAAGGCAATGTAGTTCAGCGAGCACAGGGGGTGATGGGTGAGCGGGACTTGGTAAGCGTTAGGACACGATATTAGGATAACATATGAAACGCGCGGCCACTCCCATTAGACTGCCAGAGATTAGACACACTGAACCTTCTCGGGCAGTAGTGGTTTGAATGTATATCGTAACGAGCTGAAACAGGCTCAGGACCCAATGGTCAATTAGACATGCAAACTAGCACTCAAAACAAGTGGAGGTCATTCACCCTGGGCAGTTGTGTCTATAAATGCAGCAATGAACAAGACAGTAACAGGATTACATCCCAGCCTACACCTTCTCACACCCAGTTCCTTCATCTCCAAACTCCTCTCCTCAACTGAACTCTTTCACTGCCTTTTATCCTCACAGGTTGGGAGTCATTCCTGATAATAGGCAATTAAAGTTAATGATTTCTTCAATAGATAGAAAGACTATTTTGTGCTTTTCACGTCCTCAGGATGACCCAAAGCGCTTTACAGCCAATTAAGTATCCTTGAAGTGTCGTCACTGTTGTAAAATAAGGAACATTAAAGCTATACCGCCTGGCTTGGTCACTCTGACTTTTTATTTAACTTCTGACAGTTGTAGCCCTGTCGCGGTCAAAGGTCAATGGCTCACATGTTGTCTCAGTCTCAGTGGGCAGCACTCTCACCTCTGAGTCAGGAGGTTGTGGGTTGAAGTCCCACTCCAGGAGATTGGGCACTAAAATCCAGGCTGACACTCCAGTGCAGTGCTGAGGGAGCACCGCACTGTCGGAGGTGCCGTCCTTTGGATGAGACATTAAACCGAGGCCCCGACTGCTCTCAGGTGGACGTAAAAGATCCCACGGCACTACTTTGATCCTGCCCCGTGTCCTAACTCACACCAAGTCCCGCTCACCCATCACCCCCTGTGCTCGCTGACCTACTTTGGCTCCTGGTTAAGCAACGCTCGATTTTACAATTCTCGTCCCTGTTTGTTCCCTCAGCACTGCAATGGGAGTGTCGAGCTAGATTATCTGCTCAAGTATCCGGAGTTTCTGACTCCGAGGTGAGAGCGCTCCTCACCCAGGGGAAACATCCACCCTGCATCGACCCTGTCAAGCCCTGTACAAATTTTGTATGTTTCAATGAGATCACCTCTCATTCTTCTAAACTCTAGAGAATCTCTCCATGACCTCGCCCCTCCCTATCTCTGTAATCTCCTCCAGCCCCACAATCCCCCGAGATATCTGCGCTCCTCCAATTCTGCCCTTTTGAGCATCCCAGAAGCTCTGGAACTCCCGGCCTAAACCTCTCCGCCTCCCTACTTCTCTTTCCTCCTTTAAGGCTCTCCTTAAAACCTACCTCATCTGCCCTCATTTCTTCTTATGTGGCTCGGTGTCAAATTTTGTTCTAGAACGCTTCTGCCAAGCATCTTGGGACGATTTACTATGTTAGGCACTATCTAAATGCTAGATGTTTTTGTTGTTCATCTGTACTTAAAAGAACATAAGACATAGGAGCAGGAGTAGGCCATTCGGCCCCTCGAGCCTGCTCTGCCATTCAATGAGATCATGGCTGATCTTCTACCTCAACTCCACTTTCCTACACTGTCCCCATATCCCTTGATTCCCTTAATATCAAAAATCTATCGATCTCTGTCTTGAATATACTCAACGACTGAGCATCCACTGTAACTGCTGGTTCTAGACGCCCCAGCCCGGGGGAAATATCCTCCCTGCATCTACCCTGTACGAATTTTATATGTTTCAATGAGATCACCTCTCATTCTTCGAAACTCTAGAGAATATAGGCCTAGTCTACTCAATCTCTCCTCATAGGGCAATCCCACCATCCCAGGAATCAGTCTGGTGAACCTTCGTTGTACTCCCTCTATGGCAAGTATATCCTTCCTTAGATAAGGAGACCAAAACTGTACACAATACTCCAGGTGTGGTCTCACCAAGGCCCTGTATAATTGTAGGAAGGCATCTTTACTCTTATAATCACATCCTCTTGCAATTTGCTTGGAGAAACTTGAATCTCAGAACTGAGCACATTGAAGATTAAAGCCGATAGATGGCAGTGTTCTTCACAAGTACAAACCTACAAACGTGGAAAGCCGATCAGTGGCGGAGTGCAACAACTGTGGCTCAGTGGCAGTGCTCTCACCTTGGAGTCAGAAACTCCGGATACCTGAGCAGATAATCCAGGCCGACACTCCCAGTGCAGTACTGAGGGAGCGCCGCACTGTCGGAGGGGCAGTACTGAGGGAGCGCCGCACTGTAGGCGGGGCAGTACTGAGGGAGCGCCGCACTGTTGGAGGTGCCATCTTTCGGATGAGATGTTAAACCGAGGGCCCCGTTTGCTCGTATAAAAGATCCTATGGCATCATTTCTAGGAAGGTTGGGGAATTTCCAACCCAATCACTGGCTCTCTAGTCGGTGTCAGCTGTGACTCAGTGGGTAGCACTCTTGCCTCTGAGTCACTCCAGAGACTCGAGCACGAATATCTAGCTGACCCTCCAGTGCAGTGCTGAGGGAGTGCCGCACTGTTGGAGGTACCGTTTTTCAGATGAGACATTAAACCGCGGCCCCTTCTGCTCTCTCGCGTGGACGTAAAAGATCCCATAGCACTGTTTCGAAGAAGAGGTGGGGAGTTCTCCCTGGGGCCAATATTTATCCCTCAGTCAACATCACAAAAAAAACAGATTATCTGGTCATTATCACATTGCTGTTTGTGGGAGCTGGCTGTGCGCAAATTGGCTGCCACGTTTCCCACATTACAACAGTGACTGCACTCAAAAAATATTTAATTGGCTGTAAAGCGCTATGGGATGTCCTGAGGTCATGAAAGGCGCTATATAAATGCAAGTTTGCTACCTCCTGTGTGCGCTCAGATGGGTTAACACCTCCATTCGAGGAGTGCCTGTGGATACGTTCGGCATTCACTCATTAACACCGGCAATCGTTGTTCCTCGGTTAGAGCTACGCGTAATGTTACTGTTTTAAGAGGGAGGTCCACAGACTGTAGACGGGGAGTGTGGGTGAAGCTGGGCTGCTGGGCCACCAATCATAATGATGGACTGCACCGGGTGGATTAACATCATATTGTTTCAAAAGCAAATCACTGCGGATGTTGGAACCTGGAATAGTGGCGCCCTCTGCTGTCTGGTGACCCCATGCCTAAATATATTACAAAAGGGGAGGGGCCACGCTGCGGACTCTGAGTCAGGGAGAAAGGGGTGCGGCCGCTGGAGCACCGGGCGGGGGGGGGGGGGGGGGGGGGCGGAGTTGCCGTGGCAATAGCCCGGCACAGAAGCAGAGCGCCGGGCTGCAACATGGCGGCACGGATCCCGCGATCTACGGACGGCCAGGCCGCGACCGGCGAGTCGGCCATTTTGTAAAAAACGGCAGTGCCGCGACCCGAACCCGCCCTGTAATTTTCGCCCCGCGAGCGGCCTCAAGCCCGGTACGCGCCCCGCCAATCTGGCACTGGCATTTGCCCGCAGCGCCCTCACGGGGTGTTACCGAACTTTCGCTCCGTGGGGAAAACAGGGGTCGCTGCTCACGGTGATGGCGTCGTCATCGCCGGCACAGCGAAGCTGGGTGCTATGGGTTTACCGCTGCGGAATTTCGCGGGAGTCGGTACCGACATCGTGCCCGGGCGGGAAGTCGTTAGTGCCCCGTTAGCGCCCCCCCCAGTGGTGCTAACGGGAGGCGCAAACAACCCGAATTTCTCCTCCCAAGTCTTTCTTTCTTTCAATACCAGACAAGTCCAGCCCAATCATGTATTATTTGAGGTCAGGGAGCTCCAGGACTGTTGCTAACTGCTTGTGAAAAAAAAAATGAAGCATTTTCCCCCACGGTTTTATTATCACTTTTTTTTTTGTTATGCTACATACCGGGGTTAAGAACAGGTTGAGCCTGGACTTGCTGGAACAACATCAGCATGTGAATGGCGCACGCCCGTTATTAATGCGCGAATCGGTCTGCAAATTCAGCGGCTGAAGAGATATGCCGTGAATCTCTGGAACCAGAAGGCACCTCGCCCTCAGCCTCCCATCATTTATAAGAACTTGCTGAATTTGCACGTGAATTGCCCCATTAATCTGGCCACAGAAAGTTAAGTCTGGTAATTAAGTGCCTAAGTACCTCTCTCATCATCATCCTCGGCAGTCCCTCGGGATCGAGGGAGACTTGCTTCCACTCTTAACCTGAGTTCTTTGGTGGGCTGTACAGTCCAATACGAGAACCACAGTCTCTGTCACAGGTGGGACAGACAGTCGCTGAGGGAAGGGGTGGGTGGGACTGGTTTGCCGCACGCTCCTTCCGCTGCCTGGGCTTGCTTTCTGCACGATCTCGGCGACGAGACTCGAGGTGCTCAGCGCCCTCCCGGATGCACTTTCTCCACTTAGGGCAGTCTTTGGCCAGGGACTCCCAGGTGTCTGTGGGGATGTCGCACTTTATCAGGGAGGCTTTGAGGGTGTGCTTGTAGCGTTTCCTCTGCCCACCTTTGGCTCGTTTGCCGTGAAGGAGTTCCGAGTAGAGCGCTTGCTTTGGAAGTCTCGTGTCTGGCATGCGGACAATGTGGCCTGTCCAGCGGAGCTGATCAAATGTGGTCACTGCTTCTGGTCAGTACCTCTCTAAGAACATGATGATTGTCAATGACTGCCAATCAACCTCTCTGGCCCAGAAAGTGGACAACTTAAAGCCTTCAATCTCATTCTTGCATGTAGTGAATTGTTGTTGGAGATTTAAAAAAATGTCAAATTTTAACATTTTCTTTTCCTTTCTGCCTCTTTTTTCTCTCTCTCTCTCTTATTCCAATCTTTCTTTCCCTCTCTTTATTTTTCTTTGTTATTCCTGAATTGACTCGAATCGACTCTGTTTCCATCTTCGTTGTTCCTCTGTTTCTTTCTCAATCCATAAATCTCGCTGGTTGAGGAGGTAGACTATCTGTCCCGTCGCTCACCGAGGGCCCAGATGTCCCATTGCCCTATCAGCCCGCACGTGCGGGGCCCAAAATCTTTCCCGGCTGAAGGATGCAGGACGAAGTCTAACTAACGGAGCACGTCAGCTTGCCCTGTGTGAGATAACTTCTTCACAGTGACAGTTTCCAATTGGTAGACGAGACTGCCACCACATGGTGACGACATAGAATTACATGAATCATACAGCACACAGGCAGGTCATTCTGCCCAACTGGTCTATTTTTTTTATTACTTATTCCTTCTCGGGATGTGGGCGTCGCTGGCAAGGCCGGCATTTATTGCCCGTCCCTAATTGCCCCTTGAGAAGGTGGGCAAAGGTGGCAGCGGAAACGTTGCAAGGACACCCTCAAAGCCTCCTTGGTAAAGTGCGACATCACCACTGACACCTGGGAGACCCTGGCCGAGGACCGCCCGAGGTGGAGAAAGTGCATCCGGGAGGGCGTTGAGCTCTTCGAGTCTCAACGCAAAGAGCGTGGAGCGGTCAAGCGCAGGCAGCAGAAGGAGCGCGCGGCAAACCAGCCCCACCCACCCCTTCCCTCCCCTCAACGAATTTCTGTCCCTCCTATAACAGGGTCTCTGGCTCTCATATCGGAATGTTCAGCCATCAAAGAACTCACTTTGGGAGTGGAAGCAAGTCCTTCTCGATTCCGAGGGACCACCTATGATGAGAAGGTGGTGGTGAGCCGCCTTCTTGAACCGCTGCAGTCCGTGTGGTGAAGGTGCTCCCACAGTGCTGGCTTTATCAGAGTGGTTTGGTAGAACTGGGTGTCTCGCTGGGCCATTTCAGAGGGCAGTTAAGAGTCAACCACATTGCTGTGGGTCTGGAGTCACATATAGGCCCAGACCGGGTAAGGGCGGCAGATTTCCTTCCCTAAAGGACTTTAGTGAGCCAGATGAGTTTTTCCAACAATCCAGTAGATTCATGGTCAACATTCGTGACACTAGCTTATTAATTCCAAATTTATTTAATGAACTGAATTTAAATTCCCCAGCTGCCGTGGTGGGATGTGAACTCACGTCTCTGGATTATTACAAAAGCAAAATATCGCAGATGATGGAATCTGAAATAAAAATAGAGAATGCTGGAAATCTCAGCGGGTCGGGCAATATCTGTGGAGAGAGAAGCAGAGTTAACGTTTTGGGTCTGTAACCCACCTTGAAGGAGTTCAGTCCTTCCCCCAGGCAGGATTTCCGTTTGTCTCTTTTACCTTGTTCATCTTCATCGCTTTCCATTTCCCTTCTTGTGTTTGAACAAGTATCTGCCAAGACTCGCTTTCACAGCCACATCTCTTTCCTCAGCAACTGTCTCCGTCTCTGGCTTAATCCACGCGGATTCCAGCTGAAATTCCACCCGTCGCGTTTTGCATCCGCCCAGGATTACAGATATCCCCGAGGTATTCAGCGTTCCTCGAACCGCTACTCTCGTCGCATATTGAGGAGGTCTGACGAAGGGTCACAGAGCTGAAAGCTTAAGTAAAAGCAGGAGTTTGAAGGATATTCGCTGGGCAAGAGTTGGGCAAATAGCCCAAATCTTCGCCCGCGGAGACCCTCTACTTCCGTACGCGCTGGGATCTGTCCAAAGAAATGTTGACAGATTGCAAGCGGCAGATTTCGGAACTTGCGGGGCGTCTTCGAGCGCGCGTGTGTGCACATCGTACGCACCCGGAGAGGCGACAATTTCAGGGCCGTTGAATTTACATAGCTGACTGAGGCACACCGATAAAACTATTAAATGGTTTGGTATAGTTTGTCAAAACAGTGTTCAAAATATTCAGTGATTTTAAATCAGGTTACTCACAGGTGTAGGGCTGGAAACTCTGATTGAAAATTGCTTATTTTTGGTGATAAACCCATTCTCTGCTGTACCTAATAAAACCTCCCTTCAGCGCATCGAGGAAGGATTTATACTGGAAAGGAACAAGAGAAAGGGTGACGTTCTGTCACGCTGCCCGATGTCGTCGGTTCACGGGAGATTTCACGCTTGTGATTGTGTGAAAGGCTTTTAGCGGAAACTTTGAGCAGTGGGATCCCAAGCGCATTTTGGCCGCAAATTCCCGATGGCGCCCAAGTTGTAATCACAGGCTTTTTTTTTTACTTTGGAATAGTACATAATGTGCTGACAACTCCCAGTCGGCACACTGTCAGACAAGGCTACGATCTGGCATTGAGCAATGTTGTCAACTGGGTGGCACTCCAGGGGCTGGCATAGTCAGCTTTTCAACAACGTGTATTTATATAGCGCCTTTAACGTAGTGAAATGTCCCAAGGCGCTTCACAGGAGATTATGAGATTTAAAAACTCGACACTGACCCGCATAATGGGAAATTAACACAGGTGACCAAAAGCTTGGTCAAAGAGGTAGGTTTTAAGGAACATCTTGAAGGAGGAAAGAGAGGTAGAGAGGTTTAGGGAGGGAGTTCCAGAGCTTGGGGGCCCAGGCAACAGAAGGCACGGCCGCCGATGGTTGAGCGATTATAATCAGGGATGCTCAGGAGGGCAGAATTAGAGGAGCGCAGATATCTCGGGGGGTTTGTGGGGCTGGAGGAGATTACAGAGATAGGGAGGGGACGAGGGCCATGGAGGGATTTGAAAACAAGGATGAGAATTTGGAAATCGATCCGTTGCTCAACCAGGAGCCAATGTAGGTCAGCGAGCACAGCGGGTGATGGGAGAGCGGGACTTGATGCGAGTTAGGACACGGGCTGCCGAGTTTTGGATCAGCTCCAGTTTACGTAGGGTAGAATGTGGGAGGCCGACCAGGAGTGCGCTGGAATAGTCAAGTCTGGAGGGAGCAAAGGCACGGATGAGGGCTTCAATAGAAAAACCACGCAAGCGCGGTATTTTACCTGGGGCGCGCGGCCCCGTGAAGAAGCGGAAAACTGTACTCGCCTACGGGGAGTGGGGGGGCGAAGAATCCCGCGCATCCAGTCATTGCTGACAAGTCTTCATCATCATCATCACAGGCAGTCCCTCGAAATCGAGGAAGACTTGCTTCCACTCCAAAAGTGAATTCTCAGGTGGCTGAACAGTCCAATACAGGAATTACAGTCTCTGTCACAGGTGGGACAGACAGTGGTTGGAGGAAAGGGTGGGTGGGGAGTCTGGTTTGCCGCACACTCCTTCTGCTGCCTGCGCTTGGTTTCTGCACGCTCTCGGCGACGAGACTCGAGGTGCTCAGCGTCCTCCCGGATGCACTTTCTCCACTCAGGGCGGTCTTTGGCCAGGGACTCCCAGGTGTCGATGGGGATGTTGCACTTTATCAAGGAGGCTTTGAGGGTGTCCTTGAAACGTTTCCTCTGCCCAGCTGGGGCTCGCTTGCCGTGCAGGAGTTCCGAGTAGAGCGCTTGCTTTGGGAGTCTCGTGCTGGGCATGCGGACAATGTGGCCCGCCCAGCGGAGTTGGTCGAGTGTGGTCAGTGCTTCGATGCTGGGGATGTTGCTCTGATCGAGAACACTAACGTTGGTGCGTCTGTCCCCCCAGGGGATTTGCAGAATCTTGCGGAGACATCACTGACAAGTCTACGGAGCAGTTGTCAAAGGTAGACTTTTAGAGAAGGACGGGATGCGCTGTAAATTGAACGTCACAAACGTTTCAAAGAACAATTATAAAACAGCTGCTGGAAGGTGAAAAAGCTTCCTTGGGTGAGAGCAAGTCTTCACATAGCGGCCTTTGCCGAGCTTCTCGAGGATGAATTCATTGTACGAGGGCATGAAAGGTTCCTTCAGCGAGGCAATTGCCATGGGTTACCCAGTGAAGCACAAAGCAGGACATCAGAGCCAGCTACAATGCCAGCGACAGCACATCACTTCTTGCTTTGACAACCCGTCACCGATTGTGAAACACCTGACCCACTAACAATAAGTCAAACCGCAATATTCCTCGGGAGAAAAGTGCCCCGTGTTTACACAACAACGTACACATTATTCATGAGGTCCCAAAGTGCTTCACAGCCAAATGAATTAATTATGAAGTGTGTTCGCTGTTGTTTGCGTGGGCAAACGCAGCAGCCTAGTTTACGCAAAGCAAGATCTCAAAACGGACAATAAGATAAAAATGGCCGGCTATTTGTTTTGGTTGCGTTGACTGCGGGAAGATCGTGGGTCGGATGAATAGTGTCGTGGGATCCTTTACACCCACCTGGACATGCTGAGCAGGTGTGAGCGTTGTGCACGGTGGTAATGTTACTAGACCAGTAATCCAGAGGCTAGGACTGCCGATCCAGAGACATGTGTTCAAATCCCATCACGTCAGCTGGGAGAATTAAATTCAGTTAATTAAATAAAATCTAGAGTAAAAAGCTAGTATCAGTAATGGGGACCATGAAACTACCGGATTGTCGTAAAAACCCATCTAAAAGGAAATCTTACCCAGTTTGTTCTGAGATATGTGACTCCACAACCACAGCAAACTGGTCTTAACTGGCCTAGCAAGCTGCTCATTGTTCCAAACCGCTACGACAAAGTCATGGGAGTGCCTTCACCACATGGGACTACAGCAGTCCAAGAAGGCGGCTCACCACCACCTTCTCAAGGGGCAATTAGGGATGGGCAATAAATGCCGGCCTTGCCAGCGATGTCCCTGTGAGTGAATAACAAAATTGCCTCAACTGAAAGGCAGTGCCTCTGACAATGCGGCACTCCCTCAGTACTGCTCTGAAATGCCAGCTACGTGCTCACATCTTGGAGTGTGACTTCGAGACTCAGTACTTCCATTCCGCCACACTGGCACTTAAAGGCTGAGTATACAAAGCTGCGTTGCTAAACAAGGATTAAGCTAGGTGTTTCTTATGTTATAAAGGGTGGATATGGTACTTAGGGTATACGGCACAGAAACAGGCCATGCCGGCGTTTATGCTCCACTCGAGTTTCCTCATCCAAATCTATCCACATAACCCTCTATTCCCTTCTCCCTTATGTGCTTGTCTAGCCTCCCCTTAAATGCATCTATCAGCATCATCATCACAGGCAGTCCCTCGAAATCGAGGAAGACTTGCTTCCACTTTAAAAGTGAGTTCTCAGGTGACTGTACAGTCCAATACAGGAATTACAGTTTCTGTCACAGGTGGGACAGACAGTGGTTGGAAGAAAGGGTGGGTGGGAGTCTGGTTTGCCGCACGCTCTTTCCGCTGCCTGCGCTTGTTTTCTGCATGCTCTCGGCAATGAGACTCGAGGTGCTCAGCGCCCTCCCAGATGCACTTCCTCCACTTAGGGCGGTCTCTGGCCAGGGACTCCCAGGTGTCAGTGGGGATCTTGCACTTTATCAAGGAGGCTTTGAGGGTGTCCTTGAAGCGTTTCCTCTGCCCACCTAGGGCTCACTTGCTGTGTAGGAGTTCCAAGTAGAGCGCTTGCTTTGGGAGTCTTGTGTCGGGCATGCGAACAATGTGGCCCGCCCAACGGAGCTGGTCGAGTGTGGTCAGTGCCTCAATGCTGGGGATGTTGGCCTGATCGAGAACACTAATGTTGGTGCGTCTGTCCTCCCAGGGGATTTGCAGGATCTTGCGGAGACATCGTTGGTGGTATTTCTCCAGCGATTTAAGGCGTCTACTGTACATGGTCCACGTCTCTGAGCCATACAGGAGGGTGGGTATCACTACAGCCCTGTAGACCATGAGCTTGGTGCCAGATTTGAGGGCCTGATCGTCGAACACTCTCTTCCTCAGGCGACCGAAGGCTGCACTGGCACACTGGCGTCTTCTCCCTGTGGCTGAGGAGCACCTCCCAGAGTTACAATGCAGATTCCATCCAGTACGTACAACGGACATGATCTTTATGGCGCGACAACTGCAAGAGAAATGCAGGGAACAGCACCAACCCTTGTACATGGCCTTCTTTGACCTTACAAAGACCTTTGACACTGTTAACCGCGAGGGTCTATGGAGCGTCCTCCTCCATTTCGGCTGCCCCCAAAAGTTTGTTACCATCCTCCGCCTGCTCCACGACGACATGCAGGCCGTGATCCTGATCAACGGATCCACCACAGACACAATCCACATCTGGACTAAGGTCAAGCAGGGCTGTGTCATCGCACCAACCCTCTTCTCGATCTTCCTCGCTGCAATGCTCCACCTCACACTCAACAAGCTCCCCGCTCGAGTGGAACTAAACTACAGAACCAATGGGAACCTGTTCAACCTTCGTCGTCTCCAGGCCCGATCCAAGACTGTCCCATCCTCTGTCGTCGAACTACAGTACGCGGACGATGCTTGCGTATGCGCACATTCAGAGACTGAACTCCCAGTCATAGTCAACATCTTCACTGAGGCTTACGAAAGCATGGGCCTTACACTAAACATCTGTAAGACAAAGGTCCTCCACCAACATGATCCTGCCACACAGCACTGCCTCCCGGTCATCAAAAGCCACGGTATGGCCCTGGACAACGTGGACCACTTTCCATACCTCGGGAGCCTATTATTGGCATCTATGCTATTCGCTTCAACCACTCCCTGTGGCAGCGAGTTCCACGAGTTCCACATTCTCACCACTCTCTGGGTAAAGAGGTTTCTTCTGAATTCCCCATTGGATTTCCTGGTGACTATCTTATATTGATGGCCTCTAGTTATGCTCTTACCCAACAGTGGAAACACTCTCTCTGTATCCACTCTATCAAAACCTTCCATAATTTTAAAGACCTCTATTAGGTCACACCTCAGCCTTCTTTTATCAAGAGAAAAGAGACCCAGCCTTACATCCTTTCCCTGATATGTATACCCTCGCATTTCTGGTAGCATCCTTGTAAATCTTCTCTGCGCCCTCTCCAGTGCCTCTATATCCTTCTTAAAATATGGCAACCAGAACTGTACACAGTGCTCCAAGTGTGGTCTAACCACGGTTCGATACAGGTTTAGCAGAACTGCTCGATGAATAGATGTCGTAAGGTAGTGGTTATGTTACAGGATTAGTACTCCTGCGGACTAGGCTAATCATCCAGTAGAACATGAGTTGAAATCCCACCATGACAGTTTTAGAATATGAATTCAGTTATACAAATATCTGGATATAAAAAGAGATATCAGTGTGCATGAAAACTGGGGGAAAACTCAACTGACCCTTTAGGGGAGGAAACCTGCCATCCTTACCCGGTCTGGGCCTACATGGGACTCCAGTCCACACCAATGTGGTTAACTCTTAACTGCCCTTGGAAGTAGCCTAGCAAGCCACTCAGTTGGCCAATACTTCACCATCACCTTCTCAAGGGGCATCTAGGAACGGGCAATAAATGCCGGCCTTGCCAGCGATGCCCACATTCCGAGAATGGTTAAACATTATCATTTGTCACTGAACACGTTCGAATAAATCTCCTGTCTTCTCTTTTAATTGAGGCGCGAACACATTTATTATAAATCACCTCCAGAGGAAACTTGAAGTCAGTAGGATGTTTTAGTTAAATGTTTTTACGATAATAATTGACGGCTTTATTAACCAGGCTAAGACAAAAAAAGAAAAGAAAGACTTGGATTTATATAGTGCCTTTCACGACCATCGGACGCCTCAAAGCACTTTACAGTCACTGTTGTAATGTGGGAAACACAGCAGCCAATTTGCGCACAGCAAACTCCCACAAACAGCAATGTGATAATGACTGGATAATCTCGTTTATTGATGTTGATTGAGGGATAAATATTGGCCCAGGTCACCGGGGAGAACTGCCCTGCTCTTCTACAAAAAAGTACCATGGGATATTTTACATCCACCTGAAAGAGCAGACAGGGGCCTGTGTTTAATGTCTCATCTGAAAGACGGCCCCCTTGACAGCGCAGCACTCTCTCAGCACTGCACTGGGAGTGTCAGCCTGGATTATGTGCTCAAGTCTCTGGAGTGGGACTTGAACCCACAACCTTCTGGCCGAGAGGCAAGAGTGCTGCCCACTGAGCCACGGCTGACACTGCTTGATTGCAATGTTAAATGTATATAGTGGCAGGCCTGTGCTCTCCAGGTATGAATGGGACGGGTCTCTGTCCGTTGGCCCCGGCTGTTGATTCAGAATCAGGACACAATTTCACCGTGGCCCCACGGCAGGCTCAGATGTAGTTTGAGCGCGGTTTTGTGTTAGGTTGTCTAACCGGAAGTTGTGAAAGAGGCCGTGGGTGAGCCTGAACCACATAGAAACATAGAAAATAGGTGCAGGAGTAGGCCATTCGGCCCTTCGAACCTGCACCGCCATTCAATGAGTTCATGGCTGAACATGCAACTTCAGTACCCCATTCCTGCTTTCTCGCCAAGAAATGTTACTCCTGTTATATTCTTGTTTTGGCAAATGTTCACAATTGTTAAGCAAATAAAAGCTTAGTTGATCTGCAGATTGCATTGCTATTGGATTGTGAAGTAATTCAGACTGAAGAGTTCCATAAGCATTTGATGTTAATATTACACTTGAGTCTTCCTACCTGAGGGATTATCTTTTATTTGTTCATGGGATGTGGGCGTCGCTGACAAGGCCGGCATTTATTGCCCATCCCTAATTGCCCCCTTGAGAAGGTGGTGGTGAGCCGCCGCCTTGAACCGCTGCAGTCCATGTGGTGAAGGTGCTCCCACAGTGCTGTTAGGGAGGGAGTTCCAGGATTGTGACCCAGCGACGATGAAGGAACGGCCGATATATTTCCAAGTCAGGATGGTGTGTGACTGGGAGGGGAACGTGGAGGAGGTGGTGTTCCCATGCGCCTGCTGCCCTTGTCCTTCTCGATGGTAGAGGCCGGGGGTTTGCGGAGTGAATGTTGAAGGTGGTGGATGGGGTGCCAATCAAGCTTGATATTGCGCGAGACAACCTCCTGTAACCAAGGGCCGTGAGAATGTTGAAGTATTAACACTCACTGCACCAAAACTGAGGCACAATAAATTCAAAGAGGGATTTCCAACTGTTGGGACAAGGATTGGTGAAAACTGGATCGACTATATGTCATTAATTATAAGGCTCAATTTTCTCCAATGGCGTTTTTTGGCGGACTTGAAGAGTTACGGCCGTTTTTTGGGGCCCAAAATGTTGATTTTGGCGCCGCCGAACCCGTCCTTTAACTTTGGGGGTGGAGCCTAAAATCCACGTCAAAAAGATCGGGTTGCCAAGGTAACGAGGGACACACTGCGGGCTGAGGCTGGAAAATGACACATACAACACATTCTGGCCGCTCACAGCCACCTGCACAAGCACCTTGCACATTGCAGCAGCTTATCAGCATTAAATTATTAAAGTGTTTATGCCAAAAGTCTATCCCCCCCCTCACCCCCCCACCTCTCCTCTCCAGGTGCCGGTGCCAGTTGCCACTGCTAACCTTGGCCGAAAGGCCTCCCCCTCTCTCTCCTCTCTCCTCTCCCCCTCTCCCCCTCTCCCCGCCCCCCCCCCTCCTCTCTCCTCTCTCCTCTCCCCTCCCCCTCCTTTCTCTCCTCTCCCCCCCCTCTCTCCCTCTCCCCCCTCTCTCCTCTCCCCCTCTCCCCCCCTCCCTCCCTCACTCCCTCTCCCCCCTCTCTCCTCTCCCCCTCTCCCCGTCCCCCCTCCTCTCTCCCCCCTCTCTCCCTCTCCCCCCTCTCTCCTCTCCCCCTCTCCCCCCCTCCCCCCTCACTCCCTCTCCCCCCTCTCTCCTCTCCCCCTCTTCCCCTCTCCCCCCCCCCCCGCTGTTGCTGTCCGGGCCGTGGAACTGGCTGGGCTAATTTCCTTACCTGCGCCGATTTTGTTAACTGCCCAGAAGGTTTTTCCAGAGTGGTCACATACGCCGTCCTAAGAAAAATTGGAGTAAAGCAGAACTGACCAAATTTGGCTAAATGGCCAGAATTGGCGCAGGTGGCAGGTTACGCCTCCAGTGAGGTTAAAAAAAAATCATAGCCTAAAAAAATCCTACCTACGCTAGCGCAGAAACTTAGAGGAAATTTGGAGATTTCAATTTACTCCAAAAAAAACGGTGCAGGCTATTGTGTATGTAGGCACTGTGTTGATGACTCCACGAGGCAGGGGTATGGCCCTTGAACTGTACAGGCCAGTCCTTTATTGCAGCACCTAGAGTGAGGACACCAAGAGGTGAGCTCCCTTTTATACTGGGTTACCTGCAGTGTACAGGTGACCCTTAGGTCTCCAGCAGCAGCACCCTCTGGTGTACAATTAAGGTATATATCAGGGTGAAGGTACATTCAGGTTTAGTGTTACAGTACATCAGTACATCATTGGCATACACACATAACACAGGCCAAAAAAAACGACGCAGATAATTGGGGAAAATTGAGCCCATAGTATGTCAGTCAAATTTGCTGCATTTTATAATTCAGTAAATAAATTTGACGCATTATCTTAACCTGCTGAATCTCTGATCTGTTCCTAATATTTTCTGTCGGTCCGAGGGACTGAGGCAAGTGTATCACAAGGCTACACTTAATCCAGTATTGCAAATGAGATACTTGTTAAGCCCGTGTCTGTGGATTCTGCAGAGGCAGAAAGCAAAAGGATGCAGATCCCAAGGGCTGGAGACACCAATAAAACCAATAAGGAATTCAGGAGAAACATCTTTACCCAGAGAGTGGTGAGAATGTGGAACTCGCTGTCACAGGGAGTGGTTGAGGTGAATAGTATCGATGCATTTAAAGGGGAAGCTGGATAAACACATCGGGAGAAAGGAATAGAAGGATAT
The DNA here is from genome assembly GCF_044704955.1 of Pristiophorus japonicus. Classification (NCBI taxonomy): domain Eukaryota; kingdom Metazoa; phylum Chordata; class Chondrichthyes; family Pristiophoridae; genus Pristiophorus; species Pristiophorus japonicus. The sequence continues at coordinate 124,666,939 of NC_091993.1, forward strand.
GGTGATGGGGTGAGATGAAGAGGGGTGGGAGGGGGCTGGTGTGGAGCATAAACCCCGGCACGGAGCGGTGGGGCCGAATGGTCTATCTCTGTGCTGCACATTCTCCACCTCTCTACCTCTCTTTCCTCCTTCAAGACACTCCTTAAAACTTCCCTCTTTGACCAAGCTTTTGGTCACCTGCCGTAACTTCTTCTTATGTGGCTCGGTGTCAACATTAGTTGTTTTGTCTTACAACATGCTGTGAAGCGCCTTGGGATGTTTTACTACATTTCAAAAGGCGCTACATAAATGCAGGTTGTTGTTGTTGTAGTAAATTCTATACATACCATCGTCGAGTGGCTGAAGGAGAAAATGGCGCGAGATTCCCAAACTGTAACACGACAACATGCTGTTGGAAACTTGAATGGCCTCTCTTTAAGGGAAGGAGACCAATTGAATGGCTCTGTTCGCACGAGTGTCTCTTCACCTCAGTTTCACACTTTTCAAAGACACTGACTTATCTTGGGTAAAATGACAGAAAAGCTGGGAAGATGAAAGCCTTTGAGCTTTGAAAGCTTTCTCCCCTTTGTATCAACAGGCAAAGCCCTTTGAAGACGGCACACAGCGCACCAAATCCTGCACTTGTCTAGAAAACAGCTAACGTCTCACTCGTGATTACACTTCCTCAGCAAAAGCTCCTCCACGCCCGATTGGATGAATGACATTAGTCAGCAAGCAGCAAGCAGAATTCGTGTAGAATAGCAATGCAGAATGGACCCCTCTGGGGGCAAAATATGGATTGTGTTTTGTGCAGCTTGATATTTGCTGAAACAACATTCATTCTAGAACTAGTCTCAGGATAAGAGGCCGGCCATTTAGGATTGAGATGAGGAGGAGTTTCTTCACTCAGAGGGATGTGAATCTTTGGAATTCTCTGTCCCAGAGGGCTGTGGATGCTGAGTCGTTGAGTATATTCAAGGCTGAGATCGATAGAATTTTGGACTTTAGGGGAATCTAGAGATTATGGAGATAGTGCAGGAAAGTGGAGTTGAGGTCGAAGATCAGCCATGATCTTATTGAATGGCGGAGCAGGGTCGAGGGGCCATATGTCCGACTCCTGCTCCTAAAAACACAGATCGGGTGACCGCTTTGTGGAACACCTCCGTTGAGTCCGTAAGCGTGACCCTGAGCTTCTGGTCACCTGTCACTTTAATTCCCCGCTCTACTTCCACTCTGACCTGTCCGTCCTCGGCCTCCTATACTGTTCCAAGGAAGCTCAACGCAAGCTCGAGGAACAGCACCTCATCTTTCGTTTAGGCACTTTACAGCCTTCTGGACTCAACATCGAGTTCAACAATTTCAGATCGTAACCTCTGGCCATATTTTTTTTCAGACAGCAGATGCTAGTAATGATTCTGCTGTTGGGTTAATCACTTCCACCTCCCACCCCATCACAAGAGCTTCCCGTTTGACCTCTCCTCCTCTCCCCCTTCCCCTACCTCCGTACTTGCTTAAATTCTGTTACATCTCTAACCCTTTTCCAGTTCTGACGAAAGGATCACGGATCTGAGACGTTAACTCTGTTTCTCCCTCCACAGGTGCTGCCTGACCCGTTGAGTATTTCCAGCATTTGCTGTTTTTTATCTAAGATTTCCAGCATCCATGGTATATTGCCTTTCCACTCAACAGATCTCGCTAGGGTGCTGCTGTAACGGGAGGAAACTGAGGAGATGCGTCTCTCACATGAAAGGAGAGACAATAAATGAATGAAATAGATGTTGTCTAGCTTGCTATTCATTAATTAAAATACAGTCTCTAACAAAACCGTAAATAATAACCAGACATTTGTTGATGCGGTATTTTTAAATTGATCATTTCCTAATTAAATTAATGCCCATACTGGTTGCATAAAGTCAGAGAAATCAATGTTATTTCTGATTTACATTTAGCCTAAATCTCTCGTTCATTGATTTCCTTTCTCGTGTACAGCTTCTGCAATGCAAGCGGGGGGGGTTTCCGACAGTATCCGAGCAAAATGTCGGTTTTCAGGTGAACTTTCACATCTGCCAACGCTTTGCATCTGGGTGTGTGACCCACACAACACTCTCTGACCGTGGGGCGGACACGAGGATATCAGAGACGCGCACAAAAATCATCCCAGCTCGCATAATGTAGGCAATTGTGACACTAGTGATGCAATCAGTAGGTAGCAGCACTCTCGCCTCTGAGTCAGAAGGTCGTGGGTTCAAGTCCCACCCCAGAGACTTCAGCACAAAAATCTAGGCTGACACTCCCAGTGCAGTGCTGAGGGAGCGCTGCACTGTCGGAGGTGCCGTCTTTCAGATGAGACATTAAACCGAGGCCCCGTCTGCCCTCTCAGGTGGACGTAAAAGATCCCACAGCACTATTTCGAAGAAGAGCAGGGAAGTTATCCCCGGTGTCCTGGGCCAATATTTATCCCTCAATCATTATCACTAAAACAGATGGTCTGGTCATTATCATATTGCTGTTTGTGGGAGCTTGCTGTGCACATATTGGCTGCTGCGTTTCCTACATTACAACAGTGACTACACTCCAAAAAGTACTTCACTGGCTGTAAAGCGTTTTGGGACATCCAGAGGTTGTGAAAGGCCCTATAGAAATTAAAGTCTTTCTTTCTTTCAATCCCTGGAGATTTAGGGTTAGAATTTCATAATAGCCTGGCTAATTTTAGCACCAGGCGATGTTTACCACCTCCAACTGGATTAGTCACTATTCGTGCCCCGAGAGGGGAATGGAGTGGTAAGGGAAGCTCTCAGGGTCCTAATGGAGCAATAGCCCAGGAGGCATCTTGGCACCTAAAGAGGAGGCGAGGTCGACCAGCTCAAAACCTGCAGCAAAAGCAAGGCAGATAAGTATTGGGCTGGAAATCCTGGCTTTCCAGGGTCGGTACGGAGTGTCTACGGACCCGGGAAGGCATCGTTAAAGTCAGTTTTCAGCGCACAATTCGCATGCGCTGAAAAACGGCTTTTCCGATCTGTCACACTGGAGCTCGACAGATCCTCCACATCTCGGGAGCCAGGACATTTGCAAGGGCAAGATTTACCCATATCTTGCCCAGGAAATAAGAACATAAGAACATAAGAAATAGGAGCAGGAGTAGGCCATACGGCCCTTCGAGCCTGCCCCGTCATTTAATACGATCATGGCTGATCTGATCATGGACTCAGCTCCACTTCCCTGCCCGCTCCCCATAACCCCTTATCCCCTTATCGTTTAAGAAACTGTCTATTTCTGTCTTAAATTTATTCAATGTCCCAGCTTCCACAGCTCTCTGAGGCAGCGAATTCCAAAGATTTACAACCCTCTGAGAGAAGAAATTTCTCCTCATCTCAGTTTTAAATGGGCGGCCCCTTATTCTAAGATCATGCCCTCTAGTTCTAGTCTCCCCCATCAGTGGAAACATCGTCTCTGCATCCACCTTGTCAAGCCCCCTCATAATCTTATACGTTTCGATAAGATCACCTCTCATTCTTCTGAATTCCAATGAGTAGAGGCCCAACCTACTCAACCTTTCCTCATAAGTCAACCCCCTCAACCTAGTATCAACCTAGTGAACCTTCTATGAACTGCCCCCAAAGCAAGTATATCCTTTCATAAATATGGAAACCAAAACTGCACGCAGTACTCCAGGTGCAGCCTCACCTATACCTTATATAGCTGTAGCAAGACTTCCCTGCTTTTATACTCAAACTTCTTGCGCCTGATAAAAGCAGGTGTATAACATACTTTTACAGGAGTAAGAGTTTTAAAACATACAAAAATGTAATTAAATTAAATTTAAAAAACACATTTTATTGTTAAAACCCTGCCCACTAAAGGTAAGTTTATTTTTAACCCTAATTACTAAACTTTTTTTAAAAATCGGAAAAATATTTATTAACTTTAATTTCAATTCATTTTAATTATGTGAGGTGTGTTTTTTATTTTTTATTATGGTGTTTAGTGTGTTTGAGTTTGTTATTCTCATTAATAGCATTGAGAACTGGTAGATACGGAGTTCCCGTTGCTATTAATGAGATAGCTGTGGAATACTGCACCTGATTGGTTGAGCACTCACACGCGACTGCACCTTCTGCGTGGGAACCTGGAGGACGGGAGCGCGCTCCGCAGCTCGGGAAGAGAAGGCCCCCCCCCCCACCGGAATCCTACGCACCTCTGGGACCACCAGGTACTTTCGTAGAAATGTTTCAGGTCGGAGGCACCCGCCCGCGGGAAGCCTCCGATCGCAATTTCTGGGCCAATGTCATTTAAAATGAATAAAGTTGTTTGCCGCCACTTATCTTCTCCTCCGCAGTCATTTCGCCCGATGTTTGGTGGGACCGCCTACTTGCCCCCAATCTGGAGCAGTGCCCGCTGGTAAAGCAGGTGATCCAACTCCATTTTGGCAACCATTTTGGTTGCACGCTCGATGACGTCACCACGTGGGTGGCGTCTGAGGAAAAGAGATTTGAAGACCAGGCCCTCAAAACAGCCACCAAGCTCATGGTCTACATAGCTGTAGTCATACCTGCCCTCCTGTATGGCTCAGAGACATGGACCATGTACAGTAGACACCTCAAATCGCTGGAGAAATACCACCAACGCTGTCTCCGCAAGATCCTGCAAATCCCCTGGGAGGACAGACGTAGCAACGTTAGCGTCCTCGACCAGGCCAACATCCCCAGCATTGAAGCACTGACCACACTCGACCAGCTCCGCTGGGCGGGCCACATTGTTCGTATGCCAGACACGAGACTCCCAAAGCAAGCGCTCTACTCGGAACTCCTTCACGGAAAACGTGCCAAAGCTGGGCAGAGGAAACGTTTCAAGGATACCTTCAAAGCCTCCTTGATAAAGTGCAACATCCCCACTGACACCTGGGAGTCGCTGGCCAAAGACCGCCCTAAGTGGAGGAAGTGCATCCGGGAGGGCGCTGAGCACCTCGAGTCTCATCGCCGAGAGCGTGCAGAAACCAAGCGCAGGCAGCGGAAGGAGCGTGCGGCAAACCAGACTCCCCACCCACCCTTTCCCTCAACGACTATCTGTCCCAATTGTGATTCTCGTATTGGACTGTTCAGACACCTAAGGACTCATTTTTAGGGTGGGAGCAAGACTTACTCGATTCCAAGGGACTGCCTATGATGATGATGAGAGTGCACAGTGCTATCTCTCAGCTCCGCGCCCATCTCTCCATTGAAGTTTTCGGGAGGCGAGGACACTGTGTTGGTAGGTGCTTAGCAGCACATTAGCCAATTTTTACGCCTTCATCCTTCGCCTGTGGAATGCCGAGGATTTGTCAGAAGAACTGCGTGCTGCAAAGCGGAACATACAAACATAAGCAACAGGAGCAGGAGTAGGCGGTTAGATTGGACTCTGAATATTTGATCTAAAGAGATTTCATTTCGAACCACTGATTGGTTATGGCCAATTTTCTATAATCTATTTAACTCCAGCCTATCTCTCTAATGTCACCAGCCAGCACATCACACCATCTGAGCTAGACTGTGGAGCGAGGAGTAAGATAGCGACAGATGGTAAACGGAGCACATCAAGTAATATCTTGTTCTGCTTCTCAACAATCTCAGTTTTGTAATCCGATTCGATATCATTCCATAGAATTAGATTGCCTCTTCCAGGGAGGCCTGCAGTATGCTGTTTTCAGGGGGGGGACAAGATTCAATCCCTCACCTCTTCCTGCATCTAGGGGCTGGCGATGTCCCCCCGTGTCCAATTGCAGGGGTTAAAAGAGGTAGCCTGATTAGAACAATTAGCTCAGGTGGCCCAGGTTCAATCCCTGGCCCGAGCTGAGTTAGTTGCTCTCAGCTGTGTATTAAAAAGAAAGAACTTGCATTTATATAGCGCCTTTCACAACCTCAGGATGTCCCAAAGCACTTCACAGCCATTGAAGTAAAAAGAAAGTCTTGCTTTTATATAGCATCTTTCACAACCACCAGATGTTTCAAAGCGCTTTACAGCCAATGAAATACTTTTGGGGTGTGATCACTGTTGTAATGTGGGATATGCGGCAAGCAATTTGCGCACAGCAAGCTCCCACAAACAGCAATGTGGGAGCCTGCTTTTGTTATGTTGGTTGAAGGATAAATATTGGCCAGGGATAACTCCCCTGCTCTTCTTCAAAATAGTGGCAGGGGATCTTTTACATTCACCTGAGGGCAGACAGGGCTTCAATTTAACACCTCATCCGAAAGACGGCACCTCCGACAGTGCAGCACTCCCTCAGTACTGCCCCTCCGACAGTGCAGCACTCCCTCAGTACTGCCCCTCCGACAGTGCAGCACTCCCTCAGTACTGCCCCTCCGACAGTACAGCACTCCCTCAGTACTGCCCCTCTGACAGTGCAGCACTCCCTCAGCACTTCACTGGGAGTGTCAGCCTAGTCCCTGAAGCGGGACTTGAACCCACAACCTTCTGACTCAGAGGCGAGTGTGCTACCCACTGAGCCACAGCTGACACTTTTGAAGTGTCTTTGAAGTACCTTTTGAAGTGTAGTCATTGCTGTAATGTAGGAAATGTGGCAGCTAATTTGAATAAGGACATAAGACTTAGGAACAAGAGTTGGCCATTCGGCCCCTCGAGACTGCTCCGCCATTCATTAAGATCATGACTGATCTTCTACCTCAACTCTACTTTCCTGCACTATCCTCATACTCCTGGATTCTCTTAGTGGCCAAAAATCTATCGATCTCTGTCTTGAATATACTCAACGACTGAACATCCACAGCCCTCTGAGGCAGAGAATTCCAAAGATTCACCACCATCTGAGTGAAGAAATTTCTCCTCATCTCAGTCCTAAATGGCCAACCCCTTATCCTGAGATTGTGCCCCCTGGTTCTAACTCTCCAGCCAGGAGAAACATCCTCTCAACATCCTCTACCCTGTCAAGCCCAAATTGAATTTTATACATTTCAATAGGAACTCTTCTCATTCTTCTAAACTTCAGAGAATATAAGCCCATTCTACTCAATCTCTCCTCATAGGACAATCTACTCATCCCAGGACTCAACCTAGTGAGCATTTGTTGCACCCCTTCTAAGGCAAGTACATCCTTCCTTAGGTAAGGAGACCAAAACCGTACAGAGCCAATGAAGCAATTTTGAAATGTAGTTATTTTTGTAATGTGGGAAAAATATCAGCCAATTTGCGCACAGCAAGCTCCCACATACAGCAATGTAATAATGACCAAATAATCTGCTTTTTTTTAAAGTGATGTTGGTTGAGGCACTGTAAGCTATACACCTGTGAATATGCTCACAGGTTGGTGGAGCTGTTGAGTTGGGAGTGGCTTAGCCAGTCATGTGATGTTCACAAGACTCAATAAAACCCCAGTCAGTTGGGTTCGGGGGATCCACGATGAGGCAGGTGGTTGTGAGCCTGGTGGATGAACTGGTAATGTGTAGTGTGATTGTTAAACCTTTTGCTAATAAACCAACTAGTTCTTAATAGCAATGTGTTGCTATGAATTCTTAAGCAAAGAACCCAGGAAGCAAATACATTACAAGGGAATAAGAGTGGGGTGCTTTAATTGTCCTTCAACCAGTGAAGATCAAAATTAGTCCAGGTATCTGTTTCTGATGGCTATCCAGTAATCAGTGCTGCATATTTCATGAGGACAAAGTCGGACTGGACTGAGATGCTCCCCATGGAGGAATTGCCCACCCACCCCTCTTGGGTCAGGCACTGGCGGTGTGTAATCCCCATGGCACTGTACCATAACATGTCAGTGCCTTCAGGACAAGAGGGGAGAGAACTGTGAGGAGAAGATGATACAAAAATAGACTGCGTGGTGGACAATGAAGAAGAAAGCTGTAGACTGCAGGAAGATATCAATAAACTGGTTAGGTGGGCAGAACAGTGGCAAATGGAATTCAATCCAGAGAAGTGTGAGGTAATGCACTTGGGGAGGATGAATAAGGCAAGGGCATACACATTAAATGGTAGGACACTGAGAAGTGTAGATGAACAAAGGGTCCTGGAGTGCATGTCTACAGATCCCTAAAGGTAGCAGGTCAGGTGGTTAAAAAGGCAGATGGAATACTTGCCTTTATTAGCCAAGGCATAGAATACAGGAGCAGGGAGGTAATGCTTAAACTGTATAAAACACTAGTTAGGCCACAGCTGGAGTACTGTGTGCAGTTCTGGTCACCACATTACAGGAAAGATGTGATTGAACCAGAGAGGGTGCAGAGGAGATTTACGAGTATGTTGCTTGGACTGGAGAATTTGAGCTATGAGGAAAGATTGGATAGGCTGGGGTTGTTTTCTTTGGAACAGAGGAGGCTGAGGGGAGACGTTATTGAGGTGTATAAAATGATGAGGGGCCTGGATAGAGTGGATAGGAAGGACCTGTTTCCCTTAGCAGAGGGGTCAATAATCGGGGGCATAGATTTAAAATAATTGGTAGGAGGTTTAGAGGGGATTTGAGAAGAAATGTCTTCACCCAGAGGGTGGTGGGGGTCTGGAACTCACTGCCTGAAAGGGTGGTAGAGGCAGAAACCCTCACCACATTTAAAAAGTTACTTGGATGAGCACCTGAAGTGCCATAACCTACAGGGTTACGGACCAAGAGCTGGAAAGTGAGATTAGGCTGG